>NC_140942.1:87236341-87543841 GCF_014529385.1 Adiantum capillus-veneris | reverse complement strand
TCTTGTGATTGAGTATTGGAAGAAGATGTTCATTGAATTGCAAAAACCCTCTTTGCCAAATGCACGTGTGTATGAAGATTCTGGCTGCTATCAGAAGGAACTCATTATGTGGTGCCTTTGGAGATGGAAGGGGATTCTGAGTTTGACGGCTATGAGGAGTACAATAACCATTATTGTGGTCCACAAAACCAAAGGCCCAAGGACTCGTTGCACCATTGATTGATGCCAAAAAAGGGGACTTCATAATTGATATGACCTTCGGATGTAGTATACCCAATATGGCTAGGTGTTGCTCAATTAGACATTGATGCTGATCCTGATTCAACTAACTTTAGGAAGGTCCTCATTCAATATTGGGCTGGTACCATTGTGTAAGAAGAAGGGTGTGAGAGATGCTGAAGTTTACAAAAATTGTTGGGATAAGCAATGGGGATCTAAAGTAAAAGATCCACAACTATGAGAGGATGTCAATGCAATTGTCTTCTCGTGGGTGAGAAGGGGGCAACCAAAGAATCCAAACAGGGTGAAGATCCCAAAGCACGTTTTCGAAAAGGCTCGACAGAGCATGAACGTTCTCAAAGAAGGATAAGATTATCATCATGGATGTGTATGAGCCGCTGAGAAGTGCGTACCCATTAACATTCCTTTAAATTTAAACAAGCTTATGTAATGGTGTAATCCATTTTTAATTTATTTATAACAAAGTTTGTGTACCATATGAGATTAAGACTTTTGTTATGATGTTTGTGGTAATCATTACGAAAATTTTGGACTCTCAAATGGAGCCTATAAGGACTTTGACTTGTCCAAAAAGGGGCACACGGTAAAAAATTTACAAATGAAATGAAATTTTGTTGGACCTTTTGGATTTAGAATGTACTCATTGAGATCTATCCATTGATATATAGTATGCCATTAGATTCCTTATATTCTAAAAGATTCTATTTTTTTATGTGACAACTCCAACTTATAAATGGAATCTCTCCCCGCATTTCAGCTTCATTGGGGAGGCCATCACTTCTACAAATCAACTCCAAAATTGTCGAAGTTTGGGAATTTAGATCCTACTTTCTAAGATCTTTCGAATGATATGTTGGTTGATAGGGTTTCGACAAAGCATTTATGTACTTCATTGGGTTGCCCACTTTGGACAAGAGAGGCAAAGTCAAACCTCCTTATAAGGCCCCCTTGAGAGTCCAATTTTTTCCTAATGTAAGGTGTTTATCAACACCACATACCCTATGAGCTGTGAGATCTTTTTTAAATTAAAAAGCATTGTACAAGTGATTGAAACACGTATTGAACACTCATTTTCTGAAAATAAGTGGGATTTTTCCCATTTTAAGTGGGATGGGTCAAAGTTTAAGATTCCCAATTTATTGAGAATTTCCCATTTCATCTAATATGGTGCTTGAAGTTGCTTTTGTTGTACTCTTTTCTTGCTATTGGTCTCTAGACTCTGGTTCTTTTGCTAAACAAAAGTTATTTAGATGGTTTATTCAATTTTCTCTTCAAGAGTCTTAGACTTTGGGCTTTCTAAGGTGATTGTTTTTAGCTATATCAGTGGACCTTTTGTCTATGTACAGTTAGCAAAAGAATCAAGAGATAACTTGTTGAGTTTCAATATATTAAATGTGGCATTTTTTGTTTAAGTGTGTAACAATCCAACTATTGAACTCTTGATTGAGCTCTTTGATCCTTTGAATTGTAATAACCCGGCTTAACCCTAAGCCTTTCCTTAAAGTAAACCGACAATGCTTTACAAAATTTAGTGTAAATACTAGCAAAGAGATTCAAATTTTGACCTAAAAAACAGGAGACTTTTAAGTTTGCCTTTATTTAGAAGTCCTAAGACTCTATCACATTGCTTGCAAAATTTAGAGTGAATAGAAACATTTGAGTTTGGTACATGATGTGTGTGTGTGTGTGTGTGTGTGTGTGTGTGTGTGTGTGTGTGAGAGAGAGAGAGAGAGAGAGAGAGAGAAAAGAGATACATTTAGAGAAAAAAATATAAATACCTTTAATAGCCGCAAAAGTTTCAAATTTTAACCTAAATACTGGGATACTTTTAAGCTTGCCTTTATTTTCCTTCGTTAGAAAAAATGTTTTTTTCTTAGTACTTGCATAAAAAGACTTATATATAAGAAGCGTATCATGGTTTGTTCAATAATTGATAATAAACATAAGATCTTTCATTTAAGGTTGTTGCAGCAAGTATCTCACGTGTAATGTTTCTGTTCAAAAAGTTGAATCTTTTAATGGGTCGTTTTGTAATGTGTTTTGATTTGATAAGCGAAGTTTACAATGGTTGTTTATGAGCATGCCATTATTTGTTAGTTAGAGAACAATCCATTTCATATGTGTGCCCATGTGGGAACCCTATTGAGTAGGTGGCTAGTATCATTTGTTTTGAGATTGAGATTTGTATCAGTTTACAAGGGAAATGTTGTCCATTTTTGACAAATTACATTGAATTGATTGGTTTATTTTAATATAGTATTCATTATATTTGTTGCTTTCATGGTGGTTTCTTCTCTCGAATGAAAAAATTCTACAATCTACACTTCTATTCATTTGCAATTTAGCATGTATTTTTGCAAAAGTGTGTGCTTCTAAATTTGTCATGTTACTAGTATACATAAAATACTGGGTAATTACATTTCATACGAAATCTGTATGAGGGGGGATGGCTCATTGTGAGAACGCCCATATCTTGTTCGTATGTAGGGGGGTAGGTTAGCATGTAAGAAATCGTACATAGGGGGGTTTCTCTAATTTGGATGCACGCAGGTGACATCCTCCCATTACTAATAGTGAATCCCCCCGACGTGCCAAGTGGGCCAATTGGGTAGCAGTTTCTAAAGTTGTAGGAGCCCCCTTATAAAAGGGTTTTTTAATCATTTGAAGGATTTTTGAAGTCGTTTGAAGCCTAAAGAGTGGAGTTTTGACATAGGAGTGTGCCTATCAAACCCCTTTGTGTTTTGTCATGCAAAATGACATGTTGATGGCCTGGGACTCTCTATTCTCCTTGCTACAAGATCCTATTTTTTCTACATTTTTTGCATGGTATCAAAGCTTTAGGTGCTCATAGCTAAAATTGTACAATAAGGACTAGTATTATATTGCAAAATCAATCCCTTATCATGTTGGCATTGCCAAATGTTGTTATCGGTGCTACTCTACTAGGAATTCGTCCACCAACTTTCACAGAAGGTAAGCTTGAAGGCACCAACTACACTTTGTGGAAGTTCCAAAATTTAACAATTCTGGATTTGTATGAATTACTAGATATAGTGTTGGGTCAAAATGGTGCTGACAGAGTCTGCTACAACAAATGATTAAGAAAATCCAAGTCTTGTAATTCCTTTAGATGCTACTTTTCTATGTGCCTGGAAGAGAAGGAATCCAAATGCATTGCACATCATTGTCATGTGTGTAAGTGATTTTGTTCTCACTTTGATTCAACATACCACTAAAGTACACGAATCTTGGAGCATATTTGCTTGCCAATATGAGGTGCACAATCACACCAAAATTCAAAATCTAGAAAATCAACTTGTTGTTGAGAAAGATGCTAACAGAGAGAAAGTGGAGGCCTTTATCAAGTGATTTAAGAATCTCCAAGATCAGTTAGTCACTATTGGTATGGCTATTTTTTTGGAAGATTTTGGAAGATTCGTAACCTTAAACACTATTGTGTTTGAAGTCCACCACAACCCGTGTCTCCTCTCTTCTTCTCTCTTCTCCATTTTGCACACATACCTCGGGGGGGTCATTTAACAATTATGTGACTATCACATGAGTGCAACTGAAGGGGTTATTAAATTTATTTTATTTTCTCACATTTTCACATACAGAAGGGTCTTATAAAATAGAGTTGGAAAATAGATTTACAAATTGAATAGGAAAAGGGTGTATTTTATTTGTTAAAAATCAGATAAGGAGTTTTAGAAATAGTCCTTGAACGTGCGTGATATACACAATTCATACATAGTGACCCCCCCCCCCCCCCCCCCCCCCCGAGACACATACATATGCTCTCGCCTCACACACTTCAACTGGTATCAGAGCTTGAGAATTGGAGAACACCATTGGAGCTTGACACAGAAGCAGGCGGGGAAGTAGCATAAACTTCAACACATTTTTGCACATCTATTTTGGTCTATCAAAAGATTTTTGTTCAAGCCGATTCCCTCATTTCTTGACCAATTTTTTGTGCCTTCAACTTTGCAAAAGAAAGTTTTCTCAGAATCCTCACCAATTTTGAGATACCTTTGCTCAGACTACCTGCAGGTCGTGTAGGACAGGTTGTAGATTTTGTAGGTCAAATTTCTCCTAATTAGGATCAGCGTTTCAAGTTGGTTCCCACTAAACTTGAATGTTTTTGCATGTTCTATAACTTTGCAGAAGGAAATTTCTACAAATTCCGCATGGTTTGGGAGTTATCTACTTTAGACAGCAAGGTGGTCTACATTTGCAAGTTCTTTTGCATGCAGGTTTTCATTGTTGCATACACTTTTTGCAATCTCTATCACATGCATATTTGATATAAGATCTTGAGGGTCTGTTAAATTAGACAAACCTCCGCAGCGGTTACGAACGTTGATGTGCAGCTAAAATTTTAGAATCCTTCTTCATTCATGCTCAAGAATGTGAGACATGCGCCAAAGCTTACCAAAAACTTGATTAGTACAAGACAATTGGATGACATGAAATATTACTACACATTTGGTGATAGTTCGTGGAAGATGTCCAAAGGTTCTTTAGTGTTAGCACATGGTTCAAAGTCTAGAACTTTGTACATGCTCAATGTAGCCAATGTCAAAATCCATGTACTTTGTGTAACCAAGTAGCCAAGTGTTTCTTTGATGCATCGTCGATTAGGACAGATGTCTCAAAAGGGAATGAAAATCTTGTCTCATTTTGGTTATGTTCGTGGCTTCAATTTCTTAGAATTTTCAGTTTGTGAGCATTGTCTTTATGGTGAACAAACACAAAAACCACACAAAAAGGGCAGCACTAAAAAAAGTGAGCCATTAGAGTTAGTGCATAGTGATGTGTGTGGGCCTATGCCTAACGTATCCATGGAAGGTTCTTTGTTACATTCATAGATGAATTCTCAAGGAAAGTGTGAGTATATCCTCTTAAGAAGAAGGATGAAGTCCTTTCAAAGTTTCAAAATTTTGTGGCATTAGTGGAGAATGCTTAAGGTCAGACAATGGTGGTGAGTATGTCACTAAAGACTTTCAAACTTTTTGTTATTCCAAAGGCATCAAAAGAGAGTTGGCTACTCCATATAACCCTCCACAAAATGGTGTTGCTTAGAGGAGGAATCGTACCATACAAGAGAAGTTACATAGCATGTTGTCTAAAGTAGAGTTTCCTAATGGATTTTGGGTAGAAGCATTAGCAATTGGTGTCCATCTTATTAATAGATCTCCTAACAAGGCTTCATATGAGAAGGTACCTGAAGAGCTTTAGTCTGGGAAGCCATCATTTTACAAGTATCTTAGAGTCTTTGGCTATGAAGCATATTTCCACGTTCCAAAGGAGTTTCGAAGCAAGTTTGATCCTAAGTCAACAAATACATATTTCTTGGCTATGGAAATCCTAGCAAGATGGGATTTTGGTTATGGGATCTTGAAGCTAAAAAGATTGCTTGCAGCAATGACATATACTTCAATGAAGAGAAGATGCATAAGAAGCATGTGCATAAAATGGACTTCATGAGAGTTTTCCAAGGAAGTACCTAACGTTAGACAACAAGGCCAAAATACTCCTGTAGTACAAGATGTTGTTGAGGGACAACCAGCTCAACCAGTCATTAGAAGGTCTACAAGAGTTTCAAGGCCTCTTGATAGATATACTCCCTCATTTGACTACATTATGTTGATAGATTGCGGATGGGCCTCCTGCTATAAGGAAGCCATTTTAATGGATGACAAGGGGAAGTGGGAGAAAGTGATGCAATAAAAAATGGACTCGCTGCATAAGAATCAAACTTGGAAGTTGGTTCAGTTGCCTAATGGTAAAAAGGCATTACTATGCAAATGGGTGTACAAGAAAAAAACACCTCATGACAATAAACCCAAGTACAAGGCACGACTTGTTGTAAAGGATTTAAGCAACAACAAGGTATTGACTTTGATGACAAGATGACTACTCTGCGGTGTGTACTTGCATTGGTTGCTAAAGAGGACATGGAGCTTAGAAAAATGGATGTTAAGACATTGTTCTTGCATGGTGGTCTTCAAGAAGAAGTTTAGTTTTGTTGAGAAGGGCAATGAAGACTTGGTGTGTCACTTAGAAAAGACCCTTTATAGTCTAAAATAGTTATCAAGGGAGTGGTATCGTAAATTCTACTCGCTCATGCTCTCTCAAGGCTACAAACGTAGCAATATGGACCTACACTCAGCAAGCTAAAGATGGTAGTTTGCTGATTTTGGTCCTTTACATGGATGATATGTTAATTGCCAAGAAATGCAGGGATGAAATTTCAGCATTGAAGTGTGAGTTACATGCAAACTTTGAAATGAAAGACATGGGTACAGCAAGCCATATCCTTGGCATGCGCATTAGGTGAGACGAATCCAAGAAATTGGGGTCTTTCTTTCTCAATTTGAGTACATTGACAAAGTACTCAAGCATTTCAATATGGAGAGGGGAAGGCATTGAGTACTCCATTGCCTCCATATGTGAAACTTTCTAGAAATGATTGCCCTAAGTCTTAAGAGAAAAAAGCTAAAATGACACAAGTGCCTTATTCATCTGTAGTTAGGAGTTTGATGTATGCCATGATTTTTACACATCCTGATATTGATTTTGCAGTGGGAGTTGTTAGCAGATATATGTCAAATCCAGGCAAGAAGCATTGGGAGGCAGTGAAAGGGGTTATGCGATATTTGAATGGTACAAAGGACATGTGAATTTGCTTTGGAAGAAAGAAAGAATGTGTAATGGGTTACACAGGTGCAGATTATGCAGGGGACTTGCACAAGAGAATGTCCACTTCAGGCTATGTCTTTGAATTTATTAGAGGTGCAATTTCATGGTGATCGTGTTTGCAAGATTGCATTACCTTGTCTACTATAGAGGCTGAATATGTTGCACCTTCAAAAGCTTGCAAAGAAGCTATATGGCTTGGTCGGCTAGTGGGAGACTTAGGAATCAGTGTTAAGATGCATGTGTTACATTGTAATAGCCAAAGTGCTACACAATTGGCATAGAACCTAGTGTTTCATGCAAAGACAAAGCATGTGGATGTGTATCACTTCATTCGTCGTGAGGTGCTTGAGGACAAGCAATTGCAGCTTGCCAGGATTCACACCGGTGAGAATCATGCTGATCTTCTAACAAAGGGATTACCTTAAGAGATGTTTGCACATTGTTGAGCACTCATGGGTGTTGGGTAGATGATCATGTTCATTGTCTACTTGTATTGTGTGTACTAGCTTAAAGGCACATTGTCCTTTAAGTGGGTGGTTGTTGGGGTGGTAAATCCCAATGTGTTGCACCTAAGGGTTTGATGGTCATTCAATCTACATAAAAACAATAAGGACTCATAACCCTAGACACTATTGTGTTTGGAGTTCACCACAACCTGTGTCTCCTCTCTTCTTCTCTCTTCTCCATTGCTGCACACACACACACATGCTCTCGCTTGTGCACTTCAGAACTATGTGCCACCATAGAAGAGGTATATTCATCAGCACAAACCCCATTTTTTGAAGGTTCTTGGATTCTAGATAGTGGAGCATCCCGACATATGACTAGTAAGAAAGATTGGTATAGTTCCTGGAAGCCTCTACAAGAACCCATCGGTGTAATTGTTGGAATAATGCAAAATATCCAATATAAGGGTCTAGAAAAAATTCTTTTTTAATAGCTTACAAGTGATCAAATATCTGATGTATTGTATGTGCCACAAATCAAAAGAATCTACTCTCGATGGCTGCAATCACTCATCATGGTCTTGAAGTTTGTTTCAAGCAAACTGGAGTAAAAATACTGGATTCTAAAGGCAATAGAGTGGGAAACAGAGTAAGGGTGCAATAATATTTACGAGCTTTTTGCACTTATGATAAGTACAAAAAAATGTCCAACTCAATTATGGCATGAGAGATTAGGTCACCTAAGTATTGTTTTCTAAAAGAGATGCATTGATCTGGGATGTCTGGGGCATGGTACGCACCGTGGGACCTCAAACTGAAGTCTCACTCCACTCCACTAAGCACAGCTTGGTCTAGACATCTTCGCCCTTGTCCGGATTGGTCTAATCTATCTTCGCCTTGTCCAACTTGATCTAGTTGTTTTAGTCTCTCTCGTCCCTATCTAGCAGGAGTGGTCTTGTCGAGTCTAGCCTGATCTAGTTAGATCTGGTCCAGTGGTTCTAGACTGTCGAGCAAGCTCAACGGTCTCTACACCCAGATCTTGGGTGGGTTTGTTGCTACTGCATGACATATACAAGGTAGTCTACATATCAACAAAGCCCACTACTGAGCGTGTCAGGCCTAAGGTAGGTCTGGGTAGTAGGCCAAGGGCTGAGACACTCATGGAGCTATATTTGGAAGGCAAAGGGCCTATAAATAGAAAGGTTGGGTGGAGAGTTGCATGCATCAATTCCCTCTATCTCATATTGGTATCACAACTTCGGGGAGAAGGGCAACTATGGAGGAGGGGGAAGAGCATCGAAGCTTCATGGAAGCTTCTCTGTGTGTGTGTGTGTGTGTGGAAATCTTTTCTTTATATTTTATTTTCATACATTTGTTACATCTTTTACATGAGAATGATGAAATCCATCATCTTAGTCTGCTTGTGATCAGACATAGCTAGGAAGTCCTCCATCAATTTATCTTTAATCATAGATAGGGTAAAGTGAAACTCTAAAAAGTGTGATAACCAAAAAATGTAGAATTTCTGGCATTCCATAAGGACATCATCCACACTCTAAGTGAGGCAATACATAAGTCCAAACCCTCATCACCAGTTTTGATTGCACCAAAGGTCAGGCTGCACTTATTGATCTTTACATTCCATTGCATCATGCATATATTATACAAACATAATCCCCATGAGTAAACTATGGGACAATTCCAAAATAAATGCTTGATGGTTTCCAATTGACCACAGCTAGGGAATTTCCCATCTGACATATTCTTCCTTGCTAAAAGTCCCCCTTTGGGTAGAGCTCTTGTGAGATTTCTCCACATAAAAACCTTATGCTTGAAGTTCATTATTGATCTCCATAGATCTGATAGCTTGTGAGTCCACCAACTCTATGTATACTGGAACTGCCATATCTGATTGCATATATCATGTATCTGAGTTTTGGGAATCAAGTGCATGTAGAAAACCTTTGTGGGTGAAGACCACCAATTGGCTGGGGTATCTGGCAGCACCCAATCTTTGAATTTGAGGGTTACATCTTGATTGCAAGGCACACTGAGGTTGAACACATGAGAGCACAACTACCCCCAAGAAATTTTGAGTCCATGGCTAAGTCTGAATCTTTTCTTGGCAATCATAAAAGCAAACAAGAATGCCCTTAGAGTCAGCTACTTGATTGATTGAGCTTAAACCCCTTTTGAAGAGGGTTAAGGCTTTTTTACCCAAAATTAAAGCAGGGGTTTTTTCTAAAAAGAAAACTCCAAAAGCATGATTCAATTCCCATTGAGTTGCCACTATATCTGGATCTTCTAATCAATAGAGAAAAAGCAGCTTTCCATGATTGCACAAGCATATAGCAGTAATACCACACAATTTTATAAGAGCTACTGAGAACAATTTATCCCATGCAGGCATGCCCCACATCCCATGAAAGTACACGACTGATTTGACAATGAGAATCCACATGATTCTGGTCCAGTAAGTGTCAACAACAAACATATGTTTAACCAATGTTGCCCTCCTTGCAAGCATTTGCATTTTCAAGTTAATGACCCCCAACCCTCCAAAATTAACAGGCATAGCCACACTGTCACATGCAATCCGAGCAACAACAGATGATCCCCAAAAGAATTTTAACAGTTTTGATTTAAATCTATTCAATGCACTTTCAGACCATTCCAATAAAGGCAGAAAATACACCAAATATGGTATCATAATTGCCTGCACAACTCGCAATCTAACATGAATGGGCCATTAGGTACAATTCCATGAGGCCATTTTGCATTGGATCCTATCTTCAACCCATTGAGTGAGTTGCTTAGCAATCACATCAACTCCCAAAGGATACCCTAAATGCCTGAATACACTTTTCCCTTGAGACCCTTTTGCCTTGCCAAATGAGCTTATGAATTGTTCAGCAGAGACATCAATCAATTGAGCTTTACCAAGATTCAGATTTAGACTAGCAGTCGGTGAATACAAACTCAAGTATGACATGCATTTTCCTATGTTAGCATTCTTTGCATGCATGAAGGTTATAGTGTCATCAGCAAAACCCAAGGCCAATACATGTTCAGACCCAACCCGCAATCCTTCAAGATCTCCATTTTTAACTTGAGCATATAAAAAGAAAAACAATGGATGCGTGGAAACTGCAAATAGAAGAGGGCTGAGTGGACATCCTTGCCTAACAAATCTTCCCACTCTAGTAGTTGGTGATAGTTATCCATTTACAATGACCTTGGAAGTGGCCCCTAGTCCCAGTAGTTGTATATAGTTTGAAATTCTCAGGTCAAATCCCATTTTCCTCATCATCTTCACAATCAAATCCCATATTACTGCGACAAAGACTTTGGCAAAATCTAATTGAAGAAGCACTACTAGGCACTCTCGGACAAGAACCACCATGGGCATGGCTTCCTAGCAAGGAGAGAAGCCAGACAGTGACCGTCACGGTTTCGTGCACAAGGAAGTTGGTTGGGGTCGCCCTGGGAAGGGGAGGAAATTTCATCACATAAGGTTAATCTTGTGTGGCCTTTAGCAAGCGTAGCAAGCTAATTTTCTTTCCCCCAATTGACCACTATAGCTTAGGAGAGATAGTTCTTCAGGTTTTCTCATTAGGGCGCCCAAGCAAGGTCTTGTGGGGTTTAAAAAGAATACTCAAGGGAGGGTGTCCACATGCGTTTCCCCCTCCCAACTTTCCTCCTCTCCTCGGCTACCAAGCCGGAGAGAAAATGACAAGGCATCAACCCATGCAAGATCAATCGAGGACTACACATGCAGCATTCATGCAAGCTGCATGGCACATGCCTACTAGTCGCACAACTTCGAAGTTTGTTAGCCATCATCCCCCCTCCCCCTATTCTTCCCCAATCGTACCTCCCGTGCGATGCCCTGCCCTGCCCTGCATCATCACATTCAAAATGCCCTAATATGCAGCACAACGCAAACTCGACCTGCGGTTACTTGCTTTACTCTACAGAGCGATGGGTAGAACGAGTTGCTACCCTGCTCTGCAACACGATGCCCTCCCACACCACTCCCCACATTCTTTGAGTTGCTCGATTGCATCACTTCATCCCCATCTTCTACCTCAACATGTGTCTAGCAACAGAGGCGCAAGCACCTGCTAATCGGCTCACATGGAGGACATAGAGACAAGACTTCTCGTTGGCTTAACACATGATCACCACTCACTCTCTCTCTCTCTCTCTCTTTCTCTCTCCATGTGCCACCTCCCCCTTTTTTCCCTCAAAGGTATGTGAGCATCTCCTTAGATACCACTTAATAAAACCCCTACAAAAGATTAGGCACACTTACACACATGTCTTAAAGTTGAGTTCCTCCCCTAGATTTTGATTAAATATATGTGACTTTTAGTTTACATTTTTTGAGTTTCAAATGACTCTCAGTGTGAAGAAGTTGAGCTTCTATGCTGTGAGGCCCCCTATGGTCGTGGGTGCCTAGATCAATTGCTTGATCAATCAACGTACCTCTGGTGTGGGTGAGATCTGAAATATGTTGTTACGGTTGCTCCTCTAGCTGTCCGTTGGCTGGTGTAAAGAAATTTTTGATCTGCCTTTGAGACTAGCTCTCCCTTGACATCCTCAGCAAGGTCTCTCTATACTTGCGCAGCTCAAGTAAAGGCAATATGAGAAACATCTAATCCTCTTATCTCATGACTCTAGAAAGTGGTCCAAAACCATCTCTGAGCAGATAATGGAAGCATCCTCATATCTCATAGTACATCGGGCAATGACATATATAGTGTAGTTGTGTTTTTGGCTCTATACAACATAAGCGACATGTTCTGGCCTTTGCTCGTACTCCTCAAAATTTGCGCACGCGTGCGCACACACACACACATTGTTTGAATAAGAATTGGCCTCATCTACAACTTCCCCCATCAACATGGCTTACTCCATTGCTACTAGTCATAAATTACAGACACTTTTACAATCACAGCTTTGAGGCAAATACCCATATGCTTTAACGAATTTTGTTCTCACGAAATGCCATCCTCACTGTCACTAAAAGCAGTTTTGTACTAGGTAAGGAGGAAGATACACAATCTGAAGTTTTGTGAACATGGGATCTCTGTTTATAACCAAAGGATGTCCCCCCCCCCCCCCCCCCCCCTTCCCCCTTTTGCCCCCCTTCAACCAAGCATTATCTTGCATGAAGGTTTGTCCGATCGGTGTTTGATGCCATGATGCCGAGATATAATCTCTCTTTCTACTATGTGCCCCTCGTTCGCATTAGTGTTGGCAACACCATCGTCCCCATTCCGAATCTACGTTCATCGTGAGCCTTGACGGTGTGCATGGCGGCAGCATCCCCGATGCCGGCACACCCATTGCAAAGCTCGAGGCTAGCATCTACTTGACCGTTATCATCACCCTCAAACCGTTCATGGCCAATTTCACACTTGACAGAGGAAGTGCAGGTGTCTACGGCACTTGCTACACTTATCCCATTCATGATGATGGTTCTCTTCCCTATGAGGACTATCTGGACATTCCCATCTTGAAAGATGATGGACTTCAGAATCCGGATGGAGTTGGATTCTGGAACTTGGAAGAAGAGTCGAGAGTCGGGAGTCGGGACTCTAGCTAGAACTTGGAAGAAGAGGAGGAAGAACATGAGGGAGTCGGGACTCTAGAACTTGAAAGAAGAGGAGGAAGTCGGGACTCGGGAGCTGCGAGTGACGCGACTCTCGAGACAAATTGCATGCAAAATTATGACCGCCCTTTAATGCATATTTACATGCGTTATAACTTATAACACAAGCTACACAATACATTACATACATGATACATACATATAACCACCCCCACACACATGTGTGTATGTGTGTGTGTGTGTGATACCTTGCTCCTTCTACTTGAGACTCTAATGACACCATGCCCCCAACACAAAAGCTTCATGCTGACGCCCATATCGACCAGTTTATGCTTCGTTTGACGCCCAAGATGCCAATGACGTCCAAAATGGCCTCCAGCTTTAAGGCCTACAAGTTACACACTTAGTGGAATTGGGGCCTTAGCTTTAGTACTTACCTAGTGCTCACAACCTAGTGCTCACAACCTTGCGCGTTATGGTACAATAGCACTGTGCGATCTCCACGAGCTCAAAATTAAGACTCAATTAAGGATGTTATGTGATCGAGATCACCTGCCACCTTTCCAGTGAGTGTGAGTCTGTACCCGGCCCCTCTCTCTCTCTCTCTCTCTCTCTCTCTCTCTCTCTCTCTCTGTGCGCGTGCGTGTGTGCGGGCGCAATTTAATGTAAGCAGAGCTCGACTTGCTCTCACTGGGTAATGTTACAGTGCATTCCTGATTACGTTCGTGGCCTAACCTGAGATGGGTGCTTCCAGGCGCCTCTTCGTCCGGTCCGATGAAGAAGGTAACCTTGTATGAAAAGCTTGTGCAATTTTCTGAGCACAAATCCCTCTCATTTTCATGCGTTCTTTTCTTTGGGGCAGATGAGGGCAGCGGTGATCTACATGGAGATGGTGCTGGCCCCAGCACTTCTTCAGCGCTACGAAAGAGCAAAAGGTAGTCTCTGGTTTTTCTTAATGCTCTTTGAAGTTAATAACATAATATGCAGGCTCTTTGCTTGTTGCTGCTATGCACAAGCAAAGGCACGGCAATGCATGCATGTTCCGAGTCTTCATCTAAAGACGTGTTTTGTGTTATCTTCTTCATAGCTGTTGAAGTGTTTTTTTTTTCCTTGTTGATGCTCTACCTGGTTGTTATCAGTCCTCACATTGTATTAGGTGCTAGATGTCATTAGCTTCATGGCAGAGCATATAAATTATGCTTATGATATCACCTTTTGCCATCACTAGGGTGAGGGCATAGTTTTAAGTAACGAAGTTCGGAGTCTTGTTTTTTATTGTAGGGAAAATTACCAAAATACCCCTCTAATTTGTGGAAATTCCCTAAATACCCTTGTATCTATTTTTGTTGGATTGTTCAAGATTTTCTGATCTTTATTCCTTTTTGTCACTTGAGATCCGTTTTTGAGTGCTTAGAACGTAATTTGTCACAAATTACCTTGCAAAGAAAGGCAATTATGTGTAAAAATAATGAAGCAATTATCTCTAGAACCTATATAACCAACTCGAATCCTACTTTTAGCATCTTGTATTGATAGACAATTAGTCGTCTTATGAAAAGCTACAATATTTTTTATTTTTGGAAATATTTAATCTCACAACCATGGGTATTTTGGGAATTTTGGAAAATTTGAAGGGCATTTTGAGAATTTATGACTAAATATTGGGGGTATTTTGGGAATTCATAAAATTTGAGGGGTATTTTGGAAATTTCCACAAATTAGAGGGGTCACATGTCTCTGTGGGAGGCTTTGGGAATCCATGACTTGAAGGTACTGTTCAAGGTGAATGTGCTAGGGACATTGAGGATTTGGGGGACGGAGCATGGCTTAAAGAGTGTTTAGGGCCGAAACGTTGTGGTTGCTTTTCCATGGATTTCTCTTGATTTAGAAGGGGCTACTTAAGGCGAAAAGTTGGCATGAAGGGAGGATGTGGTTATCTATATGATATGACATGTTGAACAGTTGTTTCGTGGTGGGTGATAAACAGAGTTATCACAAGGTAAGTAAACTTTGTAGCTTTTTGGCGCTCCTTGACAGATTTAATGTGTAGATGATAAATTAGTTGGCCATTGCCATAAGAGCATGAAAGTGAGGGTTGAGTGGCTGCTTAGTGCCAGTGGCTTGTTGCTGAGGCAAGAGGCCATCGCTAGGGAGAATTGAAACCATTGTGTAGGTTGAGAGAATAAGGGTGTAAGGCTAGTGGCAAGTGTTAAAGCTAGAACGAATGGGAGCGGTTGCGTAGGGCAAGAGGACGAGGTTGTAGGGCAAGGGGTTATTTTTGGCTAGAGTAAGCACATGATGGCTCAGATTGTTAAAGTGATAACATCTCAAGTGAATAGTACAATGTGATCCCAATATTTATTTTGGCTCTAGCCTTGAGGTATTTATGTTACTTATTTGCCAAAGTCTTGGGTAGGGCAATTCACTAAGGAGGGTACTTAAGGGCCCCCAGGCTTGTATATAAGCACCACCTTGCCCCCATTATATACTCACTAATTCATTGCCTAGTGGGTTGGTTCAACAGTCTCTCTCTCTCTCTCTCTCTCTCTCTCTCTCTCTCTCTCTCTCTCTCTCTCTCTCTCTCGTATTCTCTCGATTCCTCTACGCTTCCGCAACGTCGACTATGACATAGTATCAGAGCATTGGTGGGAGGACTAGTACGCATCGAAGAAGTAGATCTTGTTGCCTTAGCGTTTTAAGGCTTTGAAGTAGCATTTTAAAAAACGCTAAGAGAGAGGTCTCTTGACGACGTTTGGAACTGTTGGGTGCAGTCTTTCGAAAGGGCAGATCCTCTTTACCATTAGGTGTAGCGTTTCGAAACACTAGCGCTCCTTGGGGCAACTCTTGCAGCGTTAGGAGTAGCATGGCCATAGCGTTTTGAAACGCTAACGACAAGCACCTCACATTGCAGCGCCATTTGAGATGTAGTGCCAAAGTCCCTTTCCACGGCAATGTTTTGAAACATGATGGTACTCGGAGCAGTCGACGATAGAGTAGTAGGTTATCTTGGACAACCTTTTGAAAGGTGGCATTGTCACAAAGTGATAACGTGGCATGACCAACTGGAAGAGAAATGGCCGAGTGGACAAGAGAAACCGAATGGACCAACGTAAAGAAATTATGGAGCACCGGCAGAAGGGCCCAAAACCCTAAAAGACAGAAGCTTGAACGTTGAGAGAGATTTTCGTAAATCATGCTGACATGTTAACGTGGCATGCCGTATGGACTTTCGCAAATCGCGCTGTTGGTGATGACGTGGCAGATTGTATGGATTTCCGCGTTTTGTGTTGCTGGCAGCTCTCACGCGAGATTTTTGGAGGAGATGCTTTTGGGCTTTAGCGCTTTCGAGAGAAGTGCTTTTGGGCATCCCTTGTAAGTTTACAAGGACCCTTGGGGCCTCACTCTGCAGAGCATATGGACACAGAGTCTGCGAGCAGAGGACCCTCTATCACAAATTGCTGACGTATCAAGCCACTGAAGAACAGAGCCACTGTGTAGATCTCGGTTTAGGGGCCTAAAGAAATTATGGAGCACCGGCAGAAGGGCCCAAAACCCTAAAAGACAGAAGCTTGAACGTTGAGAGAGATTTTCGTAAATCACGCTGACATGTTAACGTGGCATGCCGTATGGACTTTCGCAAATCGCGCTGTTGGTGATGACGTGGCAGATTGTATGGATTTCCGCGTTTTGTGTTGCTGGCAGCTCTCGCGCGAGATTTTTGGAGGAGATGCTTTTGGGGTTTAGCGCTTTCGAGAGAAGTGCTTTTGGGCATCCCTTGTAAGTTTACAAGGACCCTTGGGGCCTCACTCTGCAGAGCATAAGGACACAGAGTCTGCGAGCAGCGGACCCTCTATCACAAATTGCTGACGTATCAAGCCACTGAAGAACAGAGCCACTGTGTAGATCTCGGTTTAGGGGCCTAAACCCTAAGAATAAGCAGACGAAGAAGAAGTTCCTACCAACTTATATGGGACCTCGTCCGATGGGGTCCAAGTGACACAAGAAAATACAATAAAGCAAGACCTACACACACGCGTGGAGCTGATGACGTGGTAGAATTTTACAAATTTCTGGATTCTGCGCTGCTAACGTGGCAGATTGTATGGATTTCCGCAGATTACACTGGCTATACTGACAAGACAGTTGTACGGATTTTCGTAAATCACGCTGACTGCGTCTTGGGCCAGATGTTTTTGTATCAGATGCTTTTGAGATTAAGGCTTTTCATGTAGATTGCTTTTGGGCCTAGGGCCTTTAAATATGAGGCCATGGGCTCATTCTATGACATGCTTCTGGACGATGGTATAGAGAATGGAGTACCGACTTGTACTCGGTTGTTGAAATGTAAAGAAATACCGGAAGGGGCACCAAGGTTTGGGGCCAATACTCTCTGAGGTGGAATTCCCCCACTCCGTGTCGCGTGTGTTCTCTTTCAGTTCAGTTGTTATTGACGTGCTAAAAGTCTATTCAGTCTGTTCTTTTCCATTGGCACGTGGTGTCCGTCTTGTGAGAGTGGTATCAGAGCATCAGGCGTGTGCTTTTTTGAAAGCATACCGGTCCTACAAAAGAGTAGACGGAGCAAACCACAGACTACTGGAATTTTACTTGAAGTATCTTCGAGCCTTGACCACGGACTTATTAGCCACTCCCACCCTTACTTCATCGCGCATCGGACGCAATCTCGTCTTCATCGCTCATGTCTTACAAGGCATAAGCCAAAAAGATCACTTGCAAGAGAAGGATCCAAGATTTGTTTCGAGTCACTGTTTTTCTCAAAAGTAGTGCCATGCAGATGTTGATGTCTATAGCTACCAAGCTGTACACTCCAAGGACTTGGCAAGCTTTCAAGAAAATTTTTGCCCGAAGTTATATGGTTTCTTACATCTTCCTTCAGAGTGCAACTTCTGGCAGAGTGGGGTATCTTGAAATGCTTGCCATGGAAACCCTAGCAAATTATATCTTGAAATTTCTCGACATCTCTCAGTAGATGTCTCGTCTTGAGCTGATAACCTTGAAGGTCCGATGTGATTGCTATGTCTTCGGACTACCATCGCCGTTGGAGTAGTGAGAAATGATGTTCTGGTATTGTTTGAACCTCGAAACAACGCAGACGGGATGTGTGGGGGGCGTTTGGTTGTATGCTTGAAAAATATTGTTGTTGTTACTCCCGGCTCGGACCTGGATGGTTATCCGGGAGGAGTAATAAGAAGTGTGAGCAGTGGTTACTCTCAGCACCTCCAAACGACGCAGGCGGCGGTCTGGGGGGCGTTTGGTTGTTAAAGGCCTCTATATCTCCACCAGCCCGGACCTTTTTAGGTTATGCAGGAGGAGTGATGAGGCAGTCGTTGAATCTCTCCCGGCCCAGACCTTGTTAAGTTATGCGGGGGGAGTGTTCATCGGCGACTTTATGTTTCTGTGTCTTGTAACATGTATATATGTCACGTGACACATCCAACCCTATGTGTCCGTGGACAAGCTACACCATAGCAGGGTTCCCGTCAGTCCAGTCAGTTTAGATTAGAAGAGATCTGGCACTTTTGTGAGTCTATTCGTAGACCGTGCATGCCCAGTCACTTAGTGTAGATGCATATCCTCTGGTTGCACACCGCATAAGCATAAGCATTTCCATTAGATTCCATCAGAGTCAGTTTGGGGATTTTTCAAGTGACTTTATCCAATTTTTCCCTATTTTTAACATTTTTCACTTATTTATTAAGTGACTTTTGTTGGGAACTAAGTAGGGCAAATTGGGTAAGTTAATATATAAGCAAACCCAAGTTAGCACAATAGGGCAGATGAGCAAGGAGCACAGCAGGCTTTCCAAGCAACAGGCACTCCCTCCCTCTCTCAGCAAGAACCTCTTCAAGCTCGCTTGGTGAGGACACCCCCCTTCAGCCCCTAGCGTTTCTGGGATCGCCATCCTCTCTCCCTCCCTTGGCGTTTCTCAACCAACAGCCCATCGCCATCAAGCTCCCCTTCCTGGCGTTTTCTCCCACTACCGGCAGCCAACCTCAGCGTTTTGCTAACGCTAGCAACTTATACAAGTGGTAGCGTTTACAGCCATGGAAACGCAGCCTCAGCCCTGCAGCAGGACAGCTTTTTCAGCCCTCGACATCAGCCCAAAAACGCAGCCTAATCAAGCAGAGAACCTCAGCGTTTTTGTCATCTGTATGAGCCTCTACAAAGCAGAGATTTTCAGCCATAAAAACAGCAGTAAAACAGGGATTTTCAGCCATACGAAACAGCCCCAAGATCACCCAGATTCCCATCCATTACGCCCTTGTGGACAACAGATAGAAGAGAACCAAATTCAGCCCTAAAGTCATCGTCGTCGTCATCGATATAGTCCCTGTTTGCATCAGTCCATGCATCATCATTGTACACCTTTGTGCAATCAAAAGTAGACCACTTGCCGACGAGAGTGGGGCCTTCAGAGGAGGGTTTTACAACCTCTCGGGTGTCGTATCTCTTCTCTCTCCTTCTCTCAGTCTCATACACTTGCATGCACAATATCCACTCACTTTGTTCGTGATCATAGCACTCTCCATAAAGACGGAAGGCTCTCTCCTTCCCTTAGCACTAAAAGGAACCTTGAGAAAATATAGATCACTAATCTTGAGAAAATACAACATTCATTCCGCTGCACCTTACAATATATGAGCATTTGTGTTGCATTGTAATGTGCCAATTACTGAATATTCCTAATTGGAACCCGAGAGTAAAATCACCAGTCATTGAAACCAGTATTAAAACCAGAGTTAGACAATTCAAATCGGCACCAAGACAGGTTCAAAACAAATACCATCCATTTCAAACACATTCCAAACAGGATCACCAAACAAGTTCTCAAACAGAACTGAAACTAAATTCAAACTTAAAAAGAAATCTCGACATTAGTCGAGCTCATTCCTAATTGGAACCCGAGAGTAAAATCACCAATCATTGAAACCAGTATTAAAAGCAGAGTCAGACAATTCAAATCGGCACCAAGACAGGTTCAAAACAAATACCATCCATTCTAAACAAATTCCAAACCGGACCACCAAACAAGTTCTCAAACAGAACTGAAACTAAATTCAAACTTAAAAAGAAATCTTGACATCAGTCGAGCTCGAAAAGTCGATTGACTTTCCATCTCGAAACCTGTACCAAAAATTAGGCTTAGGTTCCTTCCATAAGGTCGTAGTCGACCACAACATGGTCCATCAGCTCTTGGACAGACAATGTTCCTTTAGATTGCTTTGGTATGTAATTTTAGTGCATCAAGACACCCGTGGAAAATCAGTGCGGTCTGGGTGTGATGGCTAATTTCAATACGCCGGAATATCAAGAGTTTTGATCTGGACGAAAAGAGAAGCAAACTCCTTAACAAAAAAAGAAAACGGATTGTCCCTCGGAAATTTTTGAGCTAACTTGAGTTGTTTTGCAGATATTCTGTGATTGCGGATGATTACTCTCTTTCAAGAAGGGGGGATGTCACAAATAGCTCACGTGTGAAGCCATTGAAGAACGGAGCCACTGTGTAGATCTTGATTGAGGGGCCTAAACCCTAAGAATAAGTAGACGAAGTAGAAGAAGTTCCTATCAACTTATGGGACCCCGATCGATGAGGCCCAAGTGACACCAGAGATTAAAATAAAGCAGGATTTACACACACGCGCGCATGGAGCTGATGACATGACACAATTGTACGAATTTTCAGATTTTGCGTTGTTGACGTGGCAGATTGTACGGATTTTCGCGGATTGCGCTTGCTGTGCTGACGTGGCAGTTGTACGGATTTTCGTAAATTACGTTGATTGCTTTTTGGGCCAGATGTTTTTGTATCAAATGCTTTTGAGATTAAGGCTTTTCATGTAAACTGCTTTTGGGCCTAGGGCCTTTAAAGATGAGGCCATGGGCTCATTCTATGGCATGCTTCTAGACGAAGGTGTAGAGGATGGAGTACCAGCTTGTACTCAGTTGTTGAAATATAAAGAAATACCGAAAGGGGCGCCAAGGTTTGGGGCCAATACTCTCTGGTGTGGAATTCCGCCACTCCGTGTTGCATGTGCTCTAAAAGTCTGTTCAGTCTGTTCTTTTCTATTGGCACTTGGCTTCCGTCTTGTGACACCCTCGAGAGTTGTGCTTTGCTGTGAGCAATAATAAAGAATTGAAAGTGGTGCCAGTCTTTGGGGCTAGTGCATATGGGCACGGAACTCTACCGTGCCGTGTCGTCTCTCTCTCTCTCTCTCTCTCTCTCTCTCGTGAAGTTCAGTGATTTCGTAGTTTATGTTCGTGTGTTGCTATTGATTTCTCGCTCGGAGTGTCCAAGCCTGTAACAGTGGTATTAGAGCTCAAAAAGATTCTTCTTCTACGGAGGATCCGATTCCTTCTGCAACACACACAGGCTCTCCAGGAGAATCTGACAGAGCTGTCAAGATTTTGTTTGTGAAAGAATCTTCGTGTCCCTGCCCCGGACTTATTAGTCACTCTCACCCTTAGTCGATCACGCATCGGGCACACTCCCGTCGTCATCGCTTTGTCTTAAGGGACATAAGCCATAACATGGGTTCTCGTGGAGAATTTGATAGAGATAACACCTCTCAGCGGGAAGGCGAAGAAAAGTTGAAATCCAACGCGAGAACTGAAGAAAAGAATGAAGAATTGGGGAAATTTTTGGCATGGAAGTTTGCTAGAGCGGAGTACAAATGTCAACTGCAGGTTGACACTTGTGAAAATATTAATTAAGTACCCCATAACTTGCAATATGTGAAGCATCTGAAGACTTACCCGATAAATGAGATTCACTCGAGATGGCACGAGACCATAGATTCTCCTCTCAAGTCGGAAAAAAAGGTGGAAGGACAGATGAGTGCAAAAAAGCAGAAACTGTACTCGTAGAAAGAGCTGGACAAAGCTCTTGAAAAGAAGATGCACCAGATAATGGAAGGCTTGAAGCACTCTCGAAAGAAGAGGAAATTGGTGGATTCATCCGTTTATTTGGGCCGGATGTTGAGTTTCGAGATCTAAGAAGCGTGCGCGTTTTGAGGATGACTGAGATTTTCCTTTGTCTTCAGAGAGTTTCGACAATCCATCGTCCTCTAGTTCTAGTGAGGATGAGAAAAAGCGGAGAAAAAGTAAGAAAAGCTGATTTCTAAAAAAGTCTAGAAGGCATGAGAGGCAATCTAGCAGTTCGAAGAAGGAGAGCTTGTCCTCTTCTGACAGTGAACTCACGAGCAAGAAGACCAAGAAGTTCAAGGAAGGGGGTCAGGCCGTCACGTTTGAGACGTTTTTAGGCTACCAGGACACCCATCGAGCCCTTGAGTTTATACAGCAGTTTGACGTCGCTCGTCACAAATTGCTGACGTTGGAAAGGGAGAAAGGGGACCACATTGGCACACAAACAATTGCCTCTCTATAGCCGAGGATACTCACTACACCCCAATCCACTAGAGGTCACCTTTAAAACTCACACATTCCACACGCAAACCACCGTTTACACACAACCATATGCACGTGCGCTTCGCATCGTCCAACTGACTTCATACCACACCAATCTTGCCCGTCTACAACCTTCTCACGACACACACTACTCTTTCTTACACACACATAGAGACCTGACGAGGCAAGCACATCTCACACACCGACACGAAGTACTTTGAACAAAGTAAAGACGAGAAGGGAGGAAAGGGGGAAGAAACGACACACAATTTGGCTATGGTTTGTTTCAATTTCGACCAAAAACACCTTCTACAAACATCATGAAAACCTGCTAGCATCGGCTCCATCAGCACGAGCAGGACGAGCACAAAAAAAGCACTTCGGCAGTCTTCTTCCTCGTCTCAGCAAAGCTCTCCTCGCTGAGAGCTCTCTTGTTGTCCAAAAACCTCTTCCAAAAACTCGCCCAAGCTCCCCCCCAAAACTGCCAAAAAAAAACTGGCCCTATAGGACGTGGGCAACTGCTTTATTTTTGGTCGACACTTCTCCTCTTGTATGGGATGCCACCTTTTTGCTATTTTCGGTGAGTCTTGGATGCCATGCTTAAGACCGCCGTGGCAACGGCTTGTGGATATCGTTCTTTCAATAAAAAGAGATGGCCCTGTAGGGCACGTGGGAACACAGCCCGGACGAAGCTGCTATGTTAGCAGCTTTGCACAACACCCGAACGCCAGAGCCCGGCAGGGCCGCTATCGATTGCAGTGCCAAGTACGACAGACAGAGTAGCCCGCTCATGTTGGCATGCCTGCAGGTGACGCCCACGCAGCGCCCCAGTAGGCCACGCCATAACTAATGGGAGGGGAGCTCTTTATCCCCCTCGTTTGATGCTTGCAGAAGAGCCACGAAGTAGCATATATACCCCAACAACCAAGCCTCGCGAACCGCATATGGGACGATTGCTAGTGCCACGTGTCACTACCGGTTGCATTGGGTCTCCAAGGCTTCTAAATCACCCAAAAGAATATCCAAAAGGTCATCAAAAATTCATTTTTTTCCTCTTGCTTTAGTGCCCTTCCGTTCTTTGCTCATCAAGCCGATGCCCGAGCCGTCAACTCTCTGCAAAAACCCTGGTTTCCAACTTTGGTTTGTGCAAGCATCACTCCATATCGATCTCATCAAGTCCTCTAACTGAGCTGACCAAAATCACAAAAATTCATACCACCCGACTAGCACCTGTCGTCATTTTCAAAATCTAGTATCTTGCCGGTCCGGACTCCGTTTAACGAGCTGTCACTTCCTGCTAGCTTCGTAGAGTGCACACTACACTTCAAAACCTTGTCGAGCTTCAAAAAACATCTGATGGCACGTCGATCGAGGCGACCAATCTGGCATAGAACTGGCCCCCGGTGAAACTTCAATTGACAATAACTTGGCAATCGGGATGTCGATTGACGATCTGAAAAGATTTACATGCTCCACATGATGAGCTCTACATATCTATCCACTGAAACCAGCTCCGACCACCTGTCATCACTTGCCCTGTCTGTCGAGAATCTGCAAACCATTTCAACTCTGACCAACCATATCTTTCATCCTGTAGCTCCGTTTGATGAGCTGTGTGGACCAGCTTGTAGACCATACTGAGGGCCACTCTTGGCACTCTCATCTCTGCACTTTCAACACTTCAAGCATGCACCTCTGACAAGCACCATAATAGAGCGTTCTAGCCATGAAAACCACATATAGCATACATAACCATTGCTCCTTGCTAGCTCTTTACCTTCATAGTTGCCCAATCACCTTGGCAAGCCCTTGAGAGCCATACAACCATGCTTTGCACTCTTTGTAGTACCAACTAGCTTTTGACTGCACCAACGTGTCAAGCCACTGAAGAATGAAGCCGACTTGCAGATCTCGGAAAGGAGCCTAAACCCTAAGAAGAAGAGCAGAAGAAGTAGAAGCCGCACAAGAAGTTTTACCAACTTGCAAAGTCTTGTCGAGAGGCCTATTTTAAAAGAAGAGTTCCCCACCAACTTATGGGACTCCGTCCGATGGGGCTCAAGTGACCTAAAATAAAGCAAGACCAACACACAAATTTCTTGCATAAAAGATGATGACGTGGTAGTTGTACGGACATCCGTGATTTGTGCTGATAGTGCCACGTGGCAGCTTGCACGGAATTCCGCGATTTATGTTGCTAACTGATGACGTGGCAAGTTGTACAAATTTTCCTTATTTTGTGCATGTTGCTTTTGGAAGGCTAGATGCTTTTGGAACTTCAATGCTTTTCATGCAAACTGCTTTAAATATGACCCATGGGCTCTCACCGTGGCAGTCAGTCCATGGGAGATGCAGAGCAGAGCCATGGGAGTTGTACTCATTTGAAGTAATATAAAGAAATACTGAAAGGGGTGCCACGGTTTGGGGCCAGTGCTCTCTTGGGGTGGAATTCCACCACTCTGTGTCGCGTGTGTCGTGCACTCTCTATCTCTTTCAATTCAGTTGTTATTTGAATTGCTTAAAGTTGTTCAAGTTGTTCTTTTCCGTTGGCACGTGGGGCCGGTCCTCGTGACAGTGGTATCAGAGCTTCAGGCGTGTGCTTTTCTAAAAGCATACCGATTCTACCAAATAGCAGACAGAGCAAGATGGCGCTTCCAAGCTTCACATGGAATTTTATTCAAGAATCTGCGTCATGGAATTTTATTCGGGAATCTAAGTGTCCCGACCTCGAACTTACTAGCCACTCCCACCCTTACTCCATCGCGCATCGGGCGCGCTCCCGTCTTCATCGCTCTCTCTTATAGGGCATAAGCCATAAAGATCACTTGCAAGAGAAGGATCAATGATTTTTTTTTCAAGCCGTTGTTTTTCTCAGAGTCAATGCCATGCAGTGGTGGATGTTTATAGCTACCAAGCCGCACACTCCAAGGACTCGGCAAGCTTTCAAGTAATTTTTTGCCCGAAGTTATATGCCTTCAGACATCTTTCTTCGGAGTGTAGCTTTTGGCGGAGTCGGGTATCCTGAAATGCTTACCACGGAAACCCTTGCAAATTACGACTTGAAATTTCTCGACATCTCTCATCAGGTGTCTCTACTCGAGTTGATAACCTTGGAGGCCCAATGTGATTGCTATATCTTGGGGTTACCATCACCGCCACAGGAACATTGCTTGTCGAGGCTTGTTTTGACTATTCAAGAGTTTACGGACCATGCTGTAGTCGGTTACAACCTTATGGAAGAAATCTAACCCTAATTTTGGTGCAGGTTTCAAGACGGAAGCCTCGTCGACTTTCGAGCTCAACTGATATCGAGAATGCTTTTTCAGTTTGATTTAGCAATTTTGTGAATCTGTATGATAACTTGTTTGGTATCCTGTTTTTTGTTTGAAATGGATTGGTATCTGTTTTAAACTTGCCTTAGTGCCGATTTGAACTCTTTGACTCCGGTTTTAATACTGGTTTCAATGCTCGTTGATTTACTCCCGGGTGGAGTAGTGAGAAATGTTGTTTTGGTATTGTTTGAACCTCGGAACGACGCAGATAGGATGTCTAGGGAGCGTTTTGTTGTATGCTTGAAAACCTTGGAACGACGCAGATGGGATGTCTGGTGAGCGTTTCGTTGTATGCTAGAAAACCTCCGAACGACGCAGACAAGATGTGTGGGGAGCGTTTGGTTGTATGCCTGAACCTCCAAGCGACATAGGTTGCGGTTTGGGGAGCGTTTGGTTGTACTAGTCCTTCGTACTCATGGCCTAGACCTTTTAAGGTTATTTGCCGGGGGAGTGACGAGGTAGTAGTCGAGTAGCTTCATACCGCACACTGTCTGTCTCGGGGGAGTGCTCAACGTTGAGGTGCTGCTCGTTGTGTCTTGTAACATGCATATGTTGCATTGTGATGTGCCAACCACTGAATATTCCTTATTGGATGAGATTTTTCTGAGAAACCAACGATCTAGGATAGCAAGAGCTCCAATTTGGAATGAGACTCCTTATTGGATGAGACTTTTCTGGGAGACTAACGACCCAGGATATCAAGAGCTCCAATCTGGATTGAGAAAACTGATTGTCCCTTGGAATGTCCCTCGGAAACGGATAACAGCTCATCACAGGATTCCAGAGTAGTACAAATGGTAGCGCATCCGAGCGTTCTGACAAACTAAGGGAACCGCATGCAAGTTCATCAGAGGATTCCGGAGAAGAATGGGCATTAGATGATAGTCGCGTCTCAAGGTTCCGACGATTGAGATTGATGTGCCAGCGGATAGGGGAGGCTAGCGAGGCTACCCACATGTCCGAAGGCACCAGGAGAGAAAGGAAAGGGAATCAACTGGTAAATCAGAGAATTCCACAGATTCAGATTGAGGTGCCAAGGACAGGGAGGCAAGTGAGGCTACCAACAGGTCAAAAGGAAATAAGGAAAGAATAGAAAGGTAAGCTAGGTTCACTGGATAATTTGGTCAAGGGTACTTTTTGGCCCTCGATGCAAAGTGGATGGAGATCCTCGCAAATTCTCTTCAGAGAGAGTTGTACCTTGAAGCTTTTAGGCTATTATTAGGAATGTCTATGCCAAAAGTTATCGATGAATCAACAGGTTGAATATGGTGCGGTGCGGACGGCATAAGAGGGTAGCCACTCCTGTTAGGAATTGGATCGAGCTAGCTAGGGTGGATGAAAGAGAAACATGGCTTCAATGTGTGAGCGTGTGTGTAAGCAAGGTTATCACTCAAGTGAATTAGGTTCCAAGATAGAATTAGCTTGGACTCATAAACACAATCTTGAGTATTGACTTAGCTTAGCACAAGCTCACCATAGACAAGCATGTAGTGCAAAATGAAGTTGTTGTTTATTCATTCAAGAAATGAGCTTTAAGTAGCTCTATAGCTTTGCTCCACAGTATGTGGGATAAATCCACTCTCCTCTCCTTGACTCACACCTTAGGACAAAGCTCACACTTTACAATCCTCCCCTTGAGGTTTGGACTAAGACAAGATACTGAAGATGCATGATCCACACAGACTAACAAAATCCACATAGGATGGTGGTATCCACACAGGAAAATAAAGTCCACAAAGGATGGTGATATCCACACAGGATGGTAAAATCCACACAAGAAAAATCCACAAAGGATGATAAGCTGGTATCCACACAGGAAAAAGTCCTTCCCTACAAGTAGAGAGTCTGCATCTTCAAAATGGGTCTTCATAAAAGACAACGCTGCTTTCGTCTTTGTCCTTTTTGTCTTCTACTATGTGAGCTGATCCTTTGTTAGGTCTCTTGCCTTCGTTGATTCTGCTGTTGCTTTCAACTGCTTCATAGTCTGACTCCGTGTCCTCCCCTCGAACGAGTACTTCTGTCCCCCTTTTTGTGGTACAATCAATCTTTATTCCATGCATCATAATGACATGCAACAATATGCTAAAATATCCTATGAAAAGGTTTATGCAAAAATTAATGCTCTCTTTCATCTTGGTCATACTTCGAGAGCCCAAGCATGCGGAATTTCTCATACAATTTGTCACAAAGTTTTCACACATAGGAGAGATTTTAGCAATTTGGAGACTTTCCAATGCCAGTGTCTATCCCATTACAAAAGCATATAATGTCATCCATGTAGACAAATACAATTACATACATTTCAGGAAATTGTTGTACTTCGTTGCAAGATTTTAGTTTGTACTTTGGATTTTCCCTTCAATGTGAAGCTCCTCTTCACTGTTGGTGAAGCCCCTCTCCACAGATAGGGGAAATGATTCTTTGTTTTTGCTTTTGATGCTCGAAAGAACTCCTTGAAGCTTGGTAATGCTGCGGTCGGTGAGAACGGTCTCTTTGGTAGCCCTTGGATGCTTGATAAAATTTTGAAGTTTCACCCTCCCTTAAATTGGTTGGAAATGCCTTTTGAAGCACGATGAGATCCGCCTTTGAAATTTGAATGCCTTTTGGAAGGCCTTGAAAACCTTGCTGCAGCTTTGGTGGGAGCAAGCCTTAAAGGAGTCTCGGCGGCTTGATGGTAGCAAGCTTATGGAAATGTATTCCTTGGTGAGCTCTTGAGGTCGGGCCTCTTGAGGTGCTCAGAGGCTTGAGGCAGCAGGTTGTGGGAAAGGGGGCTTATGCAGGCTTGAAGTTTTACTTGCCTTGAAGTCGAGAGCAGCGCGGGAAACGAGGCCCAACAAGGGCTTTAAGGGAAAAGGGCAAGGCGGGCCTCAGCAGGCGTGAGAAGGGGGGCCCAAGAGGGGCGGACACACTCCGGTTAGCGCGGACAACGCCGTCTGGCACACGAGCAGGAGCGCGGGCAATTGTCGGGTAGGTAGCGCGCGTGGGATCTCCCCCTTGCGGACCCGCTGCTTCCACAAAAACAGTTTTGAAATTTCCGCTTCGGGTCCGCCCGTATTGCCTATCTTTGGGTAATACCAATTTGAACTTTGGACCCCACAAGTCCAGAACGACTTTCCCAATTTGAGCTAGCCAACAAGCCTTACGGGTTGTGTTGGTGTATCCCCTTTTAATAAGATTATGAGTCAATGCTAGTAGGTAATGCACACACACACATAACACACACACCTATTTTTAGACAAAAAATTGAACGGGCTTCCCTTGTCAGAATGGGGCACTTAGGGACTCTATGGATAGGTTTTGAGGAGTGCTTTGAGATGGCGAGGGTGATGAAGCTCAATGGTGAAGCTAAAGAAATTAATTGCAAGTGCAAATTGGGGAGAAATGACACTTAATGTACACAAATTGAAGAGGTTGAATCTAAAGATGGCTTAATTGACCACCAAGATTAACTACTGAGAGTAGTGGTTCATAGGAATCAAACCCATGAGCTTGCTCACAACTAATTAGTGTAGTGATTACTAAGTGATGATTATTAGAGGTGGAAGGAGAGAGGTGATGATAGATTAAGGACTCAAAAAAGATGATTAAGAAGTGCTAATCGAAGCTAATGGAGATGCTAATGATTCACACACACTAATGCATAATGAAAATCCTAGCTAGCACACCATGGTTTTGATACCAAATGTTAGGAATTGGATCGAGCTAGTTAGGGTGGATGAAAGAGAAACATGGCTTCAATGTGTAAGCGTGTGTGTAAGCAAGGTTATCACTCAAGTGAATTAGGTTCCAAGATAGAATTAGCTTGGACTCATAAACACAATCTTGAGTATTGACTTAGCTTAGCACAAGCTCACCATAGACAAGCATGTAGTGCAAAATGAAGTTGTTGTTTATTCATTCAAGAAATGAGCTTTAAGTAGCTCTACAGCCTTGCTCCACAGTATGTGGGATAAATCCACTCTCCTCTCCTTGACTCACACCTTAGGACAAAGCTCACACTTTACAACTCCACTCCTTTGTTACAGATTGCCTAGATTGAAGAAAGTCACTAATTTCTCTTTGAGATTTATGTAGAGAAAGATGAAATGTCTATAGCATTTTGTCTGATGAATGATTTGAACTTAGTGCATCTATACATTTGCTAGAGATCAGCGAGATCTGGATGTGATGGCTAAGTCAACTGAATGAGATTCTATTGCATCAAGATGTTTATCTAGATGAGATGATTGGATATTGTTGTGAGTGCATCAAGAGTTTTGGGAGGATGAGATGGTTGCACAGTGATCTAAGTGCATCGAGAGTTCTGGACGGAATGAGATGGTTAGATTGAATGATTGAAAACACGGTGTTCAGTGTGAACTAATTGTGTGATTTTGTGTTTGCATGCTATGTGTATGTACTGTCTCGTGAGGATAGTCATGGGCTTGGTTTGCTTGATTGAAATGTGAAATGAAAGGATATGAATGTGATAGTAACAAGATTTAGTAGATTTAGACATCCGTGAAAAGATCATTGCGGTCGGGATGTGATTGCTAAATGGTTACAATGATCAGATTTGTATCTGAGACCCTTGATAGAAATGTGATTGATCAGTGATCGATTTCTTTGTAGAAGTGCTGGATTGGTGGAGGCTGGATTGGTGGGCTATTTTTGCAGGTGTAATCGAGGGCGAGTACAATTCTTTCAAGGGGGGGGGGGAGCGGGATGTCACAAAGTGATGACGTGGTATGACCAACAGGAAGAGAAATGGCCGAGTGAACAAGAGAAATCGAATGGACCAATTTAAAGAGCTTATGGAGCACCGGCCAAAGGGCCCAAAACCCTAAAAGACAGAAGCTTGAACGCTTAGGGAGGTTTCCATAATTGCGCAGACATGATGTGGCAAGCAGTACAAATTTCTGCAAATCGCGCTGCTGGTGATGATGTGGCAGATTGTACAGATTTCTGTGTTTTGCGCTGCTGGCAGCTTTTGTGTGAGATTTTCGGAGCATATGCTTTTGGGAGAAGTGCTTTTGGGCATCCCTTGTAAGTTTAAAAGGACCCATGGGGCCTCATTCTGCAGAGCATCTGGATGAGAGTCTGAGAGTCTGAGAGCAGAGGGCCCTTGGCAGTTGTACTTTGGTGTGAGCAATAATAAAGAAATACCGAGCCTAGACAAATGGTAAGTCATCATGTGGGCCCACCCTGGTCGGAGTAGAATATCCTCAGTTTCAGCGTCGCTCTGGTGTTCCCTATCAAATTCTCTATCAGAATCCAACTGTGGCAAAAAATGTCAGATCGGATCCTCTGTAGAAGAAGAATCTGCTGAAGCTTTGATATTTCTGAAGCGATAAGCCATTGGCAAGGTGGTGAATCAACAGCAAACACTTGTTGGAACATGAAAACTGATGACACTTGAACTTCAAAACAGCTGTAGTCAAGACGCTTAGTGTGTAGTTCTCTACCCAGATGCTGTGGCTTAAAGTTACACAGCATCCATGATAGTATCTCACCCCTCATCTGTCTAGTACAACCTCAAGCAACATAGACTGAATGACCACCGAGACGACTGTCATAGCACACATGACTTTGTTTGGCTGTTAAGTACTTCTACCTCATACTTCATGCAAGTGGACTGTTCTCTTTGCAATAAAATTGAATCTTTTAAGATGTATTCCGTGCTTGCATAGCCACTATGGTGCGCTATCTTTCAAACAGAATTTGCTGAACATTTTTGCCTTTCCTTCAATGTATCATAGAGTCTTCAATGACAATATTGTTCAACCCGGAGTTGTGTCTATTCCATCTTATTAGCTCATTAATGCATCCTCCAACAGCTGGTATATCTCTGTTACGGTAGGATACAGTAAATGTTGTCATATATTTCCTTATATAAGCACTTGGATATATTTGATCTTCTAGTAGTATTTACAAAACTTACCAAGGAAGTTAAAGAATCTTGATAAATCCAAAATGGTTCACTTTTCTGTTTTGTTTTCTTTTTGCAGGCTTTCTGCATGGCAAGTTGCTCCTGAATCACATAACACAGCTGTGAGCTCTTTTGAAACTCATTTTGATTGTTGTCATTTGATACTATAGTGAGAACATGCAAAATTTTCCTAGTACAAAAATATGCTTGATGTTTTTATTAATTCCACACATATTGGTATGCTTTTTCCAGGGCAAGTCTAGAAAACTGAAACGCCTAAAGCGAACGTTGGAGAAGGCAGCAAAAGGTGCTATTCGAAATTGTAGCACTTTGGGTTGAAGCTTTTAATGATAATTTGACAGGTTGAGTTTTTGCAATACATCTTGAAATGTTTGTCTGCTCACCTCTTCTTGGGCTGAAAAAGTCTCATAGATGCTTAAGCCTTAAAGTTCTTACGCCTCTTTGACTGAGTATAAATGCTCAAGATTTAATAGCGTTCAAGTCAATCATGGGACTCAACCGTTCAATGCCTTGTGACACTGGGTTCGGCAGATGGAGTAAGCTTGTTCGTCAGGCTGAAAATAAAAGTCAAACTGGGAGGATATTGACATGCTTTTATTGATCATGCATGCATTTGGGGGAATATGACAATGTGGGTAGCAAGGTTCTTGACGCTCTTTAGAATATGCTTGACTTGTTTCTGGTAGGACTGAGTGGTGTAGCCAGCTGCAGCATCAGCAATCACTCCCTATAAGGCACTGCGTCTGACATGTACACAGGTGTGCTCCGTGGTCCACATGGCTGAACAGGACCCAGGCACACCTTGGTCCATATGGTGTCATTGGTACACTTTTGGCCACTTGTACCAGATTGGTGTCATTGGTACACTTTTGGCTACATGACAATCTGGTACATGTGGCCCTTTGACCCACGGAGTGCGGACCTGGCGCTGCTTTCCATCTGTCCTCTAAGTGCACTAGGACCAATCACCAATTGCCTGGAACCGAGAGATGCCCTGTATCTGTAAGATCACTGTAGCAGGCTACAAAAAGTTGCCTCCAACATCATCCAATATATCTGGGCGAACAACAACTCTCTTTTGATTTTAAGATCCATTACATCACTTTTTTTGTGGATACGGGTGATGTTCTTCATAGTCTAAATCTTTTAAAATGCCCAATGAACAATTCAGCAAGGAAAATGGCAAGTTATGTCAGGTGCATGTAGAAATTGCTCCATTGGAGTGCCTATGTGATTTGCTCTTCTCATGGAGTCTGTTTTGGGCTTCCATTTTCTTTCTTTTGTGAAGGGACTAAGTGGGTTGGCTCTTGCAACATAGTCACAGGGAATAGCCATTTTCAGGTCCTGTTCCCCGTTCCCATTCCAGCTTCTCGTTCCAAATCCTTGTTCCGTTTTTCAGACATGAGTATCCGTCATAGTTATAGGGAATGGCCATTTTCAGGTCCCTGTTCCCCTAATTTCTTGTTCCGGTCTCCTGTTCCGTGTTTCAGACGCGAGTATCCGAAACACGGAATGGCATTTCATGCATGTTGCCGTTCCCCGTCCCCGGTTCCTATTTCCCGTTCTGGGTAACTATGGTATCCATAACAGGGAATGGCTTTTCATGCTAGTTGCCGTTCCCTATTTCCCGTTCTGATTTTTTGTTCTGGGTAACTATGTCTTGCAGCTGTAGGGAAAATATTTCACCGATCTTTTTTCCAGCGATCAATTTGGGATCCGATCCCATGGTCATTGTCATGGTATTAGCTATTATGAGGCATTGACCCAGTTTTTACCTTTGCAGATGTCTATGGAAGCTCAAAAGTGCACAAATGAGCAATAAGTCTGTGATCTCTATAGTAAGAGTTAAGGTGTAATAAACTTGGACACCCCAAGTCTAGATTCTACCGCGACACAACAGAAATTCAAAACAATTCACAAGAGATGACACGGCCGGGCGTAGTTCCGTGCCAAGAGGTATTGGCCCCAAAGAAGACTGGCGTACCTTCAGTATTTATTTTTATATTAATCTGTGTGCAAAGTACAACTGAGCTCGCGGGTGCCCCAGATGCTCTGCAGAGTAGGCCCTTGGGCTTATTTATTCTTACAAGGGATAACCAAAAGCAGAACCCCAAAAGTTTCAACTCAAAATCAAAAGCAAGTGCAACAATAGCTGCTAGCGCTAATTCCATACAGATGTCTGTAAAAAGCGGAGATCTGTACAGTCAACGGAAATCGCAGAATTCCATACACTGCCACGTTAGCATGTGAGCTCATTCTACGGAGTTCCGTATGTTGCCACGTCAGCATGTCAGCGCATAATGCGGCCGTCTGTACAATGCCACGTCAGCCTATCGGCGCATTTTTCGGGAATTTGTCACGTCAGCAATTGTGTGTGTGTGTTTATGTCTGAGGGCTTGCCATGTCACCAGTTTGTGACATACCCCCCTCTTTAAAGAATTGTAATCGCCCTCGATTACGCCTGCAAAACAGACAGAGGCCATAGACTGTCTTAGTAGACACTGACTGTTAGTACCGACGCACTAGGTACGACACATCTAGCACTTGTACAAAACGAGTCACATCACCGGACATCACTTGACATCATAGGACATCACTTAACATCGTAGGACATCACATGACAAATCATAGACAAATTCATTCCAAATCTCAGATCATGACCATCGGCAATGTATTTAGTAATCGTATCTTGTCCTTATTGCAATCATGTCTGGAGATTTATGAGACCGAAAATTTTATCTTTCAGTTCTTGCACTCAAACAAGTCAAGTACAAATCAATCATTTTCATTTTCGGGAATTCCCTGTCATAAAGTCATACAGTAGAATACTACTCAGCCCATGAGTATCCCTGAAACCCAAAGGGGACATCAATGACTCTATTCAAAATCGGGGTAATCAGTTGACAAAGGAGCGGAATGACTCCCCTCTTGTGCAAACCCGCTGCACTAGATTCACTCTCGTTAAAATCGGGCTTCTATCTGAGTAGACTATGCTAAACCGAATGCTTCAAGGTAAAGTTCCAAAATCTGAGGAGTATCTGCTAGGTCCTCCTCCTCCATCCACTTCGCATCCAATGTAGGATAGTTCTTGAATTTAACCAAGAACCGCCTAATTGCTTTACCTTTTATCTTTCTGGTCCTTGTGTGCCAAAATCTGTTCTGGAGCGAGTATTTCCTTGATTTCCTCCACTTTGGGTTGCTCATTAGGTGTGATGGCTAATTTTACTACGCCGGAATATCAAGGGTTCCGATCTGGACGATAGGAGAAGCAAACTCCTTAACAAAAAAAAGAGCAAACAGATTGTCCCTCGGAAATTTTTGAGCTAACTTGAGTTGTTTTGCAAATATGTTGTAATCGCGGACGATTACTTTCTTTCAAGAAGGGGGAATGTCACAAACTACTGACGTGTTAAGCAAGAAGAAGAAGTTTTACAGACTTTTAAAGAAGAGTTCCCACCAACTTACGGGACCCTGCCTGATGGGGCCCAAGTGACATAAAGGCATTAGAAATAAAGCATAACACACTCAGAATACTTTTTACAACAAAATATGATGATGTGGCACATGTACAGACGTTCCGCAATTCGCGGCGGATTTTTAGGAAAATCTCGAAATTTTAGGAAAGTGTTTTTTTGGGGGTCAGCTTTTCATGTTTGATGCTTTTAGGCTTTGGGCCTTTAAATATGACCCTTGGGGCCCTCTCTGGCACTCTTGAGCGCGCAGATTGAAGAGGAGGTGCTCCCCGGCTGTTGTACTTTGCGAATCAGCAATAATAAAGAAATATCGAAAGGGGAGCCAGCGTTTGGGACCAGTGCTCTCTTGGGGTGGAATTTTGCCACTTCGAGTCGTGTGTCGCCTCTCTCTTTCAGTTCAGTTGTTATTGAAGTGCTAAAAGTTTATTCAGTCTATTCTTTTCTAGTGGCACGTGGTGCCCGTCTTATGACAGTGGTATCAGGCATCAAGCGTGTGCTTTTCTGAAAGCATACCGGTTCTACAAAAGAGCAAACAGAGCAAACCAGCGCTTCCAAAATCTATTGGAATTTTATGTGAAGAATCTTCGTGCTCCGACCCCGAACTTATTAGCCACTCTTCCCCTTACTTCATCGCGCATCAAGCGCGCTTCCGTCTTCACCGCTCATGTCTTACAGGGCATAAGCCATAAAGATCACTTGCAACGAAGGATCCAAGTTTGTTTCGAGCTACTGTTTTTCTCAGAGACAGTGCCATACAGAGGTTGATGTCTATAGCTATCGAGCCGCACACCCCAAAGGACTTGGCAAGCGTTCAAGAAAATTATTTTGCCCGAAGTTATATGATTTCTCGCATCTTCCTTCGGAGTGTAACTTCTGGCAGAGTCGGGTATGCTGAAATGCTTGCCATGGAAACCCTAGCAGATTATAACTTGAAATTTCTAGACATCTCTTTGGAGGTGTCTCTTGTTGATAACTTCGGAGGTCCGGTGTGACTGCTATGTCTTGGAACTACCATCATCGCCACAGGAACACTGTTTGTCCAAGAGCTTATGGACCATGGTGCGGTCAGCTACGACCTTATGGAAGGAACCTAATCCTAATTTTTTTGGTGCAGGTTTTAGGATGGAAAGTCAGTCGACGTTTCGAGCTCGATTGATGTATAGATTGCTTTAAGTTTGAATTTTGTTTGAGAATCTGTTTGAGAACTTGTTTGGTGATCCTATTTGGAATTTGTTTGAAATGGATGGTATCTGTTTTGAACCTGTCTTGGTGCCGATTTGAATTGTTTGACTCTGATTTTAGTACTAGTTTCAATGATTGGTGATTTTACTCTCGGGTGGAATAGTGAGAAATGATGTTTGAGAATGCTTGTTCATACTCATGGCTCGGACCCTTGTGGTATTTGCGGGGGAGTATTGAATGATTGAAAAGTGTTGTTTTTACTCATGGCCCGGACCCTCGTGGTTATTTGCGGGGGGAGTATTGAATGATTGAAAAGTGTTGTTTTTACTGATGGCCCTGACCCTTGTGGTTATTTACCGGGGGGGGGGGAGTATTCTTGTTGTTACTCATGGCCCGGACCCTTGTGTTTATTTGTCGGGGGGGGGGGGGTTAGGGGGGGTATATTAAGAAGTCTGAGCAGTGGTTACTCTCAGCACCTCCAAACGATGCAGGCGGCGGTCTGAGGGACGTTTGGTTGTAAAAGCCTCTATATCTCATGGCCCGGACGTTTTTAGGTTATTTGCGGGAGGAGTGATGAGGGAGTCGTTGAATAGCTCATGGCCTGGACCTGGATGGTTATTTGCGGGGGGAGTGTTCATCGACGGCTTTATGTTTCTATGTCTTGTAACATGCATATGTGAGCATTTGTGTTGCATTGTGATGTGCCAACCAGTGAATATTCCTAATTGGATGAGATTTCTTGGGTAAGTAATTTTAGTGCATCAGGACACCCGTGGAAGATCAGTACTATCTAGGTGTGCTAGCTAATTTTACTACGCTGGAATATCAAGAGTTTCGATCTGGACGATAGGAGAAGCCAACTCCTTAACAAAGGAGCCGAAAGGAGAAGCAAACTCTTTAACCAAAAAAAGATTATTAAGTCTTAGTGCATAAGATAGAGAAGAAACAAAGGGGGCACACAGTACGTGTCGGCTCTCCTCCTCCAACCTGTGTATGGCTATGGTGGTGTGTGAGTGTGTGCGTGCGTATTCCTCTTTCGTTGTGCTCCCGGCTCCTCCCTTCATCTGGTATCAGAGCGGTTTCATTCTCGAGATCGCTTCCGCGCGCGCGCGTACTTTCAAGAGTGCAAATAGGGTTCCGATATTCGACATCGGCAAATTCAGCTTTCCGAGAGCGTTTCGAGTTGTTGGATGGTGTGTCTCGCATGCGGGGTTTTACCCCCCTTTGGGAGCCATTCGAGCCATCAGAAACCTCATTCGAGCTACGTTTTAGGAGCTGAATTTTTCAGCCCTCTTTTGGTAGTTTGTGCTGCAAAGCTTCCATAGCCAATTACAGGTACCATTGTTGCAGTCTCTTCCATCTACGAGAGCCCACGACTCATTCGGGAATGTGTAGCCTCTTTCGGAGTGGCCTCATACATACACACAGAGTGGGAGTTTGATGGCATTGTCTTCTTCGACTACAGATACAGGTACATGTACAGGCACAGCGGCTTGGTTAGCTTTCTTTGTGCTTCTCGGCCTCGATCTCGGCTTCGGCTATGGCATCGGCATCAACTCACAGGCTACAGGTTTGGAGTGCTTGCGGTGCTCTGGTTCCAGTGGGAGCAGTTGTTTATGCGTAAATGCATATAATGACACTTTTGACACTGTTTGAGCTCTTTTGAGAGCGGTTTGACTCCCCGCAGGGATGTTTATTTGCATGCACATGCTTTTGACGCCTGTTTGAGCGTCCTGACAGACTTGTACGTCTTTGTGGATACTGCCATTGGAGCAATCTTTTGGCTAGTACGGCAGTCCCAGCCATTTTTGAGACTTGGTCCAGAAGATAGCCATTTTTTAGACTTGGCTATACGTTTTGCTGCATAACCTACGTTGTTGAGGGTCAATAGCGTGAGCTTTTTATTGAGCTGGGGTATTCTCAAATGTGGAGATACCTTCGGTGATGCAGGTAGCTGGAGCATCCCTTACGAGGCCTCGCCATAGGACATGTATAGAGTTGTATAGGTGCTTTTGACGCCGAGTTGGCGGTCTATGGTGAGTTTGATAGTTTATGCGTTTCAGTTGGTCTCTATACAGTGTGCTTTTGAGAGGTATTGCCCTCTTTTATGCTTTGTGAGCGACATACTTGGTCATTTTGTCTCGTATTTTGGTTGACATAGTCCCAAATACCAAGGAGATTCTGTCGAAATTTTCCTAGAATCTTTTGGTAGGTTTGTCACCATGTCTACTAGCAAAGACCGTGACATTTATGACATAAAGAAGTTTGATGGCACTAATTTTCAGCTTTGGAAGAACCAAATGCATGATGTGCTTGTCCAAAAGAGGCAAAAGTTGCCTATTGCCTATGCGGCTAGAAGTGAAGATATGCACATGACTCAGTTTCAGTGGGAGGAGCTTGATGAGCTATGCAGGTCTACGATTAGACTGCACCTTGGTCAGTCGGTGTACTTTTCAGTGTTAGAATGCGAGGCCGCTCATGCTTTATGGCAGAAATTATTTGACACTTACGAAAAGGATACGGCTAGCAATAAGATTTTCCTGATGCGAAAACTTTTCAACCTTCGTAACCATATCAATGATTTTGATTCTTTTTTTGTCCAGATTCGTGCACAGTGCATGACCATTGATGATGAGATGAAAGCAATCTTTTTGCTTTGTTCGTTGCCACCCTCTTGAGATATCTTTTGCACAGCTGTTAGTAACTCTGCTCCAAATGGTACGCTAAAGTACGATGATGTTACTAGTGCTCTTTTGTCAGAGGAGGTGTGTCGGAAGACCATGACTAGCTCGCACTATGACGAAGCTCATTATCTACAAAAGGATGATAAGCAACGTAAGGGCCGTTCTATGCAACGTGAGTCCAAAAAAGAGGGCAATAGAGATGCATCAAAGGGTAGATCAAAGTCTCGTGGTCGCAATGTTCAATGCCATATTGTGATAAGTTTGGTCACATAAAGAAGGCTTGTTATGCTTGGAAGCGTGACAAAGAGAAGGACAAAGACAAAGATCATGATGATAAAGAGGAGAAACCAAAGAGTTTGGTTAAGATTGAAGAACTGAATATAGTTCAGGATGACAGTGATGTGCAAGACATTAACATGTTAACTGAAAATAATGATGTCTTTTATGACGCACATGAAACTCTATCTTTGCAGAGTTCTATGCCAGCTGAACTCCTTGTTAGTGGTGAAGTATCCCATACATGGATTCTTGATTCGGGTGCTTCATTGCATGTCACACCTATAGGCATTGGTTTACTACATACGAGGAAACCATTGGCTCTGTTACACTTGGTGATAGTTACTCTTGTGACATTGTTGGCGTAGGTGATCTTGCCATGGTTATGGCAAATGGGGTGAAGTTTATCATCCATAATGTGCGTCGTGTTCCAGCCTTGACACGCAATCTGATTTCGGTTGGACATCTTGATGACGGGTTACAAAGTCACTTTTCATCAGCAGTCTTGGCGTGTTGCGAAGGGTCATCTTATTATAGCTCATGTTTCTAAAGCTGGTTCACTTTATCCTCTTTATGTATTTGATAAAAACAGTGTTCTTTCTGTAACCGAGCTACCAACCGTTGCTTTGTGGCATAGCCGGTTAGGACATATGTCAAAGAAGGGAATGGAGACACTCTCTCGTTTGGGCTACTTACCGTCTTTGTCATTTTTTGATTTTTCCTTTCGTGAGCACTGTCGATATGGAAAGCAAACACGAACACATCGTACACATTCTTTTGACAAAGAAAGAAAACCCTTAGAGCTTGTGCACAGTGATTTATGTGGGCCTATGTCTTCTAAATCCCATGGTGGTGCGTCCTACTATGTTACATTCATTGACGATGCAACACGACATGTTTGGGTCTACGCCATGAAGTCTAAAGATGAGACCTTTTCTTGCTTCAAGAAGTTCTTATCTAGTGTTGAAACTCAGTCTGAACATAAGTTGAAAGCTTTGCGCTCAGACAATGGTGGTGAATATATCTCCAAAGAGTTTACAGACTTCTGTTCAAGTAGGAGAATTAAGCGTGAGTTTACAGCTCCTAGTCCTTATACCCCTGCACAAAATGTTGTTGCAAAACGAATGAATAGGACCATCCAAGAGCAGATTATGTCTATGCTATCACAGGTTAATTTACCGCAAGCGTTTTGGGCTGAAGCATTGTACACAGCCATGTACTTGATCAATAGATCACCACATGCTTCATTACAGTTTCGTGTACCTTTGGAGTTACGGTCAGGACATAAATTGTCTTATGAAAAACTCCGCACATTTGGCTATGAAGCTTATGCACATGTACTCAAGGAGTTGCGTGCTAAGCTAGATCCTAAGTCCAGGAAATGCATCTTCATTGGCTATGGTTAGATAGTCAATTTGGCTATCGTTTATGGGATCCGAAAAGTCGATCAGTGATCCGTAGTAGTGATGTTGTCTTTAATGAGACTAAGATACATAGACAGCCAGTGAAAGAGGTTGAATTCCGGAAAGTGACGTTTTCGATGTATCACCTCTTGTCCATACAGCTCCCGAGTCAATTACTACACATGCTAGTATCAGTTCTGATCAGCAGTGGAGATCTCAAAGAGTCTCACATCCACCATACCCTTTTGTTCCAGGCTTGGATTTTGTTTTGCTGGCAGATAGTGGTGAGCCTTCTTGTTACAAAGAGGCTATGCTAGCCAATGATAAGGTTCAGTGGGAACATGCTATGAAGAGGGAGATGTCCAGTATTGCAAAGAATAAAACATGGGAACTTGTTCCATTGTCAAAAGGTAGGAAAGCATTACCTTGTAAATGGGTTTACAAGAAGAAGATTGACAATTACAAAGCTCGTTTAGTGGCCAAAGGTTTCAAGCAAGAATATGGTGTCTATTTCCAGGAAATCTTTTCTCCAGTGGTCAAAATGACCACACTGAGAATGTTGCTTGCTATGGTTGCTACTGAAGATATGGAGCTTGATCAAATGGATGTCATTACAATTTTCTTACATGGTGATCTCGAGGAAGAGATTTATATGCAGCAACCTGAAGGGTTTGTGCTAAAGGGCAAGGAACATTTTGTCTGTAAGCTTCTGAAAAGTCTCTATGGCTTGAAGCAATCATCCAGACAATGGTATCAAAAGCTTGATGTATTTATGCGTTCCCTAGGCTATAAGCGCAAGTCGATTCAGGGATTTGTGGACAGTGATTATGCAGGCTGTGTTGACAGTGGTAAATCAACAACAGGTTGGATTTACGCATTTGCTGGTTCTGCTATTTCTTGGAGATCCGTTCTTCAAGACTGTACATCCATTTCTACCACAGAGGCAGAGTATGTTGCATTGAGTGAGGCATGCAAAGAAGCTATTTGGCTTGCTTGCCTAGTGAAAGATCTTGGATTGAAGCAGTGTACACCAGTTCTTCATTGTGACAGTCAGAGTGCTATTGCCTTGGCTAACAATCCAGTGTTTCATTCCAGAATGAAACACATTGATGTGCATTATCACTTCAGTCGTGAATGCTTGGCAAACAAGAGCCTTGATTTAGTGAAGATTCTTACGTCAGACAACACAGCAGATGCACTCACTAAAAGTCTCTCCAACCATCAGTTTCAGCAGTATCGTGAGTTGATGGGCATTGGGTGAAGAGTGGTTCTCTTCCATTCTTATGGTCTCCCACATTTGCCATAAAGTGGGAGAATGTTAGGTTTAATGGCCATGTGGCCGATCGCCTATCACTAACTGCTCTACTAACCCTAAGTGTACAGCTATACACTTGTGTGAGCCACTAACACTAAGTACAATGTGTATTGTGCCTTGAGGCATAAGATAGAGAAGAAAGAAAGGGGGCACACAGTACGTGTCGGCTCTCCTCCTCCAACCTGTATGTGGCTATGGTGGGGTGTGTGTGAGTGTGTGCGTGCGTATTCCTCTTCCGTTGTGCTCCCGGCTCCTCCCCTTCACTTTGGTTGGTTAAGTGCAATCCCCGGATGTGGATAGTAGGGATATCCATACGGGTTCAGCCATTGTACCTAGGCGGCTGTGGTGGCAACGGCGGTGGTAGAGGCGGTTGCACTGGGTCAAGGTCAGCAGATGGCTTTACCATGTTCCTAAAAACACCCCCAATTGGAACAGAAGGCTGGGAGGGTTGTCGGTTAGAGGCTCTTGCACTTTCTGGTGCCGGAGGAGGTGATACCACTTGGCGCATCAGAGGGGGCAACATGTAATTCAGGAACTGCCTGAAACTTTGCAGCATAGGGAGATTCTGCAGAGGATGCCGCGAAAGTATGTCGTGAAGCTTGTCGAGAAGAAATTGCAGGTACTTTGTAGAATCCAGAAACGTCATGGTGCTCTATCTGTTCTTGGTAGGATAGGTATGCTTTCAGAAAAGCACATCGCTAGAGTTCTGATAACATTGTAATGAGAGGGCACCGCGTCACGTGCCAACGGAAAAGAACAGATTTAACAGACTTTAGATGCTTCAAAACAACTGAACTGTAAAAGATGCACGGCACACGAGAGACGGGAGTGGTGGCGTTCCACCCCAAGAGAGCACTTCAAACGATGGCGCCCCTTTCGGTATTTTTTTATATTGCTTCAACACGTTACAACTCTGGTAGAACTCCTTTGCACCTCCACGCGGTAGGATGCTAGAGAGTGAGCCCTCATCTCTTATTTAAAGTCCATGGGCCCTCAAAAGCAGTTTACATGAAAAGCTAGTAGTCTAAAATAAAATCATTTGGTCTCCCAAAAGCTAGCGTCCTTGGGGGTTGTCCATACAGCAGCGCCATGTCATCAGAACTCTGCAATTTGCGGGCGTCTGTACACTGCCATGTCAGCGCCGTTTTGCAGGCGTCTATACGGCTGCCGCATCATCAGTTTTTACGCAAGGTCTTTGTGTGTGTGTGTGTGTGTGTGTTTAGGCCCCGTGGGATGGGGGTACCATAAGTTGTTGGGGGTTAGGATTTTAATCCTAACCTTTCTTTAATAATTAGGTCACTCGGCTAGGAACTATAAGTTGGTGAGAACTTCGTCTTCTTTTGCTTCTGCTAGGGTTTAGGCCTCATAAGCCGGGATCTGTAGGTTGGCTAGGGTTAGGCTCGGGGAGCCCTAACTGGTTAGGTCTTCAGTGGCGTCAGCAGTTTGTGACATGCAGTGCCATGTCACCACCATACGGTCAGCAACGTCATCCTCCGGTCGGTCAGTTATGCCACTTCAGCACTTCGTGACATCGTCAATTCTCTCTTTCTGTTACATCTGACACAGTAGCTTGTCGGAATACTAGTAGAGGATCAGAGAGGCTGGTAAAAGGAGCAGGTGAATAAACAGCATGGTGGTGTGAGCCCAAATGACAGAACTTCTGTCGTATGCGTTTCACTATACTATGTCTTTCCTGCTTTCTGCTGCATCTTTCCCCATACGGAGCTGCTGGTTTTCTGCTGTAATCCCTCGTGTGTATGACTCCTCTGCTGCCACTAATGAAAGACTATTATACATGTGCTTAAAGCTGAGTTCTTGTATTTCAAAAGATTATTCTTTTTCAATTTTGTTCCGTCTCATGTATGGCTTGCTGTGTTTTTATTAAGTGTCATTATCATATATTGGATCCATATTGAAGTCTTTTATACTAATAATTTTTGGCAGATTCTGATAGTGATTGGGAAGAGGAGTCTTCTGAATGTGAAGAGATCCCAGAGACTGCATGGAGGTTTTGCTACTCTATACTTTCCATCCACTAGCAAATGTGAAGGAAATCCTTTGGCAATATTTCCCTTACATTATATTTACACTGTAATTGAACAGGCAAAAATGGTCTCAGAAAAAGGGGGATAAGGAGGTCAGGGGTGATGGTAGCAAAAGGAACAGCAAAGAGAGTCCTGTTTCACCAGTCTGTGCCAAGAAAAGAAAGCAGAAACTTTCTTCGGCACAAAGGACTTCTCATTCTAAAGCTAAATTTGGCTGGTATGACGCTAGATTTAATGGATCTACACAGAAGCAGAATAGTGACGATGATGCTCTCATATTTCTGGGAGAAGATTTTGAGCATTTGTTATTCGAGGATGCAGTGAATGCATCAAGAGAAACTTATACGAAGGAGATAGATTTACCTGAAAGGTTTCAGGTAAGTAACTTTTTGTCTCGTTCTCACAGAAGGTGGCTATTTGAAGGAGTTTTGTGTGCCAGAGAGCATTTGGCGCAGTTGACGTTGAAAACATATATTGAGCTTAACTTGATTCTTTCCCTTGCTTATCTTGATTTATCTCCCTTCTCTTTCACTCCCAAAAAATATCTTCCTTGTTGAAGCGGCATATTGATTTCTATGTTTCACATCTCGAAATCCAAGCTAAAAGTACTTTTAGTGATCTTAAGCCGAGCTCAAACCAACGCCTCTATTTCAAATGTTCAAGAACTTCAAAGTGGACTGTATTGTGCCTGTGACCCTAGTAGAGTAATGCATTAACATCCTTGCCACCATTTGCTGTTTACAGATGCATGAACAGGATCTTACAGCAACCGCTTCAATGAATGATTGGACTAAAGAGGCTCACTGGATTCACAACAGATTATTTGGAGACTTCACAACAATCAAAGAAGACGAGGAACTTAAATGTATCACAGACATTGACAAGGAGGAAATAATCAAAGAAATTGTAGCTGTGCTCATGCAACTACATGTTGAAAAGTGTGAGGTGACGTGTACTGCATTACAGGTCGTTCATCTATTACTCCTCTTAAAGACCTATTAAAATGGTATCTTTTGTTTCTTTAGGTTCCTGTCATTGGTATGTACAACTTTCACAAGTGCCCCAGGCTTGCCAGAAGAATTGATACAAAGGAGGTAGGCTTTGGATGCGCAGGGAACAGCTTGCAGATAAAATCCTTCAAGGTGAACTCTTTTGAGCTGAGATACGAGGACTTTTAAGTTCATGCTATAGCAAGTGTATGGACGAGTATATGTTTGCTGGATATATTTTCTAAGGTGGCCTTCTCTTTGCTCACAGACCTTCTCCTTATCTTTGTAACCGATATTAGATTGTACATCACAAACTCATGCTCTTAATAGTTTCATTAGGCTCATTAAATGCAGTTAGCTGCAGCGCATTTTAACATGTTAGCAAGATCAGGTTTTTGGTACTAACCACAAATTACAATCGAACTTTTTGTTTGATGTTAGGCATTGTGGATGATTTTTCAATGGGACCGAAAATGGCTGTCTTTATTGCGCCGTAAAAGCACACAGCAAGATACCTGGAAAAATCGTGCCATGACTAAAGTAATTGGCTCTGATGAAGAAGACAGGACCCTGGATGTAGTTATGCAAGCCTTACAGGAAGCAGATTCAGAAGTGACAGTTGATGATCTAGATGCCAAATTTAACTTACAGTTTCCAGTTGATGAAAAGGCACCACCCAAGGGTCAGTACAAAAGGCCAAGAAGGCAGTCCTTGTATGGTTTGTGCTGCAAGTCAGGCTTGAGACACTTGGTGAGGCAGCTGGGTTTAACACCAGAACAGTTGGGTGAAAACCTTCATGGATTGCAGAAGGTGCGTCTGTGGTTTTCGATAACACTCTGAAGCAGTAAACATTTAGTATTATTGTACACATTGCATATCAGAAGAAGGCATACACACTCCTGCATTTAGAATTTGGACTATTGTTTTGTATGCGCATATTTCTACCAGAAAACAAAATCAATTGATTTTGTATAATTATCTGTCAGATACACGAACCGCTTGATCTTACTGTTCCTCCAGAAGAAGTTGATTTAAGCTATGCTAGTGGGCAGTTCACTGAGCCACAAAAAGCACTTGAAGGAGCAAGGCACATGGTATGCTTTATCCTAACCATGTAAGCTTTTTTCTTTATCAAGTAATTTCCTACTGGGTATGTTCCAGTAGGGGAACAGTTTTCCAGACGTAATTTCTTGTCTAGTAAATTTGTTAATATCAAGTTTTGATTTGTACATGTTGTATGTCTGTAGGCTGCTTATGAATTGAGCTGTGAACCAAGAGTGAGGAAATTTGTCCGAAGTCTTTTTGATCAACATGCTGTTGTGAGTACTGCTCCAACGTCAAAGGGTGAAGTCCTGATTGATGCTTTTCATGAGCTTGCATGTGTTAAAAATGTTAAAGCCAAGTCTGTCAAAAGCTTCAATGGTGGAGAGTGGCTACTCATACAGAAGGCAGAAGAGGATGAGCTCGTAGAGGTCCGGATAGAGCTAACTCAAGAAGTCTTTGATGAAGTACTCATACAGAGTCTCCACAAAAACTACTTTTCAAATGCTTCAAATGAAGTAAGCGAGTTGTGGAATGAGCAAAGAAAGCTAATATTGCAAGAGGCTCTTGCCCAAATGTTACTGCCTCTGTTGGCTAAGGACATGCGACTCTCATTGACAGTAACAGCCAAGGCTTGGATTCAAGCCGAATGTTGTAAGAGCCTTTGGAAAAGGGTTACTATGGCTCCTTATCCCATCAGCGACCCTTTTGTTGATGCTTCTACGAGCTCTAAAGACAACACTTCAAAGAATGCAATAGTAATGGTGTGCTGCTGGGGATCTCGAGATCCTCCAACTACGTTTGTGATTCTTGATGCCTTTGGAGAATTGGTTGACTCACTGCAAACAGGTTATTTGAATGTACGCCCTGGGAGTCATGAACAGCAGCTCCAAAGAAAAGTGGATGATCAAGAGAGACTTAAAAAATTCATACTCATGCACAAGCCGAATGTTGTTGTTGTGGGAGCAGTAATAAACTTTGCTTGTCGTCACCTCAAGGATACAATTGCTGAGGTTAGTACTGCCATTTGCAACAGGCTGCATCATCTAACATACTTGGGCTTAATGGTGAATAAGTAATGTTTTCTACCTTTGTAAGACCGTAGGCAAGGCTGCTGAGGTGAATTCTGCTCTGATTTCTGTTCCTGTCATCTATGGAGATGAATCCCTGGCTTCTCTCTATGAGAAATCACAAGTTTCCTTGGTGCAACTACCAAAGCAGCCAAGTAAGAATAATTACTTGGCTATACGGAGTTTTGCTATATTTTTCCATCAATCATGGTTTTTTTCCGCGTGCTTGTAGGCATTATCCGACGCGCTGTTGCTTTAGGACGCAGCCTTCAAAATCCTCTAGCAGTGATAGCTGCTTTATGCAACCCTAGTAAGGACATTGTTGCATTGAGTATGCATCCAATGCAGCGGTTTTTGTCTGCAGAGGACCTCTATGCTTCCATAGAATGTGTCATGGTTACAGTTACTAATCAGATTGGTGTTGATGTTAACCTAGCTGTAGCACATGAATGGTTATTCTCACCCCTGCAATTTGTGTGTGGTCTTGGTTGGAAGAAAGCCTCCAAGATACAACAGCTTATCCAAGAATCAGGATGGCTTCCTAGCAGAGAGTCTTTGTTGAGATATCCCTTCTCATTGAAGGACGTTGTCTTCAGAAATTGCTCTGCATTCTTGCGAATACGACGAGTTGGGCATGCTGTCTCAGGGCTGAGGAAACTTGATCCTCTTGATGATACACGGATTCATCCGGAGTACTACGAGTTTGCCAGGAATTTAGCAATTTATGCCTTGACCAATGGACAAGCATCATTGGACAGTGAGAAAGACATGGATGTGGTAGAAGCAGCTATTGCGCATTTCCGAAAAAATCCAGATGCTTTTACAGAAGAAATTGTCATGAACTTTTTCAACTCTTTGCAATTGGACGAGGTTGTAAACATAGATATTCTGAAGGATGTCCGTAAAGAATTACTTGATGGGTTCAGTGACTTTCGTGCTCCATACAGCCAGCCAACACAGGATGAAGAGTTTACTTGGCTTACTGGAGAAGATGAGGCAAGTTTATGCATTGGCAAAGCAGTGAATGTTATTGTTCAGAAAGTTTTCCGGCATCGGGCAATATGCACATTAGAGTCTCGTCTCAGGGGGGTCTTAGAAAAAGAAGATTTCACTTCTGACTCTAATGTCGACCTGACACAAGTTTTGTCAGAAGGAAGCACTTTGACCTGCTACGTTGCTAATGTGTTCAAAGATCAATTTTCTGTGCAATTGTCTTGCCTAGGAAACAATATGGAAGCTCATGATAGTGATGTAAGTGTGCCACATGCTGAAAGAGTGCTTTGCTCAGAGGAGGCAGTGCTGAACAAGGGGCAACCCAATGCAAAAGACCTTTGTTTCAAACCTCGAGACATTCATCATCCTTTATTTCAAAACGTTTCTATGTCTGATGCAATCAAGGTAATCGTCTCTCCACATTTCACATGTAAAATAAAATAAAATGCGAGAAGTGCAGGTGACTACCTACAAATACAGAAAGATATGATTAAACATAATGGATGACTGTGAAATTGAGGGAGATAGGGATCTTCTTTTAAGCAAAATGTCACTGTAGACAGTGATCACCTCATTTCAGAAATCTTAGATTACGTGTTTACATAGTTTTGCATGAGTTTGTTTTGCATCTGTTGTAGATTCTATGAACGTTTTTACTTGTCTTCAGGCATTATCAGAGGAGAATCCTAACAAGGTGATGTTCCATCCAAGTAGTGAAGGACCTGCTTGTTTATCGATGACTTTGAAGTGTCAGGACAATGTTTATATACAAAAAGAGATTGAAGAATTTGAGAAGGATAGCTCAGATCTAAGCACATTTTCACGACTTGGGAACACTCTCAAAATTGATGGAAGAAATTTCAGTACCCTTGATGAGGTACAATGTAGAGTTCTGTCTGTTCCCTTCCCTTACTGAGTTTTTTCTGAAACATTGTCAACAGGTTACAAAAAGTTTTAACTGTCATTCTTTGTCTAGTGCAAACTTCAGGAAGAAGTAGCTCCAATCCGAATCAATTCAGATGTGTTGGAAACCTCAAGCTCTGTGATCTCTCATATTAGCATTATTTTGTGAACTCCAGGCCTCAAGCACTGTGTTCCCTTATCATAGGAGTATTTTGTGAATTTAATGGCCTGGACGATTTGAAAGTGTCATAAGCAAGAACCTTTGTTTTGAACTCTGTTACATAGTATTATAAAGTGACAATACACTAGCAAAATGAATAAAAATGGCATTATTAGAGACCAAAGGCATACTGTCTGGGAGAGAGGTGTATGGAAAAGTAAATATTAGAAATAAAAAACCTTGTGATGATGTGCTAAACCCTGAAGGTGATACAATTTTATATTGCAAAGTGTAGCTAGCATCCAGAGATGGGAAGAATTACACTCTTGAGTTTCAATTTATGGAACCTGTTTCAGGAGTGTCTCGATGCTACTATTCATTAGTACAGGTTTTCAGGTCAGAGGGACAAGCCTTAATTGTCTCTGCCTATTCTTCACGTAAAAAGCTCACAAATACTCCCGCAATGACTATCACAGTCCCCTTTTTTTCCATCTCTCTGTCGGATCCTAAATGCTTATGAGCTTGTGTGCTGCATAGTTGCTCTTATTTCCAAACTCTCACAATGTGATGTCACAGTCACAAAAGACTCTTATGATGCGAAGAACATGAACTTTACAGTCTTGCTTACCTGCTCTTATTTGCATCTTGATTTAGAAGGAATTCAAGTCATTTTCTTTTTGGTTGGTCTATTCATTAGCACTACACGATTGTTCTTACCTTACAAACATGCTTGCAGGTGGTTACTAGCTATGCTTCCCCTCTGGTCAGTAAAATGAATGATGTGCTACAATCAAGAGAATTCCAGTCCGGGAATGATGATGAAATTAGAAGCTTCCTTAATCAGGAAAAAGAGGTCTCCACAGACGGTTTGGTGTATTGCTTCTCCTTGTGCCCTAATAATCTTGGAGCCATAGCATTATCGTACATGGTGGGTGAAAAAGTTTTTACAGAGAAAGTCGACCTGTATCCTGAAGGATATGGATTGCAGAACAAAATGTTTCGAAAGATGGATACGGTTATAAACTATATAAAGAAGACTGTCAGTGATGCTCGTTGTAGGTTGGTCGGTCCAGAGGAAGAGAGGCACAACCGAAGGGGTGATGGAACAGAGCGAGGACGTGGTGGCCGGTTTGGGTCTGGGCGAAGAGGCCGAGGCTTTCGAGGAAGAGGTGGAAGAGGAAACAGCTTTTCAGGAAAATGGGGAGCACAGGAAACAGAGAATAGTGATTGGAATTCTGCAGGTGCACACAGGAATGAGCACAAGAAGCACGAGGAACAAGACTTTAATAACAGTTGGGCTGCAGAAGAATCAAATGGTTGGAATGAACAGAAGCCAGGCTTTGAGGCGTCCAAAAGCCAAGATGAAAAAGGCTGGGGAGTCGCTGATGGCTCACCAGAGAAATTTGAAAGTGGATGGGGAGCAGACGACTCAGAAAAAGCTGAGAAACAAGATATAAGCGGCTGGCATATAGGGGAAAAAAATGATGCAACTGGAGGAAATGGTTGGAATGCAAAGGGAGACAGTGTCGAAGCTTCTGAAGGCCAAAATGACAGTGGCTGGGGTAATTCTGATATACAGTCAGATAAAGGGCAAACTGGGCTTGGTGGATGGGGAGCCACCGATTCAAAGATTAATAGCACTGAAAAAGGTAGCTGGGGGGCCGTTGATTGTACGTGGGCATCGCAAGATACAGAGAGCCATAAGGAAAGGGGTAATGGAACAGAGCGAGGACGTGGTGGCAGGTTCGGGTGCGGGCAAAGAGGCCGAGGCTTTCAAGGAAGAGGTGGAAGGGGAAACAGCTCTTCAGAAAAACGGGAAGCACAGGAGACAGAAAATAGTGACTGGAATTCTGCAGGTTCACACATGCGTAATGAAAGTGGATGGGGAGCAGATGACTCAGGAAATACTGTAACCACTGGTTGGGGAGTTGCAGGCTCAGGCATGAATAACAAACAGGATCTCAATGGCTGGCATGTAGGGGAAGAAAATGGTGGGGATAAAAATGGAGCTGGAACTGAAGCTTCCAAAGGCCAAAACGACAGGGGCTGGGGTGATGCTGATGTGCAGTTGGATAAAGGGGAAACTGGATTTGGATGGGGAGCTAGTGATTCAAAGAACACTGGGAAAGGTGGATGGGGAGCTAGTGATTCAAAGAACACTGGAAAAGGTGGCTGGGGAGCTAGTGATTCAAAGAACACTGGAAAAGGTGGCTGGGGAGCTGCAGGCTTTGTGGGGGCAGGTCAAGAAGATAGCTACAAGCAAAGTGGCGATGGACGAGGACGAGGACGTGGGTTTGGGTTTGGGTCTGGGCGAAGAGGCCGAGGCTTTGGAGGAAGAGCCGGAAGAGGAAACAGCTTTGCAGGAAAGTGGGGATCACAAGAAAAGGAAAGCAGCGGCTGGAATTCTGACAGGAAGCAGGAGGAACAAGGCTTCAGTAACGATTGGGCTGCCCGTCAATCAACCAGCTGGAATGACCAGCAGGTGGACTTTAAGGTATCGAGAAACCAAGGGGAAAGTGGTCAGGGACTTACCGACGGCTCATCAGAGAAATTTGAAAGGGAATGGGGAGCTGATGACTCTAAGAACAATGAGAAAGAAGAAATAAGTTCCTGGCATACAGTGGAAGAAAAAAGTGCAACGATTGGTGGAAATGCAAAGGGAGATAGAGTTGAAGCTTCCAAAGGCCGAAATGGTAGTGGCTGGGGTGACGCTGATGTGCAGTTGGATAAAGGGGAAACTGAGTTTGGATGGGGAGCCAATGATTCAAAGAACACTGAGAACAGTGGTTGGGGAACTGCAGGCTGTATGGGGGCAGGTAAGGGAGATAAAGTAGAAGCTTCCAAAAGCCAAAATGATAGTGGCTGGGGTGACGCTGATGTGGAGTTGGACAAAGGGGGAACTGAGTTTGGATGGGGAACCAATGATCCCAAGAATACTGAGAGAGGTGGTTGGGGAGGTGCAGGCTGTATTTGGGCAGGTAAGGGAGATAGAGTTGAGGTGTCCAAAGGCCAAAATCATAGTGGGTGGGGTGATGCTTATGTGCCTTCGGGTAAACGGGATACTGAGGCTGGATGGGGGGCCAATGATTCGAAGAACACTGAGAAAGGTGGTTGGGGAGCTGCAGGCTGTACCTGGGCAGGTCAAGATGAAGGGAGCCACAAGCAAAGAGGCGATGACAGAGGACGAGGACGTGGCAGAAGGTTTGGGTCTGGGCGAAGAGGGCGAGGCTTTGGAGGAAGGGATGGAAGAGGAAACAACTTTTCAGGAAAATGGGGACAACAGGAAGCGGGAAGTAGTGACTGGAATTCTGCAGATCCAGGCAGTAGTGAGTTCAAAAATCACAAGGAACAAGGCTTTAACAATCGGCCAGTTTTTGTGAGTGGATCAAACAGTTGGAACGAAAACAAAGGGGGCTTTGAGTTGTCAAGAACCCAAGATAAAAGTGGTTGGGGAATCCCAGATGGCTCATCAGAGAAATTTGAAAGTGGATGGGGAGCAGGTGACTCAAAGAGCGCCGAGAAACAGGAAAGGACTGGCTGGCATGTTGGGGAAGAAAATGGTGCGACTGAAGGAAGTGGTTGGAATGCAAAGGGAAGTAGAATTGAAGCAAGCAAAGGCCAAAATGACAGGGGCTGGGGTGATGCTGATGTGCAGTTGGGTAGAGGGGAAACTGGGAAAGCATGGGGAGCCGGTGATTCAAAGAACACTGAAAAAGGTGGCTGGGGAGCTGCAGGCTTTATGGGGGCAGGCCAAGATGATGAGAGCTACAAGCAAAGTGGGGATGCAAGAGGACGAGGACGTGGTGGAAGGTTTGGGTCTTGGCGAAGAGGCCAAGGCTTTGGAGGGAGAGCTGGAAGAGGAAACAGCTTTTCAGGAAAATGGGGAGCACAGGAAAGGGAAAGCAATGACTGGAACTCCGCAGATTCATGTAGGAATGAGCATAGGAAGCACGAGGAACAAGGCTTTATGAACAATTGGGCTGTAGGTGAATCAACTGGTTGGAGTGAACAGAAGGCGGGCTTTAAGGAGTCGAGAAACGAAGGTGAAAGTGAATGGGGAGTGGCGCACGGTTCATCAGAGAAATTTGAAAGTGGATGGGGAGCAGATGACTCAACTAATGCTGAGAAACAAGAAATGAGTGGCTGGCATGTAGGGGAAGGAAACAGTGCAAGTAAACGGAATGGGGGGAATGGAAAGGGAGATAGAGTTGAAGCTTCCAAAGGCCAAAACGACAGTTGCTGGGGTGACACCACCGAGCAGCTGGATAAAGGCCAGAGTGCACGGGGATGGGGAGATGATGGTTCAAAGAGCACTGAGAAACAGGGTTGGGGAGATCATACTTGCGCAGGTCAAGGTGAAGAGAGAGAGCAGAAAAGGGAGGATGGAACAGATCTAGTACCTGGTGAAAGCTTTGAGGCTGGGCAAGGAGGTCAATCCTCTGAGGGAGAAGGAAAGAGCTCGGCAGGAAAATGGACAGCAGAGGAAACTGACAAGAGGGACAAGAATTCTGCAGGTTCACTTGTAAATGAACACAAAAATCACAATGAACAAGGCTTTGATAACTGGAATGCAGAAGAATCGCATGGTCTAAACGAGCAGAAGGCAAGCTTCGCAGTAGTGAAAAATAAAGAGTCAAACAAGGAGAGCCCGGAGACGGCAGTTGATGGTATCTGGGGTGCATGTGAGGACCTTATTGACAGCAATGAATTGGAGGGATTAAGCCATTAAGGGGCCTACGACACATGCGCGAGAGCCTCGGCGTGCACAAATGGTGTATTGCAGTTGGAAGAATGATAGAATCTATGCTGAGGGGGCTTAGGAATGATAACTGATCAAGTTATTTAGCTTGCTTGCATGTTTGGTTATGCTTGATCTGTTGGACCATTCCACAGCATCTCAGGCTATCAAATGCTGCCAAGATAGCCTAGACTTTTAAAAGGACTCCCAAATGCAACAATCCTTGTACAAAATTGCATAACGTAGTAGTATAGCTCCACTTATTGTAGTCAATGAGCTTTTTGAAAATAAGCTCCCTCAAAATGTGCCTAAGCCATGTAATATTTTAGCTTCAGATGTATGTAGCTTGACAGATTTTGTACAAAATTGCGAAGAATAGCAGACTGCACTACAGCTCTACTTGTTGAAGTCATGAGCTTTTTGATAGGAAGCTCTCCCAAGGCTTACTGGAAATGTGCCAGAGCCTTGTAATATACACAGCTTAAAACGAATTTGCTAGCTAGTGATATCATCGAGCATAACAAATGCCACCTTATCTAATAGATATGAGAAGCCTCTTAAGCTTGCAAGGCTTGGCTTCTCCACATATCATGTTTTTCCTTTCTATGTTTTGACAGTAGTGGCAATATAGAAAGGTGTGCTTTTCATAGTCCATAATAGCTCAAATTCGCCGAGTAAACATGAGTGGTTATCTTCTTTCTTTGCACACTATCTTTTGAGCTGCTTGAGCCAGATAATTATATGATCGTTAGCTGCAAGACCGTTCTGATTTTGTCGAGTGGCTTTTTTTCCAAGACTTTCTGGTAAAGGCTAATTGTTGGTCCACTTTTCTGTCAATGTATGTTCACCACGACAACATTGTGAATTGCAGCAGCTTTGTATTTGTTGGCAAATTCACACTCTTCCAAAAGCCGGGCACAATCGAGGAGTGATAGCTCGACGGGCATCAAGTTCACTTTGGATCTTATTCGAAGGAGTTGAAGCACTTAACTTTGGATATTCTAGCTTAAGCATGTTCCATACTCGTAGGTGGTTGTGAATCTCAGAAAAATCAGAACACGTGAAAAAATGGGTGGAACTCATTACAACCAAGATTTGCTCTTTGTTTACAAAGCACACGAGTAAAGTGACTAGATACTAGCTTTATTGGTGAGGCTAGCGCCTCTCAATGAAATGGAGTGCTCATAGCTAGCTGTGCTCCCTTAATGTTCAGGTTGTGTGCAACTCTTTGCTAATGGCGCTTAAGACCGCAAAGGGCGAGAAGTTGATCAATGCAAACAAAACTTTGAGTTTAAAGCTCCTTTGTTGAGGATGGTAGCAAGGAACTCTAAATTTAATATTGTGTTTGCATTGACAATGTTCTCCCCCTTAACAAGGACTCCCGTATGAACGTCTGATTTAGTACATTAAGCGTTGTGTTTGACCAATTGTAGTTTTGGGCAAATTTGAGTCCTGTAGGCCAATATTGCTACATGGCCCATGGGTCAAGGGCCAAGGTTCAATGGCATGGGGCCAATTCACACAGTTATATGGAAAGAAGTCACTTCCCTACAAGGTGTATATACATGCATCATTCTAGAAGAAGAATTATCTTTGTGTAAGCACATTCAATAATTGTACTTCCTATGTTGTGTGGTCTTCCATCTCTGTGTGCATTCTTACAACCATTTTCCAACAAATGATGTCAAATAGGCCTAGCAATTTGAACACCATTGCCAAAACCCTTCCTCCTTGCTCACTTTTTCAGATTGAGGGGACTTTTGGTGAATGCTTGTAGAGCAACATAACCTTTGGGCAAGCTCATAGACCTTGGTATCTTTTACTTAGTATCATTTCACCTGCATTTCCAATATGGGCGTATAGCACATGTTGGTTTTGGGAAGTTTTCAAATATGCACGTAGGTTTTGTATTAGGTGTAGTCTTCGGCCATTGCTGACAACAATGATGTTTTTAGCAAGTTGTCTCTTGATTACAAATTGGACAAGGACAACCACCCACTTTGGAGATACATGATGTAACATCTCCTTGTTGCTAAGGGCATTTGGACATTGTGTGAGGTTAAGATGTAAAATCAGGTTCTAGGGATGATGGTGCAGGTTTTAGCATTGCTAAAGTTGTTTTGTCTACTATTGAGCAGACACATTGGGATGCTAAAGACACGGAGCTCATGTGTTGATTGTGCTCTTTGTCAAGCCATCCATTACCCCACACATTTTCTCATCTCAAACAACAAACAAACATGGGATATATTAGCTTCTTTATATGCAAGTCTTAGTTTAATAAAAATAACTTACGTACATAAAGAGTTAGAGTCAAAGGTTATGCACAAGGAGGATATGGATGTACTGCTTGTGGAGATTAAAGATCTCAATGAGCACTTAATTGCTATTGGTGAGGTCATCCATGAACATTCTCTTATGCAGACAATTCTTGATACTTTTTCATATTTTTGTGAGACTTTTATCTCCACTGTGAGACTTGTGATAGATAATAAACTTGATGATATTAAGTTTGATTGTATTTTCTCTGTTGTATTGTTGCAAGAGGCCAGTGTAGAAGAATCGAGTTAAGTGGTGTGTTGTTGAATAAGCATTTGCGGCTACACAAACAAAAGAAAAATACCATTGTTGCCACCTCCAATGCTTCTTTGAGAAGTAGGCATGTCCTCATAATTATTGCTTCTTCAAACAACAATAGGTGTGAGAAGTTTGGCAATAAAGGCCATAATAATATGAAATGACATTTTTGTAAAGAAAACGATTGTTTTATCAAGTGACATCTTAAGCTTAAGGTTAAAGAGGCTCACAAGAAAGAGACAAATCAATCAAGATGTATTGTTTAGGCAAGCATTTCACACAAAGTACTTTTTTGGCAAGCAGATTTCCAAAAGGATGGTCTCCCCCCCCCCCCCCCCCCCCCCCCCCCCCTCTCTCTCTCTCTCTCTCTCTCTCTCTCTCTCTCTCTCTCTCTCTCTCAATAGTAGTTTTTTAGTTTTAGTCCTTAGTCTTTCACTTTACTTCATTTTATTTTCATACCCAAACATTGGATTAGATCCACAAGGATTGTATCAGTTTGGTCTCATAAGTCATTTTAGCCTTTTGAAGATGTTTAATATAACATTTCATCTCTCTCTCTCTCTCTCTCTCTCTCTCTCTCTCTCTCTCTCTCTCTCTCTCTAACCCTAGCTCTCTTGCTCTCCTGCTTCGCTGACCTCCCCCTGGGCGAGGGGCTGCCTTGCGGGGGGTCCCCCGGCTCTACAGCGCTGCCCTATCCCAGCTCCAGCCCGAGCGGCTCTGCGTCACAACTCCAGCAACTGTTGGGGTATAGGCGTCTGTGCCTTGCCCGGCTGCCCAGAGTCTGGGCACCCACTGACGTGTATACCTTATACATAGCATAAGTGTATAGGGGGCTGCTCACTCTTTTGAGTCTCCCCACCCACATCGTGTGTGTCTCCTTCTCTCTCTCACTCTCCGTCTGTGGTGCTCCCCGATCCCCTTCAATTGATATCAGAGCGAGGTTTTGTGCTTGCTGTTTTCGTGTCCGCGCACGCACGGACTTTTAAGAGTCCAAACAGGGTTTCGACTTCGGCATCGGCAAATGCAGCTTTCCGAGAGCGTTTCCACCAGGTGTGCTTGCATTTTACCCCCCTTTCGAAGCCATTCGAGCCATCAGAAACCTCATTCGAGCTACGGTTGAGGAGCTGCATTTTCAGCCCTCTTTTGGCAGTTTATGCTGCGTTTTTGGGCCGAAACGGAGGTTTTTGGCATAGCTTTCACACCCGGACTCGGATACATGTGATCCAGGAGTCTACCTTGGGGTTTTGGCATGCTCCGGACGCGCTCGTTATATCAGAATTTTAAAATTCTGAACGCTGAATTTTCTGCAGCAGCAGTTGTTTATTGTGTGTCGAGGAGATGTGAGTGATATTTGTTGCAAGTTTCCTCACAGGTGGGAGGATATGATGTATGCCTTATGTGGTTTGATGCTCAGGGAGACTAATGTGATTGCATTTGAGCTCGGAAATGTATGCCTCGAGCATGTTTTTTGGCAGTCACAGGTAGAGCAGATATTTGTGTACTAGATTTGCAGGTGTTTGCAATTATGTATGCAAAGTGTGGAGATTGGTGCATGCATTTGGAGTGCGGTTTGATGTGCTTTATTTGCTCATGGTTTTGAGCGTGCAATCAGTTTGGTTACTGATTTTGTGGCCGTTTTACTGACGAAACTCTGGCGAAATTTTCCCAGGAGTTTTATGCGCATCATTTATGCGATCTAGGTAGAGATTGCGGGTTGCACTCAGCATTTGCGTGCGGTGTTCTCTGCAGGTGGGAGATTTGTGCATGTGTATGCATCGATACCGCACAGTGTGGACTTGGTGATTCGCTCACGGTTTGACAGGCGTACAGTTATCTTGGCACACTCACAAGAGTGAATATTGTGATGTATGCTTGTGTGGCTACGAGCTAGGTAGCCAGATTCGAGCACTAATGGCTTGAGTTTTTTCAACAGGTTTCAGCTAAGGTTTACAAGTTTATAGGTAGTTTTGAGGGCTTATTTGGGTGCTGAATTTTCAGACATTGTTTCCTATTTGCAGGTGTCCATGTATGGCTCAGTTGTAGGCTGATTTGGGATACGTTTGAGACTTGTTTATGCAGTTGTTTAAGAGCTGAATTTTGGGGCTGATTTGTAGCCATATTTTACAACCATACAGGAGCTTGGTTTACTCTTAAGAGCCTCGTACACTTGGCATTTGGGATTTGCATCATTGTCATTTGTGGAGCACAGTGTGGTTACACTACTGCGAGAGATTTTATGCGTGGATTCGCATGAGCATTGTAGGTGCTGGTGAGCTCTTTTTCGGAGAGCATTTTCTCATTGCAGGTTGCTTCTTTTGGATTAGTTGAGTGCATTTCATTGCTACCGTACCTAGAGTAGGGTTACAGCTCTTGGTTATTTTTGACATTCACTTATAGTAGTCAATATGTGTGAGACTTTCGAGTCTAGGACAATGACTCATGAGAGACGACGTTCTCGTTCATGTCGACACTTGAGATGTTGGCATTGTGGTCACACAGGGCACATTAGACGGCGATGCTTTCGTCGTATGAGATAGCACAAGAGACAGGCTAGTCTCAAGGATGCAGTAGATGCTATAGGCTCCGTTGACTTGACAATTGCAGATCAGATAGAGTGTCTGAGTACCCTAGTGACAATGAGGTCACATTTGCTTCCTGTATTACTCCTGATTTTTTGACGTCTGAGGATAGTGCACTTCTTTTGCAGTGGGTGCTAGACAGGGACGCTACTTTTTATGTCACTCCGTATCGTGACTGGTTCAGTAGCTATTCTAGCAGAGTGCATGGTAGTGTGCGATTGGCAGATGGGTCACTGCATGAGATTGCTGGTTCAGGAGATGTGAGAGTGTCATTACCGAGCGGTGCATCGTACGTGCTCAGAGATGTGCGTCATGTGCCAGATTTGATGATGAGTTTGATCTCCGTTGGTCAGCTCAGGGATAGTGGATGTCGGGTATCGCTGCTTGAGCGATCTTTTGCGTTGCATTTGGGTTCGCTAGTGATTGCGAGAGGTGCTAGAGTTGGCACATGGTACCCATTGCACGTAGTACTAGTGCGAGATGGTCGAGTCTCAATCTTGTTACAACCATGCAGAGAGCGAGAGACCCGGACAATCTCTTTTGCTCATGGGTTGCAGGGTGCTTTGCATGGAGTGCAGAGTAGTGAGCTCGTTGTGCACACAGTTGGGGCACGACTTGAGCAGTCACACAGAGAGGTGATAGAGTCAGACATGCATGCTTTGCTAGTGACTGAGCAAAGCAGAGAGTCAATTGTGCGAGATACTTCTATGCAAGATAGACAGGTAGAGCGGTCTTGCTCTAGTGAGTCACAACAGGAGGACGTTGTGCAAGAGTCTATGCATACGGAGTTAGAGCATAAGAGCTCTAGTGAGTCACAGCAGATTGAGTGGTCATGTTTGCAGTGGATTATTGCAGAGGAGACTGAGATGTCAACGATTATGCAATCATTCCTTTCTATGCTCGACGGTGAGCATGGGGATATAGTTGTGCAGGATATGTCTTCCAGCAGACACCTAGAGCAGCTGGTTTGCTCTGAGGTTGCACGACAGGTTGATGCGTCTTTTGCGGACAGTCAGGAGATGCATGTGGCTGACACGCCTTGTCAGTCAGAGATGCCTATTGCCAGGGATATATATGTTGATGCATGCTCCGTAGAGCTAGCAGGGCCCGCTAGCATTGCATCGGCATTTGGTGGTCTCATGTATGAGATGTTGATCTTGAGACCGGATTTTGCAGCTGCAGTGGGAGCATTTGCAGTTGGGGTTGTCAGTCGTTTGTTGACTGATGATGGCATAGTGCACGAGGGAGATATGCAGGTATTGCGTACATACTTGCAGTACGTGTGCGGTACGTCTGGTGGTGTATGGACTTACACGGGAGCAGGACAGTCGGATGCACACGATCACAGCCAGCCAGTGGGCATCGGTTGAGAGCGGTTTTCTCTCGCCTTTTGTAGTCTTTAGACTAGGTTCTCTTGCTTAAAGGCACAGTCGCCTTTAAGTGGGAGGTTGTTGGGGTATAGGCGTCTGTGCCTTGCCCGGACGCCCAGAGTCTGGGCGCCCACTGACGTGTATACCTTATACATAGCATAAGTGTATAGGGGACTGCTCACTCTTTTGAGTCTCCCCACCCACATCGTGTGTGTGTGTCTCCTCTCTCTCACTCTCCGTCTATGGTGCTCCCCGATCCCCTTCAGCAACAGCGCCGCCGCTCTGTCCCGCCACTAGCGCACCATCACCTGCTCGAGCAGCGCCATCACAGGCTCCCTGTTCCGTCCACGGACTGCCTCCTGCCTCCCATACCCGCCCCCGTCTCCTCGTTGTCCAGTAGTTCACATTATTATTTACCTTTCAAGCTCACACAGTGATACATTAAAAACCCTAAGCGGCCTTTCCCACCCCGAGCCTATGGACAGTCACTCGAGCTTCATCCCGCAACAAGCAACAAAGATGGCCACTCGAGCTTCATCCCGCAGCAAGCTCACTTTCGCAGGAGTTGTAGCAACACCCCCGAAGCAGGACAACGTCGTCGGCCTTCAAAATGAAGTCAGACAGCTTCGCAAGGAGAATGAGGAGCTCAAGCTAAGACTTGTCACCATCGAGACACGGCTTGCCGCAATGGAAAACTGCAAGAAAGAAGAGATGGAAGAGATGGAAGTCAAGTTCAACAGCGAAAGTGGAGACCAAACTCACGAAGGAGGTCAAAAATCAAGTGCACGAAGTAATCTTTCGCAAGGTCGAGGACTGTGTGACATCCACACTATGCGAGCGACAATGACAAGAGGGCATCTCCCTCAATGTCCGCATTGGCGGGCTCCCAAGTGACTGGAAAGGGGAGGGAGATCACAAGTTTCACAAGTGCTCTGCCCGTATCCAAGCAGTAACCCCTTTGGTACAATGGGATCCAGCAACAATCACCTTTCTTACACATGAGCATCGCACCAATCATGCAATCCTAACTTTTAAGACCAAGGCGAATCGAACCGAACTCCTCGAACAATCAAGGCTCCTCAAGGATACTAAAATTTGGTTTGCAAAAGATCTCACACCCGCCCAACTCAAACAAAAAAAGGCAGAACTCCAGAAGATGCGAGAAGCACGCACAGCAGGGAAATGGGTAGTCTATCGAGGAGGTAAAGCCATTATCCAGGAGTTTCGAACTCCCAAGCTGGCCCTCCCCTCACCTTCCCCTTCTTAGTTTTGTTCATTTCAACTTTTCCTTTTCCTTTGACACCTCTTTGGACCCTCAGTCCTTAACTGAGATGTATCTCATGATCCCCCTATTTAGAAGAACCCCTTTGTAATGTTTTGATTTCGGTCCCATGGGTCATATTTGACCTCCGTGGACGATAATTCAATCTATCTATCTCTCTCTGTACTCCACAGTGGATCAATAGATCGGCACCTACACTCGTATATGGTCAGGACACTGTGGAGTACACAGATGAATATACATATCTAGGGGTGGTATTCACGGGACTGAGGTTTACTTTGAGGAGAGCAACAGGGACTAGACTGTCCAGAGCCTATGTGGCATTGGGAGGGCTAGAGAGGATGTGTTCGCAGGTTCAGTTTCAAGAACCATGAACAAAGCTATGGCTCTTTGATACTTTGGTTGCTTCAGCTATGCTTTATGGGGTCCAGGTTTGGGGACCATCTGTGAATAATGACAGTTGGAGGAACATGGAGAGACCCTTGGTATTTATGATATCCCGGATGATTAGAGCCAAGGCCTCCGTACCACATGCGATTATTCGAGCGGAGGTAGACGCCCCCCCTATAGAGATTGAGACTCTTACCAGATCAGTATCCTTTATGCACAGTCTATGGGATACACATAGAGGCAGATACACTAGATTGGCTCTTGAGTCCTCTAGACAGTTAGCGATGCAGGGAGATGCATCATGTTGGTATGTGCAGATGACCTCATGGTTTCAGAGGCATGGTCTCAGCATGGATAGATTGCCTCCTTTTCAGTATTCCCTGGATGCACCCTCCTTGCCAGTCACACAGACGGAGATCACTAGACTCATTCGTCAGGATCTTATACAGTTGGACACCAGGAGGACATGGGTAGAGCCGATGCAGGAGTTGGGCACGAAGATGGCTTTCTACAAGAGCATCTTCTCCAAATTTCGGGAGATGGGTTTGTGACTCATTCGAGCTACATGGACACTCATTTGTCTCCCGGTCTGCGATGTGCTATTGGTCAGATTCGCACATCCTCACACCAGGTGGAGATTGAGACGGGTAGATTCAGAGGGATACCACCGGAGTCTAGGATATGCCAACTATTCGGTAGAGATCCAGAGATAGAGCTACACTACATATGCCACTGTACTGTGTATTGTGAGATACGAGGGCGCTTCCATTGCTTATTCAGGGAGGGTTTTGGACCCCTAGATAGAGTCATGAGGTATCAGGATCAGAGATGCCTTGGCTTATATCTACTTGAGCTACACCGACATAGAGATAGTATGCTGAGGAGACATGGAGTACCACAGTCACAGAGACAGATCACATACTTCTTTGGATCGAGGGAGCCAGGAGACCAACCACCAGCACAAGGTTGTACCCGCATTTATACCAGAGGCACCCTCATTGACAGGGCGACTGAGCTCGGGAGATCTAGACGACCACGATCGAGACACAGGAGCACACTCCATCGACGGAGACTCGGCAGAGGATCAGAGGCATTCTAGCACGACACCCAGATTGTCATTGAGGGCCTATTCTACATTTTCACATTTCACATTTCACACTTCAATTTCAGTTTCATTTTTACATTCAGTACTACTTTTTGTACTTGTACTTCAGACATTGTATTAGATTCACCAATTTGTATCTGATGGTCTCATAGGTCATTTTGGCCTTTTGAAGCCATTAATATATCATTTCATTTCATTTCATTTCTCTCTCTCTCTCTCTCTCTCTCTCTCTCTCTCTCTCTCTCTCTCTCTCTCTCTCTCTCTCTCTACTTCAGGAGGTTCAATTTCAGGAGCCTCGGATGAAACTCTGGCTCTTTGACACTTTGGTGGCTTTTGCATTGCTCTATGGAGCTGAGATATGGGGACCTTCGTTGGATCACCATGGGAGGCCGGGTCGCACTGATGGATGGGGGAACATGGAGAAACCTCTCGTCTCTATGATCTCGCGGCTCATTAGAGCCAAGGCATCAGTACCACGGGCCATTATCCGAGCAGAGCTAGCGCCCCCCCCACTAGTGGTTGAGGCGCTCACCAGATCAGTCTCCTTCATGCACCGCACATGGGAACTTCCTAGAGATCCTAGAGACAGATATGCTCGCATTGCACTTGGATCCTCTCGAGAGTTAGCCATGCAAGGAGATACAACATGCTGGTATGGGGAGACGGCATCATGGTTCCAGGCGCATGGGTTCAGCATAGACAAGTTACCACCCTTCCAATACTCATTGGATGCACCATCTCTCACTCTTACACAATCCAAGATCACCAGGCTCATCCGCCAAGACCTGACCCAGCTAGACACCAGGAGGACTTGGATACAGTCATCACAGGAACTGGGCACGAAGATGGCTTTCTACAGAGACCATCTTCTCCAGCTTACGGAGGATGGTTTTGTGACGAGACCCAGATACATGGACACCCACTTGTCTCATGGGATACGATGTGCTATTGGCCAGTTACGCACATCTTCTCACCAGCTACGGATTGAGATTGGGAGATACAGCAGAGTACTAGCAGAGGCCAGGACATGCCCCTTGTGTGACATGGAGCCTGAGACAGAGTTGCACTACACATGCAGATGCCCCGTCTACTACGAGATACGAGGCCGCTTCCATTGCTTGTTTAGAGAGGGTTTTGGACCACTCTCAAGAGTCATGGGATACGAGGATCAAAGATGCCTGGGTTTGTTCTTGCTCGAGCTACGTAGACACAGAGATAGCCTGCTGAGTGGCGAGGCTAGTCAATCTAAAAAACGGATCACAGACTTCTTCAGATCAGACACGGGAAAGCCACAGGAGCCACTCCCACAGCAGAGCTCCCTCTCGTCTCACACCAGAGGCACACCGATCGATCGAGCGATTGAGCTGGGAAAATCTAGGCGTCCACGATTGCGGAGGACTACAGAGCATTGACGGAGGCTACGTCAGAAGATTTTTGGAGCACTCTGGCTAGGCATGCACGACGCCCGATCAGACTACTAACCATGGAGGAGATTGATGAGATCCGCCAACGACCAATGCTTAGCTATCCCAGCAAGCCACCCATTTTGCTTAGTCCACATCGACCAGTCTAGAATCCCATAGTATATATCTTTGTTCTGTTATGTTGTTATTTTGTTACTCTGACTTTGTATCAGATCCACCACATTGTAACTTTCTGGTCTCATAGGTCACTTTGGCCTTTTGAAGACGTTAATATACATTTCATTTCATTTCATTTCTACTTGGAGAGAAATTAGCAAAAAACCAAAGATGCTCTCTTCTTGTCTCTCTCTCTCTCTCTCTCTCTCTCTCTCTCTCTCTCTCTCTCTCTCTCTCTCTCTCTCTCTCTCTCTCTCTCTCTCTCTCTCTCTCTCTCTCTCTCTCTCTCTCTCTTGCCATGTTGCATCGGCATTGCCCATGCGATAGAAGAAGAGGGCGTTTCTAGCTCGATCAGAGCAAGATTTATGCCGCCTATTTTTTGAGCCAAGATTCAGGCAAGCTATGGCGACCCTTCCATGGGCATTCTCGCCCACCTGTCATCACTTCTACATAGAAATGGGGTCAGTATGCATCATCTCTCTACACGGTCTTGGGGCAGCCACCTCTTTCGGAGGCACCAGAGCCATGCCCACACACGTGATTTCTTTAACACCGAGTTGGTAAAGAAGGCAATTGACAGGATGAGGACCAGGAGAGCATATGATCACGATGGCCTAGTAGCAGAGCATTTTATACATGCCAGAGATTTGCTTGTAGAGCTTCTAGCAGTGATGTTCAACCGTGCCATGGGTGAGGGCATACTTGATACTTGCAGTTTGTATACTATCGTACCTATCTTCAAGTCCGGGAACCCTATGGAGCCTAGGAACTAGTGCACTATCACTATCATGATTGGACACACATTGACACGATTGTATGCATCCATCCTTCAGTAGCAGTTGAGTAGATGGGCAGAGAGATAGGGTGTACATGCAGCAAGACAAGCGGGTTTTAGGAGAGCTTTCTCTACTTTTGATCATATTCTGACAAAGCCATTATTGAGGAGGGGAGATCACATGGGAGACGACTCTATTTTTGCTCTGTGGATTTCCGCAAAGCCTTTGATACAGTGCCCAGAGCTAAATTGATGCGCAAACTACAGGAGATGGGGGTACCCACATAATTGATTTGGGGGATCATGGATCTATGTACAGGTCAGTAGTCGGGCATGTCCGCACTCCCTATCTTAGGGTGGTCTTCAGTGGACCGACGTTTTCATTGAGGAGAGCAACGGAGACTAAATTGACAAGAGCTTGTGTACCCTTGGGAGGATTGGAGAGGATGTGCTCGCAAGTTCAATTTCAGGAACCTCGAACAAAGGTCTGGTTTTTTGACACTCTAGTGGCTTCAATTATGCTTTACAAAGTTCAACTTTGGAGACTCTCAGTGGACCACCATGGAAGATTTGGTAGCAATGATGGATGGAGATGTATGGAGAGGCCTTTAGTCTCTATGATCTTTCAGATGATTGGGGCTAAGGCCTAACTTCCACATGAGATTATTTGAGCCGAGCTAGCTGCCCCCCTTCTCGTGATCAACGCGCTTACTAGATCAGTATCCTTCATGCATAGTTTATGGGACCTCCTAGAGAAAGATACGCTTAGCTATCCATTGAGTCATCCCGATAGCTAGCTCTACAGGGAGATATGACATGCTGGTATGGGCCGATGACATCATGGTTTCAATCACATGGTTTCGGCATGGATAGACTACCTTCGTTCCAGTACTCCTTGGATGCACCCTCCCTATTTCTCACACGGACAGAGATCACTAGACTCATACATCATTATTTGATTTAGCTAGATACTAGGAACACATGGATATAGCCGACATAGAGTTGGGCACGAAGATGGCTATGTGATTATATCGGCCTATATGGACACTCATTTATCCCATGGGATACAATGTTCTATTGGTCACATTCACACATCATTGTCCAATATACTATGAGGCCGCTTTCATTGTCTATTCAGAGAGGGCATTGGACTGTTGGCTAGAGTCATGAGATATCAGGATCAAAGATTCCTTGGGTTGTTTTTGCTAGAGCTCAAGCAGTGGGAGACATTCACAGAGGGAGATCATTAACTTCTTTAGAGCAGGGACTCGATAGTTAGATGAGCAAGCCTCACAACAGACTTCAAAGCCCACCTATACTAGAGGTATATTAGTTGACAGAGCCATTGATCTCCGAAGGCTAGACAACCATGAGGGCGACCACAACATTGACAGAGGCTCCATCAGAGGATCATGACTATTCTAGCACGACATGGGAGACATCCAGTAGTACCACTATTTACAGAGGTGGACATTGACAATGCTCTTCAGCGAGGATCGATGCAATACTTTCTTGGACAACGTCCCATGCTAGCCATCGTCGAGCATTGATGATGATGATGATTTTTTTAGTTTTTCACTTTACTTCATCTTTATTTTGTACCCAAACATTATATTAGATCCACAAAGATTGTATCAATTTGCTCTCTCTCTCTCTCTCTCTCTCTCTCTCTCTCTCTCTCTCACACACACACACACACACACACACACACACACACACACACACACACACACACAAAGAGCCTTTTTTACATGTACTGTGTGGGGATAAGTTTCACCATGATAAAATATAGCACTAGCATGCAGCCTATCTTGATAGACTCTCTGCGTATCATGCTAGAATCTTGTGGATCCTCTACCACAATCTCCGTCAGGAGAGAGAGAGAGAGAGAGTTTTACTACATAGGCTAAATTAGTACATGAGACTTCAAGGGAAGTACAAGAACGACAAGACTACAATTTCTATAAAAAGTAGACATATCAATGTAGTCATTCACACTAAAACGATACATCTTTTTAAAGAACAGGCCAGAAGAGAGTGTTTCTGGGGTCCTGCTAGTGGTAGAGAAAAAGGTAACAGCAACTTCTTCCTTTAAGCAAAGCCAGAGAGAGAGCACCCTTACCTGCATCCACAGTAAGAAAACAATCACTTGATTAGTTTCCAAACAGCATTACCTAACATAAGACGTGTTCGTTCATCCCTACGTAGGTCACTTATTAAAGTATGCAGGATTTTCACTTGTTTGCACCTTTCCTAGCTTTAGCTGTCCCTCTTCCAAAAGTGTGCGTATGAAGTGATATCTCACCTCAATGTGCTTTGTCCTTAAATGAAAGGCTGAGTTCTTTGCAAGATGGATAGCGCTTTGGCTATCACTATACAAGACACAATTGTCTTGTTTGAATCCAAGCTCTTCTAAGAATCTGTGAAGCCATAGAATTTCTTTGCTTGCCTCCATCATTGCTACATACTTTGCTTCCGTGGTAGAAAGTGAGACCACTTTCTGCAGCTTTGAATCCCAACTTACTGTTGTGCCTCCAACCGTGAAGACATAGCCAGTAGTGCTCCTTCAAGTATCTTTGTCACCTGCCATATCTGCATCAACATATCCTTCTAGAAAAATATCAGTTCCTCCAAAATACAAAGCATTTTTTGTTGTCCCTTTTAGATACCTAAGAATCCACTTCACAGCTTGCTAGTGCTCTTTACCTGGGTTGTCCTTGAACCTACTTACAACTCCCACTCCATGTGCAATGTCTGGCCTTGTCCAAACCATAGCATACATAAAAGAACCTACCACTGCAGCATATGGAACTCTAGAAATATAGGCTATCTCTTCTTCTGTCTTTGGACACATATCCTTGGTTAGTTTAAGGTGACCAACCAAAGGTGTAGAAACTGGTTTTGCATTTTGTATTGCAAACCTTCCTCTTGAGATAGCTTTATTGTCTTCTTCATCCTCTCCCTTGATATTTTCATACCAAGTATCCTCTTTGTAGCACCTAAATATTTCATTGAAAAATATTTAGACAGCTCCTCTTTTAGGTCTTTGATGTCCTGCATGTTAGCACTTGCAATCACCATGTCATCAACATACAACATTAGGATGATGAACTTCCCATCTCCCAAATTCTTCGTGTAGACGCAGTGATCCGCGTTGCATCTTGTGAATCCATGATCCAACATCCATCGATCAAACTATAAGTACCATGTCTTGATGCTTGCTTTAAACCATACAAGCTCTTCTTTAATCTGCAAACCATTTTCTCCTTACCTTTTACTTCATACCGCTTTGGTTGAAGCATGTAGATTTCTTCCTCTAAGTCACCGTGAGGGAAGTCCGTATTTACATCCATTTGCTTGAGATTTAAAATCATGAGTAGCCACAAGGCTTAAGACAAGCCTAATTGAATTGATTTTTACAACAAGAGAAAATATTTCATTGAAGTCAATACCTTTCTTTTGAGAAAACCCTTTTACCACAAGCCTAGACTTGTACCTTTTCTTCCCACCTTCTTCTACCTTCAGCTTGTAAACCCATTTGTTTTGAAGTGCCCACTTACCTTTAGGCAACTCAACTAACTCCCATGTTTGGTTTCCATGTAGTGAGTCCATCTCCACTTGCATGCTCTTCGTCCATTCTTCTTTGGATTCGTGTTGCATAGCTTCTTCATATGATTCCGGCTCTCCAGCATCTGAGATCAAGAGATGGTTGAAGGAAGAAACAAACCTTTCTGGGGGTCTACTTGCTCTTGTAGATCTTCAGGGAATAGGTTGAGGCTCCTCATTGGGTTGACATTGTTGCACATTGTCACCGTTTGCAGTCCTTGAGTCTTCACCGTCCTCAAGCTCCATGTACTCATCACCTGTTTCTTTTGTTTGTTTTCTCTCCAAGTAATCTTTGTACATATAATTGTTCGTTAAAAGTTACATCCCTACTCCTTAAGATTTTACCATCTTCAGGATTCCATAGGCGATACCCAAAGTCACCTTCTCCATAGCCAATGAAGAAATACTTTTTGGACTTTGCATCTAGCTTTGATCTTAGGCTTCTATCTATGTGCATGAAAGCCTCACACCCAAACACTGAGAAATGCATAATTCACCGGTTTACCTGTCCATGCCTCTTCTAGAACTCCCCCATCCAATGCCATTGAGGATGACCGGTTTATTAAGTACACAGACGTACTTACAGCTTCCGTTGAAAGCTCAAGCGGTAGACATGCATGTAACCGCAAGCTTCGTGCTCGCTCCATGATTGTCCTGTTCATTCTTTTCGAAACCCCATTATGTTGAGGTGTCCTTGGGGTTGTCCTTTGCCTCCGAATTACATTGCTACCACAAAAGCTTGGCTGCAATATTCGCCTCCATTGTCTGACCTGAGGCATTTAACCTTGGTACCTCTTTCATTCTCCACAAAGGCTTTCCACCTTTGAAATATGGAAAACACATCGGACTTATTCTTCATGACATAAATCCATGTTTTTCTAGTCGCATCGTCTATGAATGTTACATAGTATAATGAGCCACCAAGTGATGGTGTACTTGCAGGACCCCAAACATCAGAATGAACCAACTCAAGTTTTTTTTTTTTCATTTCTTGATTTTTGAAATTTTACCCTCTTTTGTTTACCATAAACAAGGGTAGTGCCACACCGCACTGTCAACTTCTGTAGTTGCTGCACAAGCTGAAGGTTGCGTGATGATAATACACAAGTAAAGTGTACCGACCTTTTCTCCCTTGGAAACCACCAAAGATCCGTTTGAGATCTTCCAACGTTTGTTTCTGAACGCAATGTTGTGATCTTCATCGTCCAATTGTCCTGTAGAGATCAAATTTTTCCGAAGCGAAGGAACATGCCTAACATCTTTAAGCTTCCATTCATTTCCGTTAGCAGTTTTGACAGAAATTGTACCTTTGTGGACAATCTCACAAGCTTCATCATCTCCCAAATATACATACCCAAAATTACCTTTGGTGTAATCTTGGAAATGTTGCTCGTGTGATGTCGCATGGAATGAAGCCCCGTAATCTAGTATCCAAGAATTAGACACATTGTCTAATGAGAGAACTAGAGCATCTTACTCTACTTTACCTGCCACATTGGCCTCTGATGCTGGCTTGTTGTCTTGAGACTCAGTCTCCTTCTTCTTCTTGGACCAGCAATCCTTCTTGATGTGGCCCTTCTTGCCGCAGTATCAACATTCAAGAACTGACTTTGTGCGTGACTTGCTCCGTCTTGAGTGATCACGACCCTTTTGGTTTTTGAGTCTTTCCTTAGGCCTTCATCTTGTTTCTACTGACAGTGCAGTACTTGATGATTCTCTTGTGCTTCTCCTTTGTATTTCCTCGCTTAGGAGAACACCCACAACATCATCAAACTTAAGAGTATTTGTGTGAGAAATAGAATTACTTACAGCCATCACAAGGCTGTCCCAACTATCCGGTAGAGATGATAATATAAAGAGAGCTTGCACTTCATCATCAAAATTGATTTTCACCAATCGAAGTTGACTTATGTTTGTGTTAAAGTCATTTAGGTGTTCTGCAACTGAACCATTCTCTGCCATCTTTAGATTGAACAAGCGCTTCATAAGAAATACCTTATTGGATGCCGATGGTTTCTCGTAGAAGTCGTCAAGTGACTTCATTAAGTCCTCCGTGGTCTTCATCTCCGAAACATTGAAGGCCACCGTTGATGCCAAGCTTAACCGGATTGTTCCCAGTGCCTTTCGATCAAGGACAATCCATGCTTCATCTGCCATTGTTGTGGGCTTCTTCGCAAGACCGCCTAGTGGCAAATAGAGGTCCTTCTGGTAGAGATAGTCTTCAATCTGCATCTTCCAATGTTGGTAGTTTTTACCGTTGAACTTCTCAATCTTGAGCTTCCCTTCCTCCGCGATAACTCCCACTCAATTCAAGGAATCATTTCCTTGAGATACTTTAGCTACGAGCAAACCTTGCTCTGATACCAGTTGTTAGGAAATATGACGTAGCTAAGTAGATAATTGAGTAGATTACTTAATGGAGAGAGATAATTTACACACAAGAGATTATAGAGTAGAGAGAGAGAGAGAGAGAGAGAGAGAGAGAGAGAGAGAGTACGTACGATATACATGGTTCGCCCAATGTGGGCTATATCCACGGGTAAGCAGCCACTCAATGGCCTTATTACTTCAAAACGAGAAGTAGGTTACAAAGGGATTATACCCTTTTGGAGCTCCTACCTTGCTTCAATCTCACCACCTCACACCCACCTTGTTGCATCAACTTCACACTATGAAATGTGTGTAGAAATGGCCTCCTTTTATAGGCCAAAAGGGCTGCCCTCTCTCATGAGAGGTAGCCAGGTGTAGCCGCCCTTGTGTAGATAAGTCCAAATCGGACCCTCCAATCCGCCCATGTGTGGCCGCCCTTGAGAAGACAAGTCCACTTTTGAATTCGGCCACCAGCCATTGAATTCGGCCATGGGCTATTGACTTCCGACCATCGGCCATTGGCCATTGACTACCGGTCATCGGCCAACTGGCCAACTGACTTATCATTTTTCGACCACTTTTCCGCCGCCGTCCGGCCATAATATTCCGATGAAATGAATATTCCAGCAAAAATTTTGGTTTCTGGCGAGTGATATTCCTTCACGCACGATGGCTTCTCCTCATAATGGGGGCCTTACAAATGTGCGTTTTTTACACAAAAAACTACAAGGGGTAAATCAGGCTCTATACTTAACAATCTCCCACTTGGAGACTGACCTCCAAACCAAACCTGTGACTGCTTTCCATCCTAGCTTCTTATCCTTGAACTTCGATTGAAGATGAGCAAAAGCTCAACTTCTCCTTGTTGACCACCTTTGTAAACATGTCTACAGGATTTTCACTTGTTTGCACCTTTCCTAGCTTTAGCTGTCCCTCTTCCAAAAGAGTGCGTATGAAGTGATATCTCACCTCAATGTGCTTTGTCCTTGAATGAAAGGCTGAGTTCTTCGCAAGATGGATAGCGCTTTGGCTATCACTGTACAAGACACAATTTTCTTGTTTGAATCCAAGCTCTTCTAAGAATCTGTGAAGCCACAGAATTTCTTTGCTTGCCTCCATCATTGCTACATACTCTGCTTCCGTGGTAGAAAGTGAGACCACTTTCTGCAGGTTTGAAGACCAACTTACTGTTGTGCCTCCAGCCGCGAAGACATAGCCAGTAGTGCTCCTTCGAGTATCTTTGTCACCTGTCATATTTGCATCAGCATACCCTTCTAGAAAAATATCAGTTCCTCCAAAATACAAAGCATTTGTTGTTGCCCTTTTAGATACCTAAGAATCCACTTCACAGCTTACCAATGCTCTTTACCTGGGTTGTCCATGAACCTACTTACAACTCCCACTGCATGTGCAATGTCTAGCCTTGTCCAGAGACCATAGCATACATAAGAGAACCTACCGCTACAGCATATGGAACTCTAGAAATATAGGCTATCCTTCTTTTGTCTTTGGACACATATCCTTGGTTAGTTTAAGGTGACCAACCAAAGGTGTAGAAACTGGTTTTGCATTTTGTATTGCAAACCTTCCTCTTGAGATAGCTTTATTGTTTTCTTCGTCCTGTCCCTTGATATTTTCATACCAAGTATCCTCTTTGCAGCACCTAAATCTTTCATTGAAAAAGATTTAGACAGCTCCTCTTTTAGGTCTTTGATGTCCTGCATGTTAGCACTTGCAATCACCATGTCATCAACATACAACATTAGGATGATGAACTTCCCATCTCCCAAATTCTTCGTGTAGACGCAGTGATCCGAGTTGCATCTTGTGAATCCATGATCCAACATCCATCGATCAAACTTCAAGTACCATTTTCTTGATTCTTGCTTTAAACCATACAATCTCTTCTTTAATCTACAAACCATTTTCTCCTTACCTTTTACTTCATACCCCTTTGTGAAGCATGTAGATTTCTTCCTCTAAGTCACCGTGAGGGAATGCCGTATTTACATCCATTTGCTTGAGATTTAAATCATGAGCAGCCACACGGCTTAAGGCAAGCTTAATTGAGTTCATTTTTACAATAGGAGAAAATATTTCATTGAAGTCAATACCTTTCTTTTGAGAAAACCCTTTTACCACAAGCCTAGACTTGTACCTTTTCTTCCCACCTTCTTCTTCCTTCAGCTTGTAAACCCATTTGTTTTGAAGTGCCCGCTTACCTTTAGGCAACTCAACTAACTCCCATGTTTGGTTGCGATGTAGTGAGTCCATCTCCACTTGCATGCTCTTCATCCATTCTTCTTTGGATTCGTGTTGCATAGCTTCTTCATATAATTATGGCTCTCCAGATTCTGAGATCAAGAGATGGTTGAAGGAAGGAACAAACCTTTCAGGGGGTCTACTTGCTCTTGTAGATTATCAAGGAATAGGTTGAGGCTCCTCATTTGGTTGATGTTGCAGAGGGGGAATAAGGGAACACGCCCGGCACAAACACAAGGGCCTCTCTATAGCTTAGGGTATTCACATCACCCCTATCCTCTCGGAAAACACCTTCAAAGAAACACTTTACACTAACAGATCACCACCTGCTCAATATCTACTGCTCACACATTCCACAAACCACCACACAAGGCACCTCTGCTACCACTGCCTATCTCCACCCTTACACACACACGCAGCCGCTCAATATCGCTCTCTCACTCAAAACACCATCGGTTCGGGGGGGCACACACATCCACACAGCCGGCACCGAGGATAACCATGAAAGCAGAAGAAAGAGAAGGGGGGAAGGGGAAACAACAGCATGGGAGGTAACTGTGGCTTGATTGCACTTCAAAAAACATGTACACTGACTTCCACTGCCATCACCATGGCCATTTTCAAGCAAAAGTTACAAAGGGGCTAGCTTGCTAGAGAACTCCACTTTGTAGGCTTCAAACGGAACCCAAAAGGCCAGGAAAAAAGCCCCTAATTTGATTAATTTTTTACTTTTATAGAGGGGGCTTGTAATTTGGGAATTTAAATTTTAATTGGTCCACTTGGCACCTTGAATTGGCATTTTTTGGGAAAGGGGAACCGCCTTGCTCTATCTGCTCTCTTCTCCTCTATTTTGCACTTTGGGGGGGGGGAATTAGCGACGTCGCTATTGCCCCTTGGCTTTTTATTTTTTATTTTTTATCTTTCATTTTTTACCCCTTTGGGCTCCACTTTGTACTACTCTATTGATTTGACTTTAACTCTCTCTCTTTATCCGACTCATCCCTTGCCCTTTTTTGGCCTTGGCCTTCATTTTTTGCATTTTCACTTGGTTTGGCTTCAACCTTGCCCTCAGCTTGGTTTGTTCGGTCTATACTGCCCCTTTTGCTCCTTGCTTTGCTCGGACGATGGCCTCTTTTCCGCCTTCGAACTCTTTTTGTCCTTCACTCTATGCTCTCTGTCCGCTGCGAGAACCCCTCCCTTTGCACCTAACTTTTGGCTCAGGCCTAGCCGGCTACACCCTCTCTCTATCTCACATGGGGTTGACCTCTATCTCGAGCCGGGGAGGCATTAGCGATGTCGCTAATGCCCTCCCCCCCTGGCTTCAAAAGATAGGGCCCCTAAGGACCGCGAGAGGCCACCCTTAGCCGCAAGACTGCCATGTCATCATCACTGCGTCGGTCCACCTTCCTCTCACACGTGGGCGCATGCCACTGTGCCGCCCCGCCAACCAAAACACCGCTGCCTACGCCCGGCAGGGCCACCTCCGGCCAACGCAGCGCCATCTGCGCCCAGTGCCATATCCCACGAACTCCAAGCTCTCCACAGCTCTCTTGTATACCTAATGGGGGCTCACGGTCCAGCCCATAAAGCGCGTGAAGTTTTCTTCCGACACCGCATGTGGGACGAAAGTCAGCCACGTGGCAGCCTGTCTGTGACTCTGTGGCCTCAAGCCCACTTAAAATCACCAAAGTCTATTGAAGGATCCCCCATATTTTGGGCCTTCTTCTTCTAGTCCTCATATCCTGCCCATGGGCCGAAAGCTCGATCTGCCAAACTGTGCCAAGTCTTCGCTTCACCGGTCCTGGACCGTAAAAAAACTTACCGCCTTCAAATCCTTTCAAATGCGCTATTCGAGGTTGCAAAAAAACGGGAAAAACGTCAGCCAATTGTTCTCCCGGCATTGCCTCCCGACTTCGTTCAGCTGCAGCTAGCTGACTGGGTATCCAATTGATGCACCACCAATTTGTGCTAGCTCCACATGACTCACCCTATCACCGAGAACTTTTGCGAGGCCCAAAAGACGCCAGATGGCACACCCTCCACTACAGCTAAGTGGGCTCAAAACCTGGCCCTCGAAAAATCTTCTAACGGCCATAACTTGCTATCCAAAGCTTTGGTTCGCAATCCAAGAAGACCAGCATGCTTCACAACTTGAGTACTACACATGTATATACTGACATCAGCCCGGGCCACCTGTCCCCAGCTGCCTTGTCCGTCAGGGATCTGCTACACATTTCAACTTTAAACTTCAGTATCTTGAGCACCGAGGCTCCGTTTGACGAGCCGTCTGGACCGGCTTCTAGAGCATGATGAACACTACATTCTAGGACACTGATTTGGCATTTTGGACACCTTCACCTGCCATCCCATATGGACCATCCCGCATCACTTTTGACCTAAAAAGTCGCTTTAAGCATACATTCCCGCTACTCTTTGGCTGCCTGGGTCCTTAGCACCTACCCTAGCCTTCTGCACTGCACTCGACTGCCACCTTTGCTTGGCATAGACCATCTCCTAGCTTCGACCAACTTTGGATGCACCATCATTGCCCACCCCCTCGTTGAACATCTATGTTCAACCACATCTAGGCTTATTGCACTGAAAAGCTGCATACCAAAAAACAAATTGTCTGTACCCTACAAAACTACATATCATATGTACATAATTGGCATCTGCCACCCGACACTTTTGCTCATGCGGGTTGCCCAACCCCCTGCTTTACCTGTCATCAACTCCCTGGGTCAAACACCTTGCATTGGTCCCTTTTGTCCATCTACAACGACCTTGCGTAGTGCCACACCAAGGTACATATCCAACCACATATCCAACCTTCCATCAGCACGCTTCTACCACTCCAAGCACTTATTGGCAAATTGCACACTTGCAACAAAGCTCCTCCAAAAACACCAAATAGAGCACTCTCGTCCTCACCATCCAAAGACCTGCTTGTACCATCACTCGCACCAAAAAAACCTAACATATCTGACCCGCCCTCCCATCCATGTAAAGCTAGATTCTTGTCTAGCAGATCCTGTACCTGCTCAACAGCACACTGCACAGCTACCTTTAGCCTTTCAACCACCACTCACAGACATCCTTACAAAGCTTAGACATCGCCTTGGAGTCCACATCACCTGTCATAGAGGGCACCAACTGCATAGAAAGCACCTCTAACTTTGACTTCACATTGCCTTTCTCACATGGCATGAACTCAATTCCAGCATCGTCGAGCTCCTCCTCGTCAATTGGCCCTTCAAGCTCAATAAGCACTGCTTGTTTATCCGCTGCAATTACCTGCTCTTCTACCACTGCACCATCAAGTTTTGCCAAGGAAGAGAGAAACTCGTTCGCTATCACATCCTCCTCGTCCTCTTCCATAGGTACAACTGCTCTAACCCTTTTGGCAAAATTTTGCACATGCTGCACCACTATGGCATATTCTACTATTGTCTTCATCAACATGGCCATTAGCATGGCACTGCACACCAGCTTTACCTACTCTTCACCACCTGTAGGGCTAAATTTCTCCATTTGGTCTTCACTAGCACTTCGGCTTGCACTTCATGCTACTCCTCGCACACATTTACTACCTCTCCACTTACATGTAAAAGTTCGAATTCATCATACCTGGATTGAGACGACTCGGTCTCCCAACTAGTGTCTGCGTCCATAGAGCTACTGTCATTCGACCCAGTCTCCTCTTCGGCTCGGGAATCTCCTCTAGCTTCACCGCTTTGACCTCGTCTGCAAACCGCACTCCTTGCTCTTTACCGCACTTCGATGGAGCTTCAAAAACCGCACTCGAACTGGGCATCACACCCTTTGTCCACTCGGGAACCATTTGCACTTCCTCCACAATTGGAACTGCTCTAGCCGGCAACTTCGGCATAGGAACCACCCTATCTCTCTGTAGCCAAAGAACCCTTGGTTCTTCTCGCACTTGCACTTCTCTTTGCACCACCTGCGGCTCGGCTACCCCCGCATTATACTGCTTTGGCATCACTGCATTTGGCAAACTCTGCCTAGCCTCCTGCTTTTTCAAAATCTTTTTGGTTCGCCCTCTCGCTAGAGCTACCGCCTCCTCATACGACATCGGGCCATCTATCTCCACTTTATCTCGCACTTCCTCATGCAAGCAATCCATGAATTTACACAATTTCAAAAAATTGGCATTTCCTACAGCAGTTATCTTGATTAACTTCCCCCAGGGCCATAGGGCTTCAAACTCCCACTCAAACGCTACCCTCCAAGCTCTACTTTAATCCGTCTAGATTCCGCTTAACTTCATGCAGTTGTGCATCTGCAACAAATTTGCTTCTAAAAGCCACCTCTAGGGCCTTGTAATCTGCTTTTTCTTCTTCACTAAGGCTATCGAACCATAGCTTCGCTTTACCACAAACCAGGAGCGGGAACACCTGTACCGCACCATCTTCTCTCGATAAACCGCTTTCCAACACGAACAATCCGTAGTCTTGAAGCCATGTTTCCACATCTTCAACCCCAGTGAAAATGGGAAATCCCGTCCAAGCCATCACTAGCAGCACCTGCCCTTCAAAGGCCGCACCTTTGGCATCACCAAAATCACCGCTTTGACTTCAACTAGGAGCAGTGGGGGCACCAGAAGATGGAGAGGGGGAATGGGGGAACACGCATGACACAAACACAAGGGCCTCTCTATAGCTTAGGGTATTCACAGCACCCCTATCCTCTCGAAAAACACCTTCAAAGAAACACTTTACACTAGCAGATCACCACCTGCTCAATTTCCACTGCTCACACACTCCACAAACCACCACACAAGGCACACCTGCTACCACTGCCTATCTCCACCCTTACACACACACACAGCCGCTCAATCTCACTCTCTCACTCAAAACACCATCGATCCGGGGGGGCACACACATCCACACAGCCGGCACCGAGGATAACCATGAAAGCAGGAGAAAGAGAAGGGGGGAGGGGAAACAATAGCACGGGAGGCAACTGTGGCTTGATTGCACTTCAAAAAAAATGTACACTAACTTCCACTGCCATCACCATGGCCATTTTCAAGCAAAAGTTACAAAGGGGCTTGCTAGAGAACTCCACTTTGCAGGCTTCAAACGGCACCCAAAAGGCCAGAAAAAAAGCCCCTAATTTGATTAATTTTTTACTTTTATAGGGGGGGCCTTTAATTTGGGAATTTACATTTTAATTGGTCCACTTGGCACCTTGAATTGGCATGTTTTGGGAAAGGGGAACCGCCTTGCTCTATCTGCTCTCTCCTCCTCTCTTTTGCACTTGGGGGGGGGGGGGGGGCATTAGCCATGTCACTATTGCCCCTTGGATTTATTTTTTTTAATCTTTTATTTTTTACCCCTTTGGGCTCCACTTTGCACTGCTTTATTGATTTGACTTTAACTCTCTCTCTTTATCCGACTCCTCCCTTGCCCCCTTTTGGCCTTGGCCTTCATTTTTTGCCTTTTCACTTGGTTTGGCTTCAACCTTGCCCTCAGCTTGGTTTGTCCGGCCTCTACTGCCCCTTTTGCTCCAGGCTTTGCCCGGACGGCCTATGTAATGGCCTCTTTGCCGCCTTCGAACTCTTTTTGTCCTTCACTCTATGCTCTCTGTCCGCTGCGAGAACCCCTCCCTTTGCACCTTACTTTTGGCTCGGGCCCAGCTGGCTACACCCTCTCTCTATCTCACATGGGGTTGACCTCTATCTCGAGCCGGGGAGGCATTAGAGATGTCGCTAATTCCCTCCCCCCTAGCTTCAAAAGATGGGGCCCCTAAGGACCGCAGGATTCCACCCTTAGCTACGAGACTGCCACGTCATCATCACTACGCCAGTCCACCTTCCTCTCACACACACCGCCCCGCCAACCAAAACACCGCCGCCTACGCCCGGCAGGGCCGCCTCCGGCCAACGCAGCGCCAGCGGCGCCCGGCGCCATAGCCCACGAGCTCCAAGCTCTCCACAGCTCTCTTGTGTACCTAATGGGGGCTCACGGCCCAGCCCATAAAGCACATGAAGTTTGCTTTCGACACCGCATGTGGGACGAAAGTCCACCACGTGGCAACCTGTGGCTCTGTGGCCTCAAGCCCACTTAAAATCACCAAAGTCTATTGAAGGATCCCCCATATTTTGGGCCTTCTTCTTCTGGTCCTCATATCTTGCCCATGGGCCGAAAGCTCGATCCGCCAAACTGTGCCGAGTCTTCGTCGCACCGGTCCCGGACCGTTAAAAACTTACCACCTTCAGATCCTTTCGAATGCGATATTCGAGGCCGCAAAAAAATGGGAAAAACATCAGCCAATTCTTCTCCTAGCATTGCCTCCCGACTTCGTTCAGCTGCATCTAGCTGACTGGGTATCCAATTGATGCACCACCAATTTGTGCTAGCTCCACATGACTCACCCTATCACTGAGAACTTTTGCGAGGCCCAAAAGACGCCAGATGGCACACCCTCCACTGCAGCTAAGTGGGATCAGACCTGGCCCTCGGAAAATCTTCTAACGGTGGCCATAACTTGCTATCCAGAGCTCTGGTTCGCAATCCGAGAAGACCGGCATGCTTCATAACTCGAGTACTACACATGTATATACTCACATCAGCCCAGGCCACCTGTCCCTAGCTCCTTGTCCGTCAGCCATTTGCTACACACTTAAACTTTAAACTTCAGTATCTTCAGCACCGGGGCTCCGTTTGACGAGCAGTCTGAACCGGCTTCTAGAGCACGCTGAACACTACATTCTAGGACACTGATTTGGCATTTTGGACACCTTCACCTACCATCCCATCTGGACCATCCCGCAGCACTTTTGACCTAAAAAGCCGCTTTAAGCATACATCCCTGCTACCCTTTGGCTGCCCGGGTCCTTAGCACCTGCCCTAGCCTTCTGCACTGCACTCGACTGCCACCTTTGCCTGGCATAGACCATCTCCTAGCTTTGACCAACTTTGGCTGCACCAACGTTGTTGCCCATTGTCACCGTTTGCAGTCCCTGAGTCTTCACCGTCCTCAAGCTCCATGTACTCATCACCTGTTTCTTTTGTTTGTTTTCTTTCCAAGTAATCTTTGTACATATTTTGTTTGCTGAAATTTACATCCCTACTCCTTAAGATTTTATCATCTTCAGGATTCCATAGGCGATACCCAAAGTCACCTTCTCCATAGCTAATGAAGAAACACTTTTTGGACTTTGCATCTATCTTTAATCTTAGGCTTCTATCTATGTGCATGAAAGCCTCACACCCAAACACTTTGAGAAATGCATAATTCATCGGTTTACCTGTCCATGCCTCTCTTGGAACTCCCCCATCCAATGCCGTTGAGGGTGACCGGTTGATTAAGTACACAGACGTACTTACAGCTTCTGCCCAAAGCTCAAGCGGTAGGCTTGCATGTAGCCGCATGCTTCGTGCTCGCTCCATGATTATCCTGTTCATTCTTTCCAAAATCCCATTTTGTTGAGGTGTCCTTGGGGTTGTCCTTTGCCTCCGAATGCCATTTCTAGCACAAAAGCTTTCAAAAGCTTGGCTGCAATATTTGCCTCCATTGTCGGATCTGAGGCATTTAACCTTGGTACCTGTTTCATTCTTTACAAAGGCTTTCCACCTTTGAAATATGGAAAGCACATCAGACTTATTCTTCATGACATAAACCCATGTTTTTCTAGTCACATCGTCTATGAATGTTACATAGTACAATGAGCCACCAAGTGATGGTGTACTTGCAGGACCCCAAACATCAGAATGAACCAACTCAAGTTTTTTATTTTTTCTTTTATTTCCTGATTTTTTAAATTTTACCCACTTTTGTTTACCATAAACACAATCTTCACAGAACTCTAAGTCCACTTCTTTCAAACCTGGTAGAAGCTTCTTTGTTTGAAGGATTTGCATTCCTTTGGCACTCATATGCCCAAGCCGGTAGTGCCACACCGCATTGTCAATTTCTGTAGTTGCTGCACAAGTTGAAGGTTGTGTGCTGTTAGTACACAAGTAAAGTGTACCGACCTTTTCTCCCTTGGCAACCACCAAAGATCCCTTTGAGATCTTCCACCGTTTGTTTCCAAATGCAATGTTGTGACCTTCATTGTCCAATTGTTCTGTAGAGATCAATTTTTTCCGAAGCGAAGGAACATGCCTAACATCTTTAAGCTTCCATTCATTTCCGTTAGCAGTTTTGACAGAAACTGTACCTTTGCCGACAATCTCACAAGCTTCATCATCTCCCAAGTATACATACCCAAAATTACCTTTGGTGTAATCTTGGAAATGTTGCTTGTGTGGTGTCGCATGGAATGAAGCCTTAGAATCTACTATCCAGGAATTAGACACATTGTCTAATGAGAGAATTAGAGCATCTTGCTCTACTTTACCTGCCACATTGGCCTCCGATGTTGGCTTGTTGTCTTGAGACTCAGTCTCCTTCTTCTTCTTGGACCAGCAATCCTTCTTGATGTGGCCCTTCTTGTCGCAGTTCCAACATTCAAGAACTGACTTTGTGTGTGACTTGCTCCGTCTTGAGCGATCACGATCCTTTTGGTTTTTGAACCTCTCCTTAGGCCTTCCTCTTGTTTCCATTGACAGTGCAGCACTTGATGATTTTCCTGTGCTCGAGATTGGCTGTGAAAATTTTGGTTTTCGGCGAGTGATTTTTATTTCCGGCGAGTGATTGTCCTTCACGCACAATGGATTCTCCTCATAATGGGGGCCTTACAAATGTGCGTTTTTAACACAAAAATTTACAAGGGGTAAATCAGGCTCCATACTTAACAGGGACTCTTGAGTTCTCCTTTGAGAAGGAGATGCGTCATCAAGAAGCAAATTTTTGAGCCCTTCGTATGGATCCTCTTCTTCTTCCTGAATCAGGGAGAGGCCTCTTTTGGGAGTCTCGCAAGGAGGCTTCATAGGTACTCTCTTGTCATGGTGAGGAGTTTGGAGAATCCCATGAGCACGAATCTGCCGTTGCACTTCATTTTCAAGGGATGGATTACCCATGGCTTGTTGAAGCCTAGAAACAAGGTAGTTCACAAGCATAGGGGCATCATTAGTAGCCTGCTCATTAGCAAAATCAAAGCTATCAACATTAATTTCACTCTTTTTACTATTGTCAGCCTTTCTAACAACATTTAGGTGTAAACTTTTTTAGGTGTACTTTGGCACTTCAAACCCTAGTTGCTACTCCTGTTTACCCCTTTAGAAAAGCACTCAAGCTACTGTGCCCATGGCTCAAATACCATTAATTACAAGGAATAGAAGAGAGGGTCGTTCAACACCAAAACAGCACCGCCTTCTGTCAAGTTTCTAATAGCTCAATAGTGGTTAAGCCTCGTAAACTCCACTAATAAGACCATAGCTCTCGACGGTGATGCCTTGTTATCTACACGAAGGCAGGCGCAGTGCAAGGTTGAAAAATCCCTATTCTACTTACTCAATTGCAATTAATAATACCAACCATTTATAGCTAGCTTGAGGACCTCCCTTCTTGAGCAAGAAAAGAGAAACCTTGTGCTCTCATAATAATATAACATTTAATGGCCTAGTAACTTGTGTGTAGCGGAAAATAGCATGAACATAGTGAGTATTTCATTAGAATAGATTCCATATGAGCATAACAAGAGTGGTTGGGTGGAGAGAGCAACAAAAAGCATAACACCTAGTTAGATAGCATGAACAATACCTTAAAAGAGAGATAAATTAAGCTATTGACAACAGTTGAGGACCGGACGGTCCCCCCTCCAAAAGGCTTTGTATTATAGGTTTCTCCCATCAACAAAGACATTTTACAATACAATTCTTTGTGTTCCTTCCAGACTAGCTAGTGCAATGAAGATGGAAGCTTCAAGCACTAAGCAAAACACTTATAAAATACAACATCAATTCCCTCACGGTCACAGACCCAAGACCTCACACACCTTCGAAGATGGTAAGAGCTAGCGGGGTATGAGAGTAGATTGAGAGGAAGAAGGAGTAGTCTTACGAGAAAGATGCACATCTCCTCACATAATCACTCATATTATCATAGCATAGCTTAGTAATTAGCATGGTAGAGGAGATGAGGATGCATTGAAGCTTGGCTCTTGGTTGGATTTGCATCACAAAGCCAAGAATTGTTGGTGTAGGCCTCGCTTCTCACAAGTTTGGAGTAGGTGATAAGCTTTCGATTAAAGCTTGAGAAGGAGAGAGAGAGTCTTCTTGCTCAACACATGAGATTGTGTGAGTGTGTGTGTGTGTGTGTGTGTGTGTGTGTGTGTGTGTGTGTGTGTGTGTGTGATAATGCCTTGAAAAATTCAGCCCCCCCTCTCTCTTGGTTGACCCCTCTTCCATTTTACTCATGTAGGCACCCCATTGGCCCACTCTAGGCTTAGCCAATGAAAATTGAGAGGCATAAGTGATAGCCTTCTGACATGTGTCCCCCTTTCCCCTTTTGTGAGAGCTTTAGGTAACTAATTAATGCATCTAAAATCTCATTGGACCCCTTTGTCTCCTGGCCAATAGGAATCAGGCAAGCCATTGGGATGTTGAATGCTCATTGGACCCCTCGGGAGACTATCCAATAGTCTTCTAGAGAGCTTAATTCTTATTGGTTCTTTCTTTAAGTGCTTTTAAGTTAATTAAACTAGATTTACCTTAGCCTAATTCTCATTGGTCCACCTCCATGGCCATCCAATAGGATTTGAGTACACCTTGTGGGCATCTGGGCTAGGGAGCTGACAAGTGTCCCTCATTCCCTTTGTGTAAAGGAAGCTTGTGTGTGTGTGTGTGTGTGTGTGTGTGTGTGTGTGTGTGTGTGTTTCTCTCTTATCCCCTGCTTCCAAGGCTTGCCCCCTCCTATGTAGGACTCATTGAAGACTTTTTGTACACACACAAAGCATCCAATTTTCCTAAGCATTGACCTTTGGACACAACCTTTGAATTTTGGAACCTTAGCATTTTGGAAGTTTTAATGGGCTGAATCTTAGGGTCTTTAAAGCCCATTGTTGCACATTGCTCTTTTGCAGATGGCTTCCCCTTTGGATCCCTATTTTCCCTCCTTTGGATCCCTACTATGGCCGGTCTTCCAGCTTAACCAATATTCTAGCTTTTTCTCCCCTGGCACTTCCCCATATTAAATGATCAGTTTAACATGAAAATCATTTAGGAGAATTAGATATTAGTTATTATGACATGTTTTTTCCTTTTTTGGGCACATCGTTTGAGGTCTTGATGATGTCAAAATGCAGAGCCGCGCCACAGAGCTAAAATCCACCTCTAGCCAACCTTTATGGATTGCTCATTGGGTTACAGAGCGCAGGAGATGGCAAGAGGTCAAAGGACAGACAAAACAAAACGTTTTTTTTTGCATTGAGTCAATGGAAAAAAATTAATTTTTTGGAGAAGTGCTTCACGGGCTGCCATATGGCACTCAACAAAAACCCACATGGAGTGCGGACAATGGAAACTTCACACTATATATACTAGGAGGGGACTCCCCATTGTGCATCAAAGGGGAGGGGGGGGGGGGGGGGGGGGGGGGGGGGGGAGAGAGAGATCAAGCTAGATATGGTGTCGCGCTCTCCTAACGCCATGTAGGTGGCGCGTAGGTGGCTCTTGGTAGTGTTGCTATTTGTCGGTTGGTTGGTCATGTTTCAATGGTGCTTCTTGCCATAGGCAGCTCTGGCCGACAATTTTTTGGTGCTCAATTGGGGCTCTTTCACACGGGGGTGCCCACAGGTCCCTCCCCTTTTTATTGAGGATAAACGTGCATTGCCCTCCCAAAATAGGAGGCCTTTTTTTGTGCAGTGATGAAAAAATTTGGACTCTAAAATAGTGGGGGGTCATGTGCAACAAGTAGGAATTTGGATGTGTGTTTGGAGGAGAAGAGAAGTGCTAAAAGAGAAAAGTTTGGCCTCCTATAAGGGGCCCCCTAATTGCCGTTTTGGACAGCAGCTGCAAGCTTGAGGGAGGAGAAAGGAAGCATTGTACACATTTTTTTGGTTGAGGAATCAAGAGCCGAGTGCGCCCTATTGCCAATCTACCCATCCTCCTTTCTCTTCTTCATCGTTTCTATGTTTTGTATTGGTGCCAGTGTGTGTGTGTGTGGTTTTTGGACTGTGTGCGGTGGTGCAGAGAGGAAGGTGCTTGCATGGATCTCTCAAGGTGTGTATATGCTTATTTGTGTGCAACATAAGGTGTGTGTTGTGAAATCCGTGTCATTTTAGAGGTGCTATTGAGTGGATTGGTGTGTTTTGATTATCTTGTGCTATAGAGAAGCAATCTGTGAGTGTTTTTGGGTGTGTTTGCTTTCCCCGTCTCCAATGTCTCATGAGATAACTCTTGTATTCCATGATTTTTGTCTCTCTTAATACACATACCAAGAAAGTGATTTACATCTCCCAAATCCTTCATAGCAAATTGCATGCTAAGTGATTTCTTCATGATGGAAATCTCATCCTTGGACCACTTGAAACAATGAGCATATCATCAGCATAAAGTATCAAGATGATTAGAAAACCATCATTAAACTTTCAGATATACAATCAGTGGTCTTCTTGGCCCCTCACATAAACTTGGGACTACATGTACTCGTCCAATTTTTGGTACCACTACCTTGAGCCTTTCTTAAAGCTATACGATGTCTTTTGTAGTCTACACACTAGTTCTACCCTACTAGGCTGGTCAGGTTTAACTTCAAACCCCTCTGGTTGCTTCATGTAGACATCCTCTTCCATATCCCTATGAAAAAATTTCATTTTTGCATCCAATTGGACAAGTTACATGTCCTTAGTGGCTACTAGTCGAAGAACAAGACATAATGTAGTCATCTTGACTACTAGAGGAAAAATCTTATCAAAATCCACACCCTTTTTTGCTTGAATCCCTTAGCAACCAATCTAGCCTTATACTTAGGCTTGGGATCTTCTGCCGTGTTTCTTTTTATAAACTCATTTTCAAGGCAAGGCTTGTTTTCCCTCTAAAAAATTCTCATCAAAATCCACACCTTTTTTTGCTTGAATCCGCAACCAATCTAGCCTTATACATAGGCTTAGGATATTCTGTCGTGTTTCTTTTTATACACTCATTTGCAAGGCAAGGCTTGTTTGCCCTTTGGCAAATTTGTTAGTTCCCAAATCTTCTTTGCCACAATTGAATTGTATTTTGATTGCATAGCATGCTCCCATTTCATGCTACCTTCCATCTTAATTGGTAGTAGTAGGTTGGTTCTCCACAACTAGTGATAAATAGGTAGTCTAACCCAAGTTGAAATCGGCTAGGTGCATGAGAGACTCTTGTAGATCTCCTCACTATTTGACTACTAGAATCCACTCTCTCTAGAGAACTACTAGTGGTAAGAACATCACCAGTAGAGTGAGTAATCTCAATTGAGGCTACATTTTCAAATCTAACTTTTTAATATTCCACGTATTTGGAAGCTGAAGTCACAGTAACTGAAGTTGAAACAGACAATGACTGAGAAACAGATATGAACCACCACATCAAATGCAAATCCAAAGACAAGAAATCTGTTTTGAGATTCAGATCCAGTAGTCACGAGCATTCCATAAACTAAAAATTTCCCTTCCACTATTCAAAGGAGGCAAAAAGGATGACCTTGATGTTCACATCCAAGCATTTGAGCAACATGCTGAGCTTAAGGATATTGATGAAGATGAATGGGGAAAATATTGACACTCAAAGAGGCAGCCAAGATATACTACCATTACCTAACATGCCAACTCAGGTCATACAAAAAGCTCATCAAGGCACTCAGATTAGAATATTGAGACAACAAAGGAGATGAGGACATCCTGTGCGAGCTCTACAAAATTAACAAAGCAAGTTGTCAGCTAGGAGCTACGTGGAGAAGATCAAGGATAGGCAACTGCAAGATCCTCCTTCAAGAAAATGAATGTGAGCATGGTTTCTAAATGGTTTTAGAAGAAAGAAATTATAATAACACGAAGTACCAGCACCAACCAAGAAGTTCAATGATCTAGTGCGAAGGGCATTGAAACTAGAGCAGCATGCCAAGAAAGAGAAAGGTCATAAGAATAGATAGTTCATTGATAAGTTCTCGACTAAAGAGTTAGAATCTAGTACCATTTCTAGTTCATCTGAAAATGGGTCAGATGACAAAGGCAAAGGGAAGAAAAAGGGATCGTGCACTAGGAAACTAGAGGAGATATCAAAATAGATTGCCAAAATATCCTAGACAAGACCTTCAGCTAAGAAGATGGAAATTTGGTGCTCAAAATGCAGGTTCAGAGATCATAGGTCTGGTGAGTACCTACTGCAAAGCCTATAGTTATGTTTGGAACAATTGTGGCATCATAATTCATCACTTTAAGAAAGGCAAGGATCTATCAATGATTACCCCAAGGCAGCAAAATCAGATGGGGCCACTAGGTCCAAGGAAAATGAGACGAGTACATGTAATGGTATTGGCAGAGGTAGGTACTGGGGAGGTACTAGTAGGGGTAGAGGAGATTCTGCAAAATGAATATTGAACTCTTACCCGTGTGGGAAGTATGGTCACTTTGCAGCATAGTGTCGAGACATTACAAAGCTAGAAGCACCTGACGCCATAATGTTCTAAGGCTTGCACAATTAAGAAGCTACCACCCATGTCTTCAAAGGCAGAAGAGCAAGACGGCATCATCTAGACCAAATGAATCCATGATTGCTGCAGTCTAGAGCCTCGTAAATGAGGTACGACAAGTCAGATCAAACTTGGTCGAGGATGGAGCCACTGAATTGATGAAGGACCAATCAGGGGATCCATCTCAGATTCAACTAGCAAACCAGATAAGGGAAAGTTGAGTGAAATTGTGTAAATAGTCAAGAACAAAAATCTTCTAGTTTAGACTGCAGCTCTGTGGACAAAAGAGAAAATCAGAGGTTGAAGCAAGGGTAGTAGACCTGTCAATCATTAGAGATAATGGAATTCCAGCAATTCATGTTGACTATAAACTCATGAAGCAGTGTGAACCTCTATCAGGGGGTGATATTGGATGGGGAGCTGGTGTCAATATACTGGGAGAACATTTAAGACAAAAATTGGGAATCAATGAGTTAAAACCATCACCATTCAAGCTCAAAATGGTTAATCATAAGGTAGTTCAGGCTACTGGCTTAATAAAAAGTATGCACATAAGAGTGGGCAAGGAAAAGTTTAAAACTAGCTTCTTAGTTAGATGTACAAGGAGCACATGGGATGCTTTTTGGCATACCATGGCTCAAAACTGCTGGCGCAATACAATCAGACATTAAAAATTGAGGGGGCCAACATGAGAATTTAGATAAAGACTGATAACACAAGAAGCTAGAACAAAGCTCTAAGACCTGAAGAGCTATGTAAGAAATATGGGAAAGAGAAGATTGAAAAGAATCTTTCTTCAATGAATATCTTTTTGCTGATAGAGATATATCTGAGTGATGTGCTAATGGACAAGGAGTAGGCTGAGCAACACAGGAAACAATACCCAGACGATTTTACTAAACTAAACTTTGGGGAAAGATCAATAGATTTAGATGGTCAACCACCAAAACAACTAGCACCATACAAATTTAATTTTAGACCAGCGAGGGAAAGTAGCTCATCAAATTCTAATGAGGGGAACCCAATAATTGAGAAAATAGAGACTCAAAATGGATTACTAGAGTTAGACAATCCTTCAACAACTACATTGTTGGTATTCAAACCAAGAAAGAAGCTGAGATTGGCTAAACGAAAGGGAGAAGGCCCAAACAGACAATCAAGAAGTTGAAGAGTGGAATCTCGGCTCATAGGAAAACCCACAGATGATTAAAATCAATAAACATCTAAATCCAGAGATCAAGGAGAAAGCAAAGGCACTGTTCCAAAGATTTAAAGATGTATCTTCTTGGAAACATACTGATTTAAAAGGAGTAGATCCATAAGTGTGCGAGCATAGGATACCACCAAAGATTGCCAGTCAGATTATAGAGGTACAAAATGAGTCCAAAGTATGCCAAGAAAGCCAAGGAGGAGATAGACAATCTCCTCAAGGCTGCTTTCATTATAGAGGTAGCAAGCAGTGATTGGATGTTTCCTATAGTAGTAGCCCCTAGAAAGAATGGAAAACTGAGGGTATATGTGGACTACAGGAAGTGAAATGCTAAAACAATCAAGGACCCTTTCCCACTACCCTTTACATATATGTTATTAGATGAGATTGCAGGCCACAAAATGTACAATTTTATGGATGGATACAATGGCTACAATCAACATAACATAGCACTGGAAGATTGGGTCACAACTACTTCATCACTGAATGGGGAGCATTTATGTATCTGATAATTCCATTTGGACTCTGCAATGCTCCAACAACCTTTCAAAGATGCATGATGGAGATATTCAGTGAGTTTGTGCACAAGGTTTTGGCCATATTTTTTGATGACTTTACCATCTTCTCCACGAAAGAAATACATTTACTATTTTTGGAGATGGTCTTTGAGAGGTGCAGAGAGAAGAGGATCTTTCTGAATCCCTCAAGTCAGTATTTATGGTCTAGAAAGGAAAGCTTTTGGGACATGTTGCCTCCAAAAACCAAATTGAGATAGTCAGTGACAAGGTTAAGTGTGTTCAGCAAGCCAGAGTGCCAACGATAGTATGTGAACTGAGTTCCTTTTTGGGATAAATCAACTATTATACGAGGTCCATTCACATGTTTGTAGCTAAAGCATTGCCTCTATATGAGTTGACTAAGAAGGGAAATAAATTTATCTGGGCTGAAGAATGTGAGAAAAGTTTCCAATGCTTAAAAGATGCGTTCAGTAGGATGCTAGTCCTTTGCCAACAAAACTAGGATATGATTTTCTATGTGCATGTTGATGCATTTGGGATGGCGATGGGAGCTATACTAGCCCATCCTAATGGGAAGATAGACTATCCAATCTACTTTGCTAGTCGAATGTTTAGCCTAACTAAATAGGGCTATTCTACCACTGAAAGAGAAGCATTGGAATCGCTAAGAAATTCAGACATTACTTGCTGGAAAAAATGTTTCACCTTTATGTGGATCATCAAGCACTACTGTTTCTTATCAACAAGGTTATCATTCAGGGAAGATTGATCATATGGATGATGTTCTTAATAAAATTTGAATTCAAGATCTTTCATAAGCCAGGAAAGGCACACTATGGTGCAGATTTCCTTTTCAAAAGTACTAAAGGATACTTGAAGATAGGACTTAGATACGAACCAGGGGATGTTAAGCTATTCCAAAATTCAACTATAGAGGAACCTAATCCAAAATGGCAGGAAATGTATGACTTTTGTCAAAATGGAAGATTTCTAGAGGGTTCATCCCAAGAAAATAAGAAGTAGTAATCATCAAAAGTCTAAAGTTCACCATCTTTGGAGAAGCCCTATACAAATTGGGCATTGATGGAGTGCTTAGAAGATGTGTACCTATGGGAGGAAGAATACAAGTCATAACAGAGGCCCATAGTGGAGATGCTGGAGGATATTTCTCCATTGAATTACTTATAAGAAGATTCTACAAGCATGCTTATGGTGGTAGACTCTGATGGCTGATGTCAAAACTCTCTATAAGACTTGTGATATCTGCTAGAGAATGGGGAGGCCTACATCAGCATATATGACACCCTTGACTCCAGTCCATCCACTGGGAGTGTTTATGAACTGGGGACTAGAGTTCATGGGTCCATTCAAAAAGGTGACTCCTAGAAAGAACAAATACATCATTATGGCTACTTGTTATGTGAGCAAGTGGGTAGAGACAAATGCACTACCATAAAATAATGCCAAGCCAACTTCTGTATTCCTATATGAGAACATCATCTACAGATATTGTTTCCCCATAGAGATAGTTTCACATTAGGATACGTATTTTATCAATGACACTATGGAGATACTAATGGAACTTTCTCAATAAGGCACATGAAATCAACACCCTATTACCCAAGGTGCAATGGCCAAGCCAAAAGCGGTAATAAAACAATCAAGCCCATTCTCACAAAGATAGTTCAAAAAGAACCACACCAATGGGATACAAAACTCTGGACAACTTTGTGGGCCATCAAATTGCCTATAAAGTCACCACTAGAATGAAACAATCTAATCTAGTATATGGATAGAGACAGTAGTCCTTATGGAGTTTGTCATTCCTAGTCTCAGATTGGTAGTAGAACGTGGAATGAATTTTAACTAGAATCTGAAGCAAAGGTTGAATGAATTATTGTAGCTAGATGAGATCAGACAAAGGGCCATGTTGGAACATGAAGTTGTTCAACAAAGAAGGAAATATTGACATGATGGTAAGATTAAGGTGAGAGAGTTTAAAAAGGGTGATATGGTACTGCTATATCAGTCAAAGTTGGGATTGAAAAAGCCTCACCTAAAGATAGCATAGTCTGGACCCTATGAGGTTGACTGGGTTTTCTCTAATGGAACAGTCAGATTAAGTGACTTATCTGGAATACTCCTACCAGGAGTTTACAACGGGACCAAAATCAAACTATATAATGCCAAACCAAAAGAAATGGTTGAAAGCATGGTTTGGGGGTACAAAAAGGATTGTCCTTGACACAACATAGGCTTAGTGGTTTATGTGTGTAAAAATAGAGGACCTTTTAATTAGAATTGGGGAGAGGCCATATATTTATTTTTTTTTAAAGACGTTTCTAACTTTTGAAACATGCCACTCCCAAGAAGAGGTGGGGGTGATGGAGGGACTAGGGGGTTATGGTTCCAACACACCTCTCTCTCTCTCTCTCTCTCTCTCTCTCTCTCTCTCACACACACACACACACACACACACACACACACACACACACACACACACATAGAGAGAGAGTTTGGCAAATTGTACCTTGCGTGCTCCATAGCCACCAAAGTTGATGTGGTATCTCTATAGCCTCAATCAAAGAGCACGACACTCTCTACGCATTGATGTAAAAACATAAGTTTTTAGAGTTATGGAAGGTGTTTTTTCAGCAGAATTTTTGAAGTGAATAGGTTCAAGGAAGTTGACTCTCATCTCTTATTATACATACAATGTCTTCTGGCACTCGCAAGGGTTATTCTTCTTCAACAAGGTCCACAATCATTGTAAAAAATGATAGCAACACAAACATGTTTGTGTGGAGATAGCAACACAAACATTCAATCAACGACATCAAAAACCACGATCATGGTATCGTTGCAAGGGATCGCAAACAAACAAGGTGAAGACTTACATGCACTTGCAATCGAGAATGGCACGATAAGGGGTTTTGTGGTTGAGAATGAGAATCTCAAGAGGACACTTGAGATGCAAACAACTTGTTTGATGCAACTTGAAGAGGAATTCAAGAAATGTAAACACTCTCTTGTGGACTTGAATGCTTTGAAGGAGTGCATGAGCAAAGTAGAGCATGACTATGTATTGAAAGAGGAGAAATTGGACACCATGAGGGGGGATGTATTTGACAAGAAAAATGTATGCATGTACATTGTAATCCTCTAGCCCGTTAATCCTTTGTGTATCATGCTTCCCAGTTTCAACAAGAAGTACGACATTGACTTTGCTTGTTAGTTTATCAATGCCAACTCTGCATTTCATGGGTATCCATTGCAATTCTAAAAGCATACTTTCAATTGTAACTTGGCCTCATAGGTCACGCATTCCTATTTGCTCGAGGGACTTGCCTCCTTGGGCACATTTTCTTCATGAGAGATCTCCTTGTTTTTATTATTCCTCTCCTTGTACGCCTTGCCACACATATTTTATTGCTAAATAGTGCAATATTCACATAAAAAACATTTTGTATCTCTCAATAGATCCAACTATTATCAATGATAATCATTCTTTTGGTCTCATCCGGTATGGTGCATACAATTGGCTGTTCTCATGAACGAGGAGCTCCTTGCTCACCCACTTCATGTGCTTTGTAAACCATAACAATCGAAAGAGAAGGAGGTGTCTCTAACTTCTCTTCAAAAATTCCACGAATAACAATGTTCTTGGAATGTTGCTCCCATTCCTTCAACTCCTCTACATCCACATTCTCAACATTCTTTGTTTGAGCCATAGCTTGCATGAGGAAGGAATTAGGAACCACATTGCTACCACATACATCAGCCCAAGAAATTGTCATTGATGTGGTCAAAGAATCTCAAGCAACAAAGAGGGCAATGAGGGGTAGCATGTATAGTTAAGAAAGGATTGGAAGATTTTGTATCAATTGTGAAATATGACAAGTATAAACTTTATGTATGACTGAAAATTAACACCAAAAAGAGCACCCATTTTTGTAGCCGACTACTACATTCCTCATCATGATTCCCCCTTTTATGCTTACATGGATAGAGATCGACCATTTTTTGATTGAGAGGAGGGCATTGATTATTTTAAAGGTGAAGGTGATGTTATTTTCTTTGGGGATATCAATGCTCACACAAAAACATTGCAACATGATACTCAACAATTTGATATGTCATGCATTTCAAGGGAGTTGGAGAAAATTCACTTGTATGATCATACTTCAATGGATGAGAAAGAGCCAATCACTATGAAAAGTTACTTTTACACATGTGTAATAGCACGAGTATGCTCATTGCCAATGGTGTATCTTTGTGGAGTGAAACCAATGGATTTATATGTAGAAAACATGATGGGGATAGTGTCATTGACTATATGCTACTCTTTAAAGCCATCATGTATCGCATAAAGAGTTGTACGCCTGGCCAATGGACCCCGGAATTAGACCATTGGACCTTATGTATTGACCTTGCATGTGGAGAAGCAACTAAGCATGATAATCACAACCAAATGGAAGAGAAGTTATCACTATGTATGGATTTCAAATGGGCACCTATGTACATTGAAATGGTTGAGAAAAAGTTATGGATGACAAACCTTCAATACGACGCACCATTGGGAACTAAATGGGAAGCATTCAAAAAAGTTATTTGTTCTTGTGCTGAAGAATGATTTTCCATAAAGCATGTCCATGGTATCAACAAAGATAGATCACGCAAAAGATGGTTTGATAAAGAATGTCAAGATGTTCAAAGTCGTTATGCAACTATGGATAAAGACAACTATCAAAGTCATTTGCATACATACGAGGCTTTGATTCAAAAGAAGAGAATAAGATGGGAAGTAAAGCAATAAATTTTTCAAGCCCAAGAAAAGGCACGTGCATGTGGAATATTTTGGAGAAACTTGAGGGGCAAGCGGGTTGAGAGTTTTAGTAATTTGAGTCTTGCGGATATGTACACACATTGTAAGCAACTATATGAAACAATCCATTTTATGGTTCACTCTCATTTTTGCCCTCTTTTTTTTACTATTGAGGATGTATGCAGTGGGCTCAAAAAGTTGGCCTCTTGCAAGTCGGGAGATCTTCAGCCGAAAATGATTAACTGGACAAGATATTTTACACATAAGTAGATGTGTGATATGTTCAATCTTGCACTTCAACATAGTACGCCTTATGATTGGAGTACTAATTGGGTCAAGCCTTTGCATAAAGGAGGGGATGTAAAGAATGTAAATAACTATCAAACTATAATGATTGGGTCTCTTATGGAAAAGTTGTCTGGGTGAATAATGGAGAAAAAATCAAGTGATTGGGTTGAAGAGAATGGCAAGCATGCAAAAGGACAAGCAGGCTTTTGTCGACGCACAAGCACCATTGATCATCTTGTCACTCTTTGTGTTCTCATGGAGGAAAAGGAAAATTGATTGAAAGGCAAGCGATTGTATTGTTTCTTTGTGGACTTCAAGAAAGCCTTTGATATGATTCCACGTAACAATTTGTGGAGAAGGATGGAAGAACTCCAAGTGCCAAGTGAGTTTATGCTTGCGGTTTCTTGAATCTATGAGAAGGTGATGTGTCAATTGTGCATGGGAAGAGGAACTTCAAAAGAATTTGCAAGCACTATTGGGGTTAAACAAGGATGTTTGTTGTCACCAACTCTCTTGGTCTATGCATTGATCAATTGGAACATATGGTACTTGAATTTATGCAAGAAGAAGGCAATGAAGAGGTCCCTATTTGGAATGAGGTAATCATGCTTTTGTTGAATGCGGATGATGTAGTGCTTCTAGCACACACTTTAGATGATGCACAAAAGCTTATGGTTGTCCTTTGAGAAATATTGCTTTCATAGTGGGTTGATTGTGAATGAATCCAAAACGAAGGTTATGCTTGTTGTAGCAGGGCTACAGTGTCACAAGCATGGGATAGGCAGTTAGTTTCAATTGGTCCCAATTGGTAGAGAGTTCACACTGGACGGACTCTCGCTTGGGAAGTGACACATGGCAAGCATTCGGATGGTGGTCTAGTGGACACCATGGCTAGATCACCACCACCTCAATTTGGAGATAGGCTTAGCTGGATTGGATATCTGCTAGCCATTGGTGGCTCTTAGATACATATGTGTGGTTGGTGCCAACAGTTGGGATCCATCGTCATCATCATCATCACCTACTTTGTGTGGTCATTTGTCTTGAGTCTAGCATGAGTTTGTGCACAACACGTTGTTAACGTGCAAATGGCAAGAAAAACGAGTGCCTCTATAGCCTTGCATGAATCACACCATCGGAAGGAAGAACCATCACACCACCGAAAACACCTGTGATAAACACCTGTAGAGATTCATGAAAAACCCTTCAAGCATGGAATACACTCAAAATCAGGAGAAACACATGACATCATGACAAAGTTCGCCTCATGGAGATGTCCATATAGTATCCATAGGCAAAAAAAGATGAGAAATGAAGAAGTTATGGCCACTCAAACATGGAGGTCTCCTTTCTCTTGCTAAAAAATGAGCTCTCTAGAAGTTGTGCAGGTGTTACAGCTATTAAAATGGGGGCTTTGTTATCTTTTATTCCCCACAAATCTTCTCTCTCTTCTCAGCCGACAAGGCTTCATCCCCACAAATCTTCTCTCTCTTCTCAGCTGACAAGGCTTCATTTGTAGGCACCTTTTATTGGTTCAATTTTGGCCTTTTTTGGGTGGAAAATGAGGCGTCGGTGACCCTTTGACCAAGGAATGGGGTGGGGGCAAGTGTCCTTTGGACAAAAATCGATGTTCAAGCACTTGTCCAGCTAAGTGTGCACTCAAAAAATGCACCATTTCTCTCCCATGAAGCCCACAAGCCCATGAAGTCCATCAAGCCAAGCTTCTCTCCAATTGATACAAGCAATAGGGGGTCCTCCTTTGGCCTAAATACCCCCCATTCTCCCCTTTTTCCTTCTCATGTGGGATTATCCGCATGACACATGGCAACCTCCTCCCCAAGGCTCCCAAACTCCCCATTTTCCCATTAATTTTCAGCTTCTCCCCCAAGCAGGACTTCTCGGACAACTTTCCCCGATGCATAACTTGCTGCTCCGGTCACCGAATGACGCACTGTAACACACGGCTCGAAGCCCATCATCTCGGCTATCTCCAAAAATTTAAAATTTTAGCATTTCTAATTTTAGACCCTCAAGTTGGCTCAGTTGCTTTTGTCGCATGCACCTGCCATCCCTTTCTAAGTTGAGACCGCCCACTTCGAGTGCTCATAACTCATGATGTACAAGTCCGATTCACGAGCTATAAAGCACGGTTGAAATTATTTATTAAAAACTATGTTTTTGGAACTTGAACAACTCAAAACAACAACACCCAAGCTTGGTAAAATCACACCTTTGTACATGAATTTTTACAGGACCACTTCCAAAACTTGCAGGGCTATGTACACATATATACATGAGGCTAGTGGGCAAGCTTTTAGGCATGACCTAGTCACTTTTTACTCATCCAAAAAATTATTGACATAGCTTGCTAACCCCCCTAGCCTGCTTGATCATTCATGACAAGCAGAGGCTTCTAGGGTGAACAATTGTTGCAATTCATTCCTAGAAACCTAATTCACATTCTCAGATGTTTCCACACTCTCTTCCTTTATTGATAGCATCTCATCTGTCATAATTTTCATCAAACATGCTAGATATTTCTTCAATCTATAACCATTAGCACAATATTTATGTTGTGCACCACTCAAATCTGCCAATTGATATGTGCCATTTTTAATTTTTTTCACAACAGTAAAAGGACCTTCCCACTTGATTTGAAACTTTTTTTGAAAGGTATTGCCAACTTACTATTGTATCGCAACACCAGGTCACCCTTTTCAATTCCCTTATCCTATACGCATTCATTATCCTTTAGTTGAGCCTTCTTCGTCACTTCTTCATTGTAGCTCAAAGCTAAAACTCTATCCAATTGCAAACATTGTAAATCCAACAACCTTTTCTGCCAGATATCTCTTTGTTTTTCATCTCCCAATGACAATAACTTGAGTGCAAGAATCTCCACTTCAATTGGCAATAAAGCTTCCTTGCCAAAAACCAAGTGGTAAGGAGAAAATCTTGTGCTTGTTTTGATAGCAGTTTTGTAGGCCCATAATGCACAAAGCAACTCTGAATCCCAAATTTTCCCATGTGTCTGAGTCATCTTTGTTAAGATCTTCACCAGCTCTCCATTGAACCTCTCATTAAGACCATTGCATTGTGGATAATAAGGAGAATTGTATCTATGTTGTATATTAAGCTTCTCGCATAAGAAATCAAACAGTTCTCCTCTAAATCCTAGTCCTCTATCAGAAAGTAGCTCTAAGGGCACACCAAATTTGCAGCATATATGCTCATAAACAAACTTCCCCATTTCCTTACTTGTAATCTATTTGATAGCTTTAGCTTTAGTCCATCGTGACAAGTAATCCACTGCTCTCAAAATGTAAGTATTTCTTTTGCTAGTCATAGGTAAGGGTCCAATAACATCAAGATCCCATTTTTCAAACACATCAAAAGCTAGAATTTTCTTTCGCAATTCGGGCTTCAAATTTCTCTTTCCCATCTTTTGGCAAGGCAAACATGACTTGCACGAACGGTTAACATCCCGATGAATGCTTGGCCATACATAGCCTCTTGCAGATTTTTATGCAACATGATCTTCATGGCAAAATGGCCTCCACAAGATCCCTCATGATTTTCTTCCAAGATCTTGTAGATTTCCTCTTTCCAGGGCACACGACGCAAAACCAAGTCACTTGCTTTCATGTAAAGTACATCATCAAGCATTTTGTATTTCTTTGCTTTTCTTATGAACACATACTTTTTGGAGGATGGTAAACCTTCAAGTAGGACACCTGAAAATCGATCTCCTTTGCTAACACTTCCCTCCCATGATATAAAGGGGAATTTGCCTTCAACACAAACACACAAGTGATCATTTCTTGGGCAACATCATGAGCTTCTTCTTTCTGGGACCTTGCTGCAAACTCCATGCTTCAAACTTTTTGAGCAACAATTTCAGCTTGAAACATAAATTCTTTAGTTCAGAATTCCTATTCTTCCATACTCCCAATACTTGCTTCACAACCAACAAGGCATCTCCTTTGATCTGCAAGCGTCTAATTCCCAACTGTAAGCAAATGTGCAAACCACCTTCAAGAGCCATGTACGCTGCTTCATTGTTACTTTTTGCATCGAGTTTCAGCCCTTTCTTCCTTACAAGTTTTCCCTGTGCATCATAAATGACAATGCCTCTCGAAGTACCATCATGGCTTCTTTGATAAGAGCCATCAAAATATAACAGTGAAGCATCAGAGATGGCAAGAGGTTCAACTTTCTTCTTTCACACCACCTCTTCTTTAACCAAAACAGGAGTGTCTTTATAAGTGGGTAGACCTATCAGGATAGCCCGAGTACTCTCTTCCACCAAAAAGGTGAACTGAAACTCTCCTGAAGTTCAATAACGCATCTCATCACTGTTTTTGATATATTTGAATTATTGAACAGTTGGGGGAGGAATGAATAACTGGTGAGAAAGGGGAATGATTTTTGCAGCAAGTAGTGTCTAAATCGTCTGCAAGCATAAACCATACTAGTCATCACCAATTCAATTTCAGGGAAATCTCTTTCATGAGGAGTTTTCACGCTGTTAGTGTAATGAATTGGCTTCATATTGAGACTCCTTCCCCTTTTGCAGTAACATGGCCCCAATGGCGTCGTCTCCCACGGATGGATTAACATAAAACTCCTTTTCCCAGTCAAGAGCTTGCATAATGGGTAGTGTACTCAAAATCTCTGTGACGTTGGCAAAAACATCATCACAATCACGAGACCACTCTAAGGGATTATTCTTAACTGTTTGTTGCAATGGATACAATAGTTGTGATGCCAAAGGTATGAAACGAGACATATATTTAACCTTCTGTATGAAAGTGGCCAATCGTTTGGTATCTTTTGGAGATGACAATAGCAACAATGCCGCCTCCACTTTCTCTGGATCCGCTTCAATCCCATTTTCTGAAATCACATGTCCAAGAAGCTTTACCCGTTGTTGATGGAGCAAAAGACGTCATGCGCACACTCACACACCAAGACAACTCAACACAACACAAGGAATTTAATTAAATTCCACACCACACACACCACCACTCAAGAGCTTAATAAAAATACTACCGGCAAGCTCAATTCAAACTCTAAATGCCTTGACCTACAAGCCCTTGCCTGCCCGCAGACACTACAAGGTGAGTTGAGTTGACCAACACTTGAAATCACACTTGATGGTGACCAAAATATACAAGAAAAACCATCAAAACTCAAAAACTCTAGCCACAAAAGACCTCTCTCAAACCATTGCAAAGCCTTCACCAAACTCCACTCTGCTGGACTCTTTGGAGTAGCGCCAACCCTAATGGCACCGATACAGGGTCACATAGTCTTGTAGAAAGCTGCACCTTCTTCCCTCAATTCCTCGCACACACACATCCATGGAAACCTCAGAACTTCCATAGACTCTCCCAAGTGCAAATTGAAGAGAGAAAGCTCCTCGACACACTTGAAAACAGGATGTGAACGCGACAGGACTGCACTAGACCACCTGTAGGAACCCTGCTTCCTCCCACACACAGAGAGGTGAAAGTGCTAAAACATGGCTTCAAAAATTCTCCCTCAGCCTGTACCATCACGGAACTGTGAGTGATGTGGATTTTTTAAGCCTTTTCACACCTTTTTTGACCTTTTTTACCTTTTTTGGCCCAGTTTTGGTCAGTTTTGACCCCTGGCAGACATTTTTTGCGGGAAAAATCCCAAACGCACTCCAAAATTCACCAAGTTTTATATGCTTGATCCTTGATACCCAAAGCAATTTTCCACATCCCCACATTCCATTTTTCACCACTTCTAGGGCGGCGCATGCATCATCGCACACCAGTCGCCATAAATAGACAGTTACTGTTGTTGGAATTAGGGTTGCAAAGAAACTCACACAGCTTGGCAAAGATGAAGGAAGCTCAAGGCACACAATAGAGAGTGTGTTACTTAGTGTGCAATGGAAAGATAGATAGCCCTAGAGTGATGGACGTATATACAATGCACGGGGGACAAAACCTCCTAAAGAGGGAAAAAATGCCCCGACACTCCTAGTGTGTTCACACACATCACTACCACATGTATATGGTAACAAATCCCCCTTGGAGTGATGCGATGAACAAGAGTTGGCACATGAGTAAAGGGAAGTGCCATGCCCTGATCAGTCCACAAAGGGGAGTAAGCCCAAAGCTTTGCGGAAAGCTTCAAGCTTCTCATGAGACAATGCCTTTGTGAAAAGATCTACAAGGTTGTCTTGTGTTGGCACATAAGCCAAGCTGATCTCTCCTGTTGAGAGCCTCTCCCTGACATAGTGGTAATGCACCTCAATGTGCTTTGTGCAAGCATGAAAAACTGGGTTCCTCGCAACTACCAATCCGCTCTGACTGTCAGTGTAGATAGTGTTGGCAGTGTCCTGTCCAACCCCCAAATCAGCCATAAGGCGTCTGAGCCATACACACTCAACCGTAGCAATGAAGACTACCCTGTACATAGCCTCACAACTCAAAGTGGCCACAGTAAGTTGCTTCTTGCTCAACCATGATATACATGAACTGCCAAGCATGAAACAAAAACCACTTGTGGACACTTGTGTGTCAAAACAACCAGCCCAATCTGAGTCCGAAAAAGCATGTAAGTCTGGTGGCAATAATCCAAGATGTAAAGTGCCTCTAAGGTAGCGAAAAATACTCTTGACAGCCTGCCAATGCTTAGACCCTGTGCTATGCATAAATTTGCTGACATGTGAGACTGCAAACTGAATATCTGGCCTCGTGTTGCATACATAAATGAGGCAGCCAACAGCAGTTTGATAAAGAGTGACATCAGCAGGATTGCCAGCATCATGTATACTCAACTTCAAGCCTGTTTTGAGCACTGCTTAAACTATATACCCAAGTAATGATGCAACAGCCCCAAATCTTTCATCTTGAAAGTAGCATTCAAATCAGCCTTAAATTCAGCAATATGTTTCTCATTTGGTCCAGTGATCAGCAAATCATTGACATAGAGAACCACAATGAGAAGTACATCACCCTCACGCTTTACATACAATGTGCTTTCTGTTGGACTGCTACGAAAGCCTCATTTGACCAAATGAGTGTCAGCTTTATCATACCAAGCACGAGGAGATTGCTTCAACCCATACAAAGCCTTCTTACATCTACACACTTTGTCCTCTTGTCCTTTTATGACAAAACCCCGAGGCTGCGTTACATAAACTTCCTCAAATATGTCACCATTCAAGAAAGCAGTAACAATTTCGGATTGATGTACATCCCAACCAAAATGAGCTGCCAATGCACATAGAAAACGCACAGTAGTCATACGACAAGTGGGAGAAAAAGTCTCTTCATAATCTATGCCTTTTTGTTGTGCATAACCCTTTGCAACAAGTCGAGCCTTATGGCGATCGATCTCACCATCCGGCTTGCATTTCAACTTGTAAACCCACTTCGTACCAATGGCCTTTTGCTAGGAGGCAAATCACATAAAGTCCATGTGTCATTTTCTATAAGTGCATCGTATTCTGATTGCATGGCAACCATCCAATTTTCTGAATTATGTGCTTCATCAAAAGACAGAGGCTCCTCAACATCATGTAAGCTAGACACAGCCAGAGCATAACAATCTGATGCATAAGATGCATGGCGAGAGCCTGAACGAGTACGACTAGACAAAGGTGCATCCAATTTACTGTCACACAAAGTGTGCACCAACCATTTTGGCATACCTCTAGCTTGCTCATTTTCAGCCCTTTCCTCATCAAGTACATCACGTACATCTGTATCAGTAATAGGCTGATCTGTAACATTTTCAAAAACCCCCATAGGCTGTACATTTGCCTCATTGGAACTTACATTCGTATTTCCACCACTGAAAAGAGGCAACAAACTATCATAAATGTCATGTGAGCTTACATTACTGTCTCTAGTACATGATAGCAAGGGCTGAACAGAATCTTCCACAAACACTACATCCCGTGAAACTAGAATTCGTTTTGTTTGCAGATGATACAACCTGTAACCTTTGCTTTCAGCACTATAACCAACAAAAATACATTTGACATCCTTATCATCCAATTTTCTGCGCTGTGTTTGTGGCACCAAAGCATATGCCAAACAGCCAAAAACACGCATGTGCTTAATAGAAGGCTTTCTATCATGCCATGCTTCATATGGAGTAATAGAATGCAAAGCTTTTGTAGGACACCTGTTTAGTACATAAGTGGCACACATGATGGCCTCAAGCCAAAAAGAATGCGGCAAAGCTTGACTTTTGACCATACATCGTGCCATTTCCGTAAGTGACCTGTTTTTCCTCTCAGCAACACCATTTTTTTGAGGTGTATAAGGCACTGTACATTGGTGTTTTCTCCCACGACTAGCCAGAAATACATTGAATTCATGAGACATATATTCCCCCCCTCGATCGGAACGGAGGGTGCCCATAGTACATTTCGAGACATTTCCAGCCATAGCCAGAAATTGTTTGAAGCACATAAAAACTTCGGACTTCGCTTTAAGCGCTTTAAGCGGAAATACCCATGCATGCCTGGAGTAATCATCAATGAAAGTCACGAAGTAAAGGTAATTGCCCAAGGATGGAGTTTGCATGGGCCCACAAACATCACCATACACAAGCTGCAACCTACATGTGGCCCGAACTGAACCATCCTTTGGAAACTTAGAACGCTGCATCTTACCCAAAATACAACCTTCACAAACATGTTTGACAGGTGCTTCAAGAGGCGGCAAAGAAGCAACCATATCAGATTTTTGCAAACGCAGCAAACTGGCAAAATTCAGATGATCAAAACGTGCATGCCAAAGTTTTACATCTGAAATAGCCATTGAATCTGCAACTGCATTTGCAAAATTTTGTCCACACTTGTCATACAAAGTGAGCTTATACAGCCCACGGCACAAAAGGCCAGATGCAACAATTTCATCACCAAAACTGAGATCATGAACTGTACATCTGTCATCCACAAATTTGACTACAAGTCCAAGTCTAGCAAGTGCGGATACAGACAAAAGATTCTTTTTGATCCCAGGTACATAAAGTGCATCAACAAGTGTGAAAGAACTGCCATTAGCAGCAGTAAGCACAATCTTTCCAACTCCCTGAACCGGATACGAGGCATTGTTGGCACAAGTGACTGAATTCCCATGAGGGACAGACTCGAGAGAGGTGAACAATTCATGATTTGAGGTAATGTGCTTTGTAGCACCACTATCGAAATACCACACATGTGAATCTGCAGCAACTTACAAACATGCATCATGGACAGCAGGATTGTAAGTGCACTCTGCGCTAAAAGCCCATTCTGCATCAACATCAGCATTATAGTCTCCTTTTACAGAAGACTCAACAATGGCTGCATTTGTAGTGGAACCAGCGTTTGCAGTGGAACCACCCTCTTTCTTCTTAGTCTCTTTAGCCTTCAACTTAAGACACGACTTGATCAAGTGATCATTAGCTTTATAATAATGGCAACGCATCTTCTTTTTGCCCTTATCACTAGAATTGTCAGACGAAGTGCTGCCAGTAGAAGCATTGGAAACAGAAGTTTTGCCACTCACAGCAGAACCATAAGAAGTGGATGCATTGCTGTTACATCCCTATCTTTGAGAAGCAATAAAATCCTATTCAACTGCACGTTGTCTAGTCCTGTTTTTTTTTGGAGAGTGACTCTTGCAACAGCAATGTGCATAATGCATCAAACTTGACAACTTCTGGAGTTCCTTGGGTCATCAGTCTCCAAGTACTAGCAAAAGTCTGGTAAGAATCTCACAAGGCATCAAGAACATTCTGCACAAGGGAACTGTCTGAAATGACTTCACCTGCAGAAATAATTTGCTCATTGATATCCTTGACACTAGCAAGGAAAGTGTCCATAACATCTTTCTCATGCATAATCTTCGACTCCAGCTCTTTACGTAGCAAAGCAATTTTGGCCTCATTGCCGCTTGCATAAAGACCTGCTAGAATATCCCAGGCCTGTTTTGTAGATTTTGTTGAACGGATGTGAGGAACAATGGTGCGCTTCACAGACAACACAATCAGTGCATGAGCCTGCGCATCCTTTACATCCCAACAAGCTTGTTCTAGCGTAGGCATAACAACTCTAATAGCAGCAATCCTTGCAGCAAGACCTGCAACATCCTCAACATCGCCTGCATCCTCAGAACCAGGACGTACATCAATGCCCTACACAATATTCTAGACGCCCTTTGACACAAAAACGTGTTGCATCATATAAGCCCACATAGGGTAATTGTCCCCATCCAACTTGTCCTCAACAACAAACATCTTGAACACATCTGTGTTGTTGTCAGCCATGGTAAATGTTGCACCTGATGTGAAAACTACCCGAAAATAGGAGAAACGGAGCGGGAACAACACGTGCTATATAGCACAAACCGTAGAATATTGTAAGGCACCTGTTATGCAGAAAATGGCACTGACAAAAATTTTGCACAAAATGACGAAATAGCATGTGCAGTAATGTCTGTAGTGGAAACGGAGGCTGAAATGAGCCCGAATCAAAAATCTGAGCAGATCTAGTTCTACCAGCTATCCCGAAATATTTGTCGACCTGCGAATGCTCGCCAAACCTTACTGTAATCGGAGAAAGTGAACAGGCGTGTTCTGGAGCACCTAACGACTAAGCCCGAGAGGACGTAACCTGCTCTGATACCAATTGTTGGAATTAGGGTTGTAGAGAAACGCACACAGCTTGGAGAAGACGAAGGAAGCTCAAGGCACACAATAGCGAGTGTGTTACTTAGTGTGCAATGGAAAGATAGATAGCCCTAGAGTGATGGGCGTATATACAATGCACGGGGGGGAAAAAACCTCCTAAAGAGGGGAAAAATGCCCCGGCGGTCCTAGTGTGTTCACACACATCACTACCACATGTATATGGTAAAAACTGCATGTGCCAAACTTCTCGAGCGGGATGAGAGTGCCCACACTTGCATTGACTCGTGATTGCTCTTGTGTGCATCTTCTAGCATACGTTTACTCCGGTGTGATTGACACTCCACTGCACCTCCATGCCCCATCCAAGTCACTTCTTTGATTATTGACATTGTTAGCGCAAAATAGCTCTATGGGGCAATTTGTTCAGAAGAAAATACAAGGCTTTGCACACTATAATATATCAGAATGGGGTGTCCCCCCTTTCCCCTCCCTATGTAGGGAAGGAATAAGAAGTATTGGCCTATGTCTCAATAACACATCAAAGAAATGGAAATATGAAGGATTAAAAACATAAAAATAGGGTACCCAACAAGAATCCCATAAGTGGCACATTGTGGCAGGTTGAATGATAATAACAGGGAAAACCCCCCTTTGATGCCTAGACTCTAGAAAAGCCTCACAATCCGGGCAGAGTCACAACCAAGCCCTCACTCACAAGATCTAGATGGAAAACCCAAGAGACGACCTCCAAAACTCTAACGCGTTAATCATATATGTCATTCTTGAAGATTAAAATGCATCCTTTATATAGAGCATAAATATCGTGGTCTTTGTTAGGAAAGGAGAGATGTGTACACTTTACAAACAGGAGCTTGTGGTTGTGCGTGTGCTAAATTTTTCATGCTTGTGGATGAGAGAGTTGGCTAAATTTCTCATCTATGATAGTTTACTATGAAACCGTCTCATTTGTCTTGCCAAACACACACTTAAATGCATCAAATTAACTTAATATTCAAATAAAAGAACTAGAAGACTTAGTTGTGATGCATGGCCAATGCAATATGCATCGCCATGGGTTTTCACATCCTAATCTATGCATCTTGATATTTGTGTGCTTTTGATAAGTCGTGTATATTATGGAAATGATTTGGTTCATATCATTGACACATTTATGATGTTATGATGGTTGCATTGCTATAAAATTGATGGATGTTGGTTGATGGGTGATGACTATGACAAAAATGATGTCCAAATACTTTAGGATTTGATGCATACTCCTTATTGTAGTGGTATGGGCTACTAAAATGCAACATGTGGGCAACTAGGCATAAACAAAGATTTTTTTCTTTAGATTTTGTTTAAAAGACAATGTTCATGATATATGTAATATCCTTGTTTTTGGCAGGTTACGACATGTAGGTTAAAACCATAGCAATTGAAGGTAAGTTGCTTTCTTAAAGGATGAGTATATAGCAATATTTATTCATAGTAGATCAATATATATGAAATGTATGGTTGTTATGCTAAAAGAAATATCTATCATTGGATTGTTTCTCGAGATCTAACGGATGCCTTCTAATGCACATAGATGGCTTTATACTCACTCTCTCTCTCTCTCTCTCTCTCTCTCTCTCTCTCTCTCTCTCTCTCTCTCTCTCTCTCTGTGTGTGTGTGTGTGTGTGCGCGCGCACGCGCGCGCGTGCTTCCTCTCTTATACTATATAATAGGGTCACATGGGTTCATTCTATGATCCATGCGAGGATACTAACTTGACCCTAATCTTGTGTCACTTATCTCTTCTCTCTATCTCACCTTCTTTCTCTTGCAAGCATATGGAGTTATCCGGTCTAGGAGGTGCACACGCCATACTCTCTTTATCTGTGTGTGTGTGTGTGTGTGTGTGTGTTTTATGAGAATCGAGATGTATTACTTGGGCGGCACTAAAGCATCACAAGGGGGCGGCAGTAAAGAATCCGTTATGTAGGAGCACCACGCTGGGGTACATATACGTCTACATTGCCATAGGCTTACACACTAGGAGCTCCTCAAGGAGAGAGAGAGAGAGAGAGAGAGAGAGAGAGAGAGAGAGAGAGAGAGAGAGAGAGTTGCGTGCCTCATGCCTGGATGTTAAAGCCGAACCCGCAAGGAAAGCAAGTGCTCAGAGGAAAAAAACGCAACCCCAATAACTGAGAGCAGCAGAGAGAAGGCCCAACACTATACTATTTAGAACAAAATGAAGGGGCCACCTCGTATATGGCCTGCGAATATATGCTCTTGAGTCCTCATGTTGAGACTGTAGATAAGGGATAATGAGCCAATGAAAGGGGACCAGATGCACCCCAAGATTGAAGATATTATATAATGGAGCACAACCACTCAATTCGAGATAGCCTCCTAAATATAGGGGCCTCTTAAACATGGGTCTATCACTTAGTCTCTAGGTCAGACATAGTGAGGGTGAAACGGATAGACTGAGAACAAGAATAGGGTATGTTATAGGCCACGGTATCGGCCAGCGTGTGCAACAGAGAAAAAACCTCAGGCTTGTTATAGCCAGACGAAGTCGACTTCCCTTTTTTCTTGGAAAAATCCCAAGTTAGGTAGACTCCAGCTCATCAAAGCTAGGAGTTTTAAAACCAAACCATGTGAAAACTGCCAAATTGGCTAAGGGTTGGCACTCTTAGAGCAAGGACTGGCGAGTGTAAAAAGAAGGCTTACATGTGCACTTCGAAGTATGGGTGTTAGTGCTTGAGAACACAGAGAGAGGACGAGTACATATAGAAGGAGGCGCAACCTCACCACTGTTGAGAACGCAATCGAGAGAAGGATTTACCAAAAGAACTATTGCACTGACTCCAGTTAGGTATCCCATGAATGAGCCATAGTTTAGGTAGGTCACATGTAGGCACGGTTGTTCACAACCCCTGAATAGGAAAAAATTAAATTTCATGTAGAGGTTTTAAAATTCCATCATGTGTTACCCGAGTAGGGAGGAGTCACAAGGGGAGAACTACGAATGAAGATTAATGGGGAAATGAGAAAAAGGGCTGAAAAGAAGACAAACCCCGCAGTAAAATCCCAGATTGGGAGGTAAAGCATCGCTATCCCTTCATCAAAGGAGGGTCGGTTCATACCAAGTTAGTGTAGGTACTCCATCTCGGCACGGGAGACTCATCTTATTACCAAGTTAGTGTAGGGTTTCCATCTTGGTATAGGAGATAGCGAGAATGAGATTTCCGAAGAGGGAACAAGTTAGCCCAGATTTAGTCCAATAATTGTCAACTAGATAAGTGTGTGTGTGTGTGTGTGTGTGTGTGTGTGTGTGTGTGTGTGGCCCTCCCCCATCCCAGAGGAGAGATCCACTTGGTGGAGGATGGTCCACCAAGTGGACCAATCCCCCACCAATTGTAGTAAATTCTTCCTAAACATTTCCATGTTTTATGGCTCATTCACTTGTACCATGTTAAAAAGGGTTTAGATGTGCGCATACCCATCAATAATGTGTTGAATAGAGTGTAAATGTAACAGTATCCAATTGTTGTATGATAAAGGGGTCCTCCAAGGAGGAGAGTATGGTTTAGATGCATGAATACCCATCTGTAATGTGTTGAGCAGGGTTTAGATGTGATAATACCCAATTGTTGTTTGATAAAGAGGTCTTCCCGAGAGAAGAGTATGATACTATGAAAACTACATACCTGTCATTTCATGCTTCTGGTTGATGTGTCACCTCCATTTTTGTGAACTATGTCGTCATTGTGGTTACTATGCCATATTCCGATCCTGCAAGATAAAAACCAATTGAAATTCCACACCTGCTTGAGGGTGGATAATGATTACATTATAAGGATTATATGTAAGCATGTAAGTACTTGATCAATTTAGGAGCTGAGAGCCCCAACTCATCCCTTTGGATTGGGTGGATCAAGCTAGTAATAATATAACTTGTATCGACCAATTAAGGAGCCAAAAGCCCCAACCCATCCCTTTGGATTAGGTGAGTCAAGGGATTAATCATAGACTTTAAGCGCTCCATTCCTAGGGCATAATTATACTATAGAGCTGCCAATCCAATTCTTAGGGTATGAATATCCATATCCAGACAAAAATCGTTTGATTGAAGTCAGGATAAATTGGAGTAGCTAAATTATTATTTAATATATTATCTAATTCCAATTGTTTATATAATATATTATTTAATATATTATCTAATTCCAATTGTTAAGTATGGCACTAATCTAACCAAAGACTAGTAGGGAAAAAAGAGTGTGTGTTTAAGTATGAAAAATCCCTTCATAATTGAACCATACTTAGACAATTGTATTACATAATATATTAAATAACAATATTTTAAACAAAATGTCATAAAACTCAATTAGCATTTCATATACAGCAATACATCATTCTGTATCTGATGGATATTACAATTATTTAGATCAAAAATTTGATCTCTAATCATTACAAATTGATATCTCAGTGTTGTATCGCTATGTGTCCACCCTTTGGGATGAGCTTCCACTACATCTACATGGAGAAGGATCCAGCTGTTACCTGCATCCATACAAAAACACTCAGTTAGAACTGGCTATGTTTGTGCATTTTGCAGGTGTCGACACTGGATCTAGTTGTCATCCATGTCACACCTGTAGACCTAGTTTACCGCTTACCCTTGGGATTGACTGTTAAGTTGAGAATATAAGTAATGTAACCTCTGAGTGTATAGTCATGTGTATCCCAATATTCACTGAGGAGACTCAAAGTAGCACTAGTATCTATTACCATGCATGATACAAAAGTTGACATAATTCTCCGTAGGTACCTATCTATGTGTTTTTATGCCAAAAACCCGGGGTTTATCATTTAAGAGTGTGTTTACAGCCTGCTAGATGTTATGCATCCCATAGCAACAAGTGATAGTCATGATTATGAAACCAATTCGGAATTTTATGAATCCCATAAACCCCGAATCTATCTCCATTCCCTGTCAGTCTCAGAGTTTCAAGAAGCTTACATTCGGCATTTGTCTAACAAACAATATAAGCAATTCTATAAAAAATCAGACAGCATTTCGTTTGTATTCTTAACAAAAATTTCAGCTATCGCCATCTCCAAGGAGACCCTCACGAGAGGTTTAAGGCATTCAACAATATAGATGTTATTCCTTTGTCTCATACCATGGCAAAAAAAAACTCCATGTTTTACCAGTTTCAAGTTGCAACTTCCACTTTAAACGTCAAACATTTTTTTGTATGATTACAGACCAAAAATCTTCTTTAAAGACTGCAAATTCAATGAGATACAAATGTTCAACCAAAAACTATTTATGTTCACTATGCTAATGCTTAAAAAACTAAGTGTGTATTTGTTGTTCCAAAGGTTTTATGTACACAAATCTAACCAATTTAGGGCATCACTTTGCTGCCATTTGAAATAGCTTTCTCAAAGCTCTATGAACTTAACCTCTCTTAATGCATTCAACAAGAGGATTAGGTTAAAAAATCATAAGCAATATCAGATTTACCAAAGATTCTATCTACGACTGGTCTTTGCCACCATCTATACAACTTACCCATCATTGTCACTTTAGCAGGAGTCACTATGATTTTCTAAGTAGGAGTCATTATGTCACTGAATCAAAGAGACCAAGTTCTCAATAGGTACGGTTAACATTACCTGCCTAGAAAAAATTGGGCAGCATCTTGTTTGTAAATCGAACAAATTTTCAAAAATTCAGTTTTTGCCATCTCACAATGAGACCCTCCACGGGAGGTTTACGGCTCGCCATTCATGGCTTATACCCAAATTCCTTCTTAATTTTTGAAAGCAAAAGTCATTAAACCATAGATTTCTCAATGCATTTAAGTATATAAGTTTATGCATCTTATTTTGCAAAATGATCTGTTGTACAAAAAGCCAAATTGCTATCTTTCTCAAAACCCACTAAGAGAGATTTTTAGGCTAGGTCAACACATCTTTTTCTGTCCTGCAATGTAATGTGTGAAACATTTATAACTTCAATGATTTTTATTCATACAAAGCCACCAAACAGTCCAGCATAATGATCTATATATTAAAAAAACTTTAAACAAGATTTCCTTAGCATGCTTGTCTTGGAGGCTTAAAAGATAACCAGATTCTAAGTAGGTGCATGCACACCTACCTTTGTAGTCGAATGCTAGCTTCAGTCATGTGTTCGAACGGATTACAAAAGCGAGAATGCCTTCGATGATTGATTCTTATGCTATTGACTCCACTGTGTAGGCGGTTGTTGCATATTGCCCTTATGGTAGATAGAGATCCTGTTGTTGCAGATCAGGCATGACCATTGAGAGAGCTGATCTTTTCAATCCAAGGCTAAAACAAACACATCGAGAGCGGGTGAGAGTTCATAGGTGATAACTTACAAGAATCTGCCAGTGGGTGTGTGTGTGTGTGAAAGAGATAGAGATAGCGAGAGGGATTACACGTGGGGAGATTAGAGAGAGAACTAATCTCATACGAAAAGGGCCAACATGGAGTCTCAGCCCGATACGCACTGTGTTTGTGTGTGTGTGTGTGTGTGTGTGTGTGTGTGTGTGTGTGTGTGTGTGTGTGTGTGTGTGTGTGTGTGTGTGTGTGTGTGTGTGTGTGTGTGTGTGTGTGTGTGTGTTGAGAATCGAGATGTATTACCTGGGCGGCAGTAAAGCATCACAAGGGGGCGGCAGTAAAGAATCCGTTATGTAGGAGCACCACGCTAGGGTACATATACATTTGCATTGCCATAGGCTTACACACTAGGAGCTCCTCAAGGAGATAGAGAGAGAGAGAGAGAGAGAGAGAGAGAGAGAGAGAGAGAGAGAGAGAGAGAGAGAGAGAGTTGCGTGCCTCATGCCTGGATGTTAAGGCCGAACCCGCAAGGAAAGCAAGTGCTCAGAGGAAAAAAACGCAGCCCCAATAACTGAGAGCGCAGCAGAGAGAAGGCCCAACACTATACTATTTAGAACAAAAGAAAGGGGCCACCTCATATATAGCCCACGAATATATGCTCTTGAGTCCTCATGTTGAGAGTGTAGATAAGGGATAATGAGCCAATGAAAGGGGACCAGATGCACCCCAAGATTGAAGATATTATATAATGGATCACAACCACTCAATTCGAGATAGCCTCCTAAACATAGGGGCCTCTTAAACATGGGTCTGTCACTTAGTCTCTAGGTCAGACATAGTGAGGGTGAAACGGATAGACTGAGAACAAGAATAGGGTATGTTATAGGCCACGATATCGGCCAACGTGTGCAACAGAGAAAAAACCGCAGGCTTGTTATAGCCAGACGGAGTCGACTTCCCTTTTTTTTGGAAAAATCCCAAGTTAGGTAGACTCCAGCTCATCAAAGCTAGGAGTTTTAAAACCAAACCATGTGAAAACTGCCAAATTGGCTAAGGGTTGGCACTCTTAGAGCAAGGACTGGCGAGTGTAAAAAGAAGGCTTACATGTGCACTTCGAAGTATGGGTGTTAGTGCTTGAGAACACAGAGAGAGGACGAGTACATATAGAAGGAGGCGCAACCTCACCACTGTTGAGAACGCAATCGAGAGAAGGATTTACCAAAAGAACTATTGCACTGACTCCAGTTAGGTATCCCATGAATGAGCCATAGTTTAGGTAGGTCACATGTAGGCACGGTTGTTCACAACCCCTGAATAGGAAAAAATTAAATTTCATGTAGAGGTTTTAAAATTCCATCATGTGTTACCCGAGTAGGGAGGAGTCACAAGGGGAGAACTACGAATGAAGATTAATGGGAAAATGAGAAAAAGGGCTAAAAAGAAGACAAACCCCGCAGTAAAATCCCAGATTGTGAGGTAAAGCATCGCTATCCCTTCATCAAAGGAGGGTCAATTCATACCAAGTTAGTGTAGGTACTCCATCTCGGCACGGGAGACTCATCTTATTACCAAGTTAGTGTAGGGTTTCCATCTTGGTATAGGAGATAGCGAGAATGAGATTTTCGAAGAGGGAACAAGTCAGCCCAGGTTTAGTCCAATAATTGTCAACTAGATAAGTGTGTGTGTGTGTGTGTGTGTGTGTGTGTGTGTGTGTGTGTGTGTGTGTGTGTGTGTGTGTGTGTGTGTGTGTGTGTGTGTGTGTGTGTGCGCGCGCGTGCGCGCGCGTGCTTCCTCTCTTATACTATATAATAGGGTCACATGCGTTCATTCTATGATCCATGCAAGGATACTAACTTGACCCTAATCTTGTGTCACTTATCTCTTCTCTCTATCTCGCCTTCTTTCTCTTGCAAGCATATGGAGTTATCCGGTCTAGGAGGTGCACATGCCATACTCTCTTTATCTCTCGCTTTCCCCCTCTCTTTTCTCATGTGCTTTGTGGATAACAATCATCATCTAATGAATTGTGCATGCTTGATTTCCTTGTCATATGTACCATTTATATGTGTTTACAAGTTTGCTACAGTCCTAGTTGTAGCAGGCTTTTGGTGTGTAGTACAAGTAGATCAATGTAATGCTAAATCAAATACCTTAAAGGTTTAGCTACTTACATTTATAATGTTTATTCACAATCATGTGTGCAAATGTCTACCTTGTGTTTGAGTGTAGTATAGAACATCCAAAAATACCAACACTCGATATGTGTGATCCAAGGGTATTAAAATTTTATTACTAGCTTTTGTTTTTTTCCTCCAACGAGAGTAACAATTCAAATTAAGCACAGTATTTGGTGATATTGCAATCGTTACCTAAATATCTTGTGATTGTAAGGATGTTTTTTCTGTTGTACTATATTCTTTTGCATATCTGTTAGTATACTCTCAATGCCCACCTCTTAGCATGTATCTCACTTGGTCGTATGTTGCACATTTGCAATGCCCCCATTATGAGGAGAAGCCATTAGTGCACACACTTTTGGTGGAATTTTGGCTTAAACACCAAAGTGATCATCATTGTAATCATGATGATATTGAGCTAATTTTTCAGTACCCAACTTTGGGATCTATTCCATGGAGTATTCCCTTGGAAAGCTATATCATGTGTATATTCTATACTAGTGAATGGCCAATCAGTGTTGGCCGATGGCCGGTGTGGACAATGGTGTTTGGCGACAAAATGTGTGCAGTCAATGCCGCCAAATCCACCCATGCTCCATATAGTAACCTACCACCCTAGACTAAAATTATACATGGAGATCAATGCTAAGCCAAGGCATCCAATCTTGTGATATCTAGCCCCTACTACTTGTACACCCATTTAGCTTTGTTGTCTGTCTCCATTTAAGCTCTACCTTGAGAGCGCATGGCTGGACAATGCCAACATATTGTATCAAGTTGGTAATCTAAATTTATGATTCTCTCTTGTCTGATTTGAAGTATTTCTCTACTTTACTTACTATAAGATCCAACTTGTTGTTATTTTATTTTACAATCTCAATCTCTCTCTCTCTCTCTCTCTCTCTCTCTCTCTCTCTCTCTCTCTCTCTCTCTCTCTCTCTCTCTCTCATCATCAACTATTGATCATTGTTTTTTCTGCCTCTTTTGCAATCTCTTTTCTCTCGACCATGAAAACACACACTGTAATCCAAAAAATCCAAGTTGTATCTTAGAAGAGGAAGAAAGTTTGAGAGAGATATTATACAACTTGCCTTTGGATACAAGATTCTAGAATAACCCATAAATCAATCATCCTTCAAAAGACCTTTGGTCAAAGGATGAAAATGCCTTTAGTAGGCCAAAATGAGCCCTTCCCAAATATGAACAAGTGATAAATTCCTGAGGCTTTATTTTGTGGGAGAAACTTCAACTCGGGTGGAAAATATAAAATATTCCTATAAGAAGGAAGAGAGAGAGAGAGAGAGAGAGAGAGAGAGAGAGAGAGAGAGAGATTTGGTAGCATGTGTTATATTCTCAACTTTGCAATACCGGGAAAAAAATGGACAAAGGAGACTTCAGTTTTTAGAACAAAAAGCTCACCCAAAAAATCCAAAGCTCAAAGATTTTTTTAAGAAACCTTGAAGAGAATCCCTTATTTAAATTTTAAACCTTCCATAGAAGATAAGAATTTTGACATTCTGTTAAAGATAGCACTAAAAGGATCTAGCTAAATCTTCCATCATGTCAAAGGAACAAGACTTCGAAGCATGCAGAGTTCAAATTAGAGAAAAGATAAGACTTTCAATTAAAAGTCCAATCTTGGTTATTCAATGATAATAATAGCTTCTTCAACCCCACTCACAACTTTGGCATGCCAAGCCTTTTTCCACTACCATATCCTATGTATAGCTTTCCTCAATTCACAGCCTTTTACCCACTTCAAGTGACCTTCATAAAGTCAATCTTTCGAGCTATAAGTCTCCTTGCTCATGACAACCCGAGACCTCCCATGTATGCTCTCCCTATCCCTTACCTTTCTTGTCAATTAGTGAAGGAAACTTGCTAGATAGGAAAACAATGATTTTATTGGTTTTGATGTCTCAATGTGTTCTAACATATATCCTTCCGTATAGATAGCTCCTTCAAGGTTGATAAGCTATCCATAGCACATGGGTAACCATGGCAAGTTGAGCCCTCTATATCAAAATTGGAAAAAACTTCCCGCCTTTCACCTATTTGTATGTTTGCACCGACATTAAATGAGTAAGGTTGATAACTTTTGCCCTTTATTTTAGTTAGCTAGCCTTTACCATCTCTTTCCCTAGTGCTTACTTAGCACCCATAAAATTGTGTGAGTTTGCTAAGAGTATTTTCAATCACTAGTACCTCACCCCTTCCCTATGTCTCTCTCTAGCTTGGGATATCTCATAGGCTTGTTATTGCTCATGGCAACATCCATCAACCCTCACTTGTACAAATCCTAAGCGGTCTCAATTTGACCCACATTCCCTTTTACAATTTATTTGCAATGTACCTTCTATACCACTAATATGAGCTCGCACTCCTATCACCACTTAAAGAACACAAACATGGTTCGGTTTCTGCCCTCACCCCACTTTTACCGTGAGCATATGATGCCAACATCCTAAACCAGTCTGCGACATATAATAGCTAGTAGAACAAGAACAAATTTTAAGGTAGGGTAATATAGCCACAGTTCTTATAACTAATCAAGAATCAACACCCTAACCTTGCCCAATGATTTGCATTTGAGCACTCCCTGTAGAAACAATGAACGACCACCACAACCAAGCAATCACTCACCTATGACGGTTTGAAGATAGCCATAACCTGCCAAGAAAGTTACATTCCATCTATGTGGCAACCCTTAATTCTCCCACAACTGAATAATTCATCCCATCTAGGTGTTCATGCTATTAGTACAATCATTCTTGCAATAAACCCAAAATTACTTCGCTACTTTTTATTTTCTTAGTTCCCCATCTCTCTTTTCAATTTTGGAATTGGTGGGGCTGTCTCCAATTTCTCATCATCTATGGATTCAGATGCGATCGAAGGAAACATTCACAATCCACTCGTTGCTTTAACATTTGTAACTCGCAATGTTTGAATAATGGTCTTGGAAGACCACAGATTTATCTCATACCAAGTTAGCCCAAAGCTAATAATACTCAAGAAAGCCACGACTGGAACACTGTACAAAGGCTAAAAGGTGTGCACATTAAGCTTTACATGCTTTTCATGGATTTAATTATTGCCTGCTTAGACAATCAAGTATACGCATAGGCTAAAAGGCACCCCAAAAACCCAAATGTAGTTTGCCTTAGATTTCATGCATTGGCCCCACGATGATATAATACTGGTTGGATATGATTCTGCAAGCACAAATCACATCACATCACATCGCACAGCATTTCATTGGCTGCTTCACCTTTTCTGCTAAAATATATCCAGGTCCAAACAATACTCTTAAACTTCCTTCCAACCGTAATGTTCATTTGAAAATAGTTTAGCTGCTACAGCCTATGTACATCTCCCTGAGTCCTCGAGGGCCTTTGGCACCCATGGGTTCACTAGGTATTACATGTACATTAATCATCTTCCGACAGATTGCAGCAGCTGGATAAGCTTTTCGATTGCCCATATCATTGTGGCAAGGCATCCACCTCCTTAGCTCAGACAAAAACCATCCTACGCAAGGGTCAAGGCAGGATAGAAGAAATGTCAAATTGTTTCACATGGCAGCGTGTAAAATGCACTCATTAGTTGATCAAACGTGAGTTGCCCACGTACTTAGGAACACAGCCTGCAACAGGATTTGATTCTAAGAGAGCGATATGCTTGTATATGTCAGATAGCTATAAGATCCTATGTCAGATAGCATTCACACCTATAGCAGCCAGTTCAGAACCTGTGAATGGAGAGAACTTCCTAAATGACTGTGGACATGCTAAGAGGTAATATAGGTGTTCAAAGCCACCTAGCAACCCAGAGAAACAAAAGACATCGATGCATCATACATTGCTTCTAGGTCTGCCAATGCAAACCACAAATACAGTGACCATCTTGACAAGTCGAAACAATCTATCGCTGTAGGTCAACATGGAATTCAGGACAAAAGATGGAATTGCACATACAAATTCAAAAGGAGCTAACCCATTCACAAGTCCAAAACGAGTCACATATTCACGGAGCTTTAGACAGCTAATCCAAACTATTCATCACAAAATCAAGTTTTGCACAGCAAAACATGTTCATTTACAAAAAGGTAACAAAACACCCTTTTCTTTGCACAGGCAGAAAGGCAAAGATTGCTATGTAGCTCAACAACTGTGTAACAAATCTAAGACCAAGATATCCTTGGTCACCTGGATAAATCAAAATTGTTCTCTAGCTTACTATCCTCTAAATCGTGCACCCCCAAGATTGAAATTGCTCAAGGCCTCCTCTCTCTTCTGGGAAGACCCATTCTTGCTTTCGCATATCTGATAGTTAGTGCTGTTCAAGGCATACCAGTGCAGACAAGCACATAGCAAAAAATAATGCCGTATGACAATTTTATGTAAATAAGAAAACACTATCAAATTTAATTAAAATTTAAGCTTTCAGGATACTCTAGGCGCATTCCTCCCCGATCTGAGGAAGGAAGAACATAGTTTTGAAGCTGGGTAAGAGCCTGTGTCGAGCACGCCTCATCCTAAACAAGCAGGAATAATCAGTTACAGAGAAACCCAAAACAAAAGACCTTAAAAAAATAAGTATAAATATAAAAATATAATCTACCACCTGAAAATCGACAAATGCAGCAGGAAGCCCAGCTTTTGTTTGCATCTTCAGCTTAATGAACCCAGGAAAGCTGTTGAAGACCATCAATTACCATACAAATATATGACCCAAGCAAACAACACTCCAGAGAAAAACAATATTGCAGCCAAATTTACCTTGAAAGCAAATGATACAGCTCTGTTTCAGTGCAGGAGAGACCAAGATTTGCCACAAAGAGAGTAGAGCATGGAGGATTACCACCTGTCGGAGTGATAGGTGGCAACATTGAGGTGCCCTGCCAATCGGACTACTTGCAGAACAGCGTATGTCATCACTATCATGAAAACCACAATAATGCCAAAAAGAGCAGATAGCAAAGAAATGGCATACCATCATTACACTGGATAAGCTATCGTGCACACCGTAGGGCGGAGCTCCGCTGTAATGTAAGAGAGATTCAAGTCAGAGCCGAAGAATCTAGTACCCCAGAAGAAAATTTATATGCTTTTAAAGCAGGTGGTATGCTTTCTGATGTATTGAAATTAACTTAGAAATCAACTTGCACTTATGTGAGACAAAAATCCTGTTCAGTGCCATAAAGAAGGTGTATGTTGACCTCTGTGTGGGTGGGTAACCACTTATGTCGCCGTAAACGGAGTGCCCATATCCAGGCAAGTGCATTGTGCCTCCAACCCCTGTGAGTGTGCAATGTGCCAACATGTGGAGGATGAGATTTGACCAGCATGCAGGAGATTAACTTTTGAAAATAGTGGCAGAATTAAACAAATGCACCACAATTAAGGTGAAGCTAACCATTACATTCAGAGCAGTGGAAAAACAAGACTGCAACTCAAACTCAAAACAAGCTGGTATGACAGAAAATTAAAGAAGAAAGTTAAGATAAAATAAAGGGAAGAAGGAGAAACATGAACATGATCACAAACAAAAGAAATGAACAAAATAACATTGTGGGAAACACCCTTGAAAACCAAGGGAATAAAAAGAATCACAAAAACAAAGAGCTGCAGTAACCGGGAGCAACAACACATTCCAACAAATTATTACCCAATTACTAAGAACACCATATAATTCCAACATATGTAAACACATACCATGATCACCCAGCACATGTGAAACTCCCTTAGGGCCTCTAGACTTTTTCTCCATGGAGAATAAATTGCCATCATCTACAGAAAGCAAAAAGCTCGGTGAGCCTTCCAGAATACAAGCAAGTAGCTAATATAGACATGAACATAAACTACCTCCTCGATGACGTTTCGACCTTGAGTTAGCTCTAGCAAGCTCTATGTGCAAGGTAGTAGATAGCTCCGGATCAAATTTGGTCTCCTGATGTAAAGTCCATTACAAACGATTAACAAGACTCAAAGACATGAAAAATGCAACCATGTGGAGAGCATAAAGAGCTTACATTCAAGGCATCCTTGGCAGCTAATGCTGACTCTTGATCTGCGAAAACTGCAAATGCCACAATCTGCCAATGCCCATCATAAGAACAAAATTGTGATCAGCAACACACACTGACAAGCTGCAAGGGCATCCACCACCCAGAATGTGTAGATGGCGTTCCAGACACGTTCCGTGCTTTGAGGCTGAATTCCAATATAATCTAATAATCTATAATTTCCAGTGGGCAAGCACCCTGAGAGTATAGACCAGCTGCAAGAGTGTGTGTGTGTGTGTGTGTGTGTGTTGGGGGGTTGGGGGTTGTTGTGTGTGTGTGTGTGTGTGTGTGTGTGTGTGTGTGTGTGTGTGTGTACGCGGGCGTGCACATGCATGTGACATGTGTGCGCCGTGTGTGAGAGATATTAATTCAATACAGCATTACAGAAAAAAATTGTGTGGGGTGTATGTGTGTGAGTGAGTGAGTGTGTGTGGAGAATGAGAGAGAGAGAGAGAGAGAGAGAGAGAACAAACTTGGTAACCGCGGCCGGTATACTTTAACTGGCAAGACTCATAACCGCGATGGGCTCGAAACAGGTTGTAAATCTCGCGCTCTTTCACGTCGTCGGGAAGCCCGGAGATAAAGAGGGTGCGTACATCGTCCTTGCTGCTGTTATCCTGCTCCCCCATCTTCCTCTGTTCTTTTCTCCCACCTGTTGCTCCGTCTCTGTGTCTGTTTTCTGCTATTTCTTGCACGAAGCAAGCCTGAAGAAACTAAAACCTATAGTAGTTAAGCATTCACACCTAACTGCATAGAAGGTCCGGACGCCCCCTTCAACGTAAGTTTAGAACTATTGAACCAATTGCCCACCGATCAAACATCTCTCTACAATCTTTCTATATAGCTGGCTACGCTCCCAATGCGCAATGTAAATTAGATCATGGAGTTGACTTCCGCCGGTGAAATCAAGAATTGGAAACGGAGCGAGTTTTTTTTGTCACTCCACCTCCAAGTAGCCACCAGCTTCCAGCGCCTCGCGCCCCATCCCAGTGCTGCCAGCAACCTCCCCGAGTGCCACCCCAACCACCCCCTCTGTGGTGTAACATCTAATGGCCTAGTAACTTGTGTGTAGCGGAAAATAACATGAACATAGTGAGCATTTCATTAGAATAGATTCTTAATGAGCATAGCAAGAGTGCTTGGATGGAGAGAGCAACAAAAAGCATAACACCTAGTTAGATAGGCATGAACAATACTTCAAAAGAGAGAGAAATTAAGCTATTGATTGTTGGGGTATAAAGCCCAATGTGGTCGCCCAGGTAAGTGGGCGGGCCGTCAGGTATGTACACATATTCTTTTGTAAAAACCTAATAAGAACTCACTATGCTCTCCACATCTCAGTAGAGCGAGTTCACCATATCGTCGTGCTCTTCTTCTCGCACTCTCTCTCGCGTCGCACTTCCGCTCGTACTCCTTCAACTGGTATCAGAGCTCAGATCGAGGCTCGGGGCAGCACTGGAGGAGGCTAGAGTCACCAACTCAGATTGGAGTGAAATTCGACAGGCGAAGACACGGCCCCAAATCTCGTGGGCGAGCCCGAAGGGCTCGGTGTTCTCAGAATTTCATTCTGAGGTCATCTCGGCCACCGTTCGGCTTTGACAAAGGTCTGCGCAGGCCATTTTCGACTACGTGGTCTCGACGGGTGCAGATCCGACTCTGCAAATTTGGGGTTTTCGGCCTACGACTCCAGGTGTTGAGGATATCGACACTCCCAAAGTGTTGATTTGTGGCTGTCTACACATCGAAGGACGGCTCACAGTTCTTGGAGGCGTGTCACATATGACACCTACACACAGACTGTAGGCGACATCCACTAGTTCATCAGGTAGCTTGTGTTTGCTGCTTGATATTCCAGATTTCATCCTGACATTGCAGGTACTTCCACATGGGATGTATTGTCAGAGATGATGTATGTTTGTTGAGGGTTTGCTGGCTGTGAGTCACGCAGCAAACAACCGCCGCAGCGGTTACAACATATAGTGGGAAATTTGTGGATGTATGACTTTGTGGGAAGTCTATGTACTGTCAGATTTACTGCAGCCTTTGTTGAGGGTCGAGTGAGGTTTTATTGAGCTGGGGGATTCTCGAATGTTGAGATCCTTTCGGTGATACAGGTCTTGGAGCGATCCCTCGAGCACCCTTAGATAGGCAGCTAGGATGTATTGACTGTGAGTTAGACAGTTGGGATTGCATCTTTGCTTTACTGCCGTTGAGGCATTGTCACAGTCTATGCTTACAGGACAGTGAGAGACAGTACAGGTGCAGGACAGGTTTACCCGCAGCTTACAGTGTTAGAGAGACAGTGTTTCTTGAGCTGTTTTTTTTGGTCTGTTTTTGAGTACACCAGAGCCATTTTACAAAGGAGACTCTGCCGAAATTTCTGCAGAATCTGAAGCTTTCTTGGTTCATTTGACAGGTTGGTATTGGTTCAGAGGTCAGTTTACAGAGGAAACTCTGCCGAATTTTTCCCAGGAAAGTAAACTACTGTGAAGCGTAGCTATGGCTGGATCAAAGGACACTGCTCTTTACAATATCAAGAAGCTGGATGAAACCAATTTCCCATTGTGGAAGAAGCAGATTTGGCACGTGTTGGTACAAAAGAAGCAGATAAAACCTATAAAGCTCAAGGGGATAAAACCACAAGATATGGACGAAGATGAATGGAGCGAAATGGATGAATTGGCACTTTCTACCATTATGCTGACTTTGGCAGAAAGCGTTTACTTCAATGTAGCAGACGAGATGTCGGCTTATGAAGCATGGACAAAGCTGAGTGATCTTTATGAGAAGCAGAGTGCAGCTTCACAGGTATACTGGCTTAAGAAGCTTGTTGACTTGAAGATGAAAGAAGGGACACCTATGTCCAATCATCTGAATGAATTCAACACCATCTACAGTCAGTTGTCAGCTCATCGTGTCAAGTTTGATGAACCTGTTGGAGCTATGTTCCTGTTGATCACATTGCCGGAAAGTTGGGACACTTTTCGCACAGCTTTGAGTAATTCTGCACCTCTAGATGGTTTGAACATAGCAGGTGTAGAAGGAAGTCTGCTTACTGAAGAAACCAATAGAAAGACAATGGACAAAGGCAAAGGAACAGCCTTAGTTGTCAGGGGAAGGACCAAAGAAAAGTACAAAGGTGGAAAGAGGAATCAGTCTCGTAGCAAGTCCCGCAGTGCTAAAGGCAAGAGTGACATAGAATGCTACCATTGTGGCAAGAAGGGTCACATGAAAAGAGACTGCAGAGAATGGAAAGCAGAAAAAGGCAAAGAGAAAGCTGAAGACCATGGTGAGAAGAACAAGTCCTCAGTGAAGATTCAAGAAATAAATGTGACAAACACTGTTGCAGAGGATGACAGTCTAGTGTCAGGAGACATCTACTTCTTGAAGAATACAATGGAGTCAGCTCTTCTTACAGCATCTGATGGAAATGCACTGAGTGACTGGATTATAGACTCAGGGGCATCACTTCATGTGTCTCCAAACAAGGAGTGGTTTACCTCTTATGTGACCACTAAAGATCATGTTCGGCTAGGCAATGGACAGAACATGTGGAAGATATCCAAGGGTTCTATGACAGTAGCACATGGAGTAAAGTCTGGAGGACTTTACATGATTTATGTATCAAATGTCTCTAAAAATGTAATCAATGTAACCGAGCAGCCGAACGTTTCTTTGTGGCATAGCCAGTTAGGACATATGTCCAAGAAGGGAATGGAAATCTTGTCTCATTCTGGTTATTTGCCTGGCTTTTCATTTAATGATTTTGAATTCTCTGAACATTGTCTGTATGGTAAGCAAACACAGCAGCCACATAAGCATAGAAGCAGTAGAAGAGATACACAGTTGGCACTTGTTCATAGTGATTTGTGTGGACCTATGCCTAACCTATCTCTAGGGGGAGCTTCTTACTTTATGACATTTATAGATGATTACTCCAGGAAAGTATGGGTTTACTTTCTCAAGCACAAGGATGAAGCGTTTAGTGTTTTCAAAACGTTTGTGACACTTGTGGAGAATCAGAGTGGCAAGAAGCTTAAATGCTTACGCACTGACAATGGTGGAGAGTATGTTTCAAAGGCCTTTCAGGACTTTTGTGAGTCAAAAGGTATAAAACGTGAACTTACTGCTCCTTACAATCCTCCTCAAAATGGTGTTGCTGAGAGGATGAATAGGACCATACAAGAGAAGGTCAGAAGTATGTTGTCTAATGCACAACTGCCAAATGGGTTTTGGGCTCAAGCTGTATCAACAGCTGTTCATCTTGTAAATAGATCTCCTAGCAAGGTTTTGCAGAAGGATTCAGTGCTAGAGATGGTATGGTCAGGCAAAATGCCCTCATACAAGCATCTCAGAGTCTTTGGCTGTGAGGCATATACTCACGTTCCAAAGGAATTTAGGAACAAACTTGAGCCAAAGAGTAGAAAGTGCATCTTTCTAGGCTATGGTAATTCTGGTGAGATGGGGTACAGACTTTGGGATCCCGAATCCAGAAAGGTTGTCCGCAGCAATGATGCTCACTTTAATGAATCCAAATATCATTCTAAACCAGAGAGGGTTGAGGAGATTAGAAGAGTTGTCTTCCAAGAAGATGGACCTGCACGTGCAAGACAAAATGTCAAGGCTCAAGAGGAGCAAGGACAGGATAGAGTGGAACCACAGGTTGTGGCTGAGCCTGAGCCACCTATTGTTCGTAGATCTGGACGTGTCACGCGACCTCCTGATAGGTTTGTTCCATCTATGAACTATGTCATGTTGACTGATTGCAATGAGCCTTCATGTTACAAGGAAGCAGTGCAAATGAAGGACTCCGGGAATTGGCAATTGGCCATGCAATCAGAGATGACAGCTCTGCATAAAAACCAGACATGGAAGCTAGTTAAATTACCACGGGGCAAAAAGGCTCTACCCTGTAAATGGGTTTACAGGTATAAGATCACCGCTCATGATAGTAAGCCAAAGTACAAAGCAAGGCTTGTTGCCAAGGGCTTTAAGCAAGAACAAGGCATTGACTTTGATGAAATCTTCTCTCCGGTGGTCAAGATGACTACATTGAGATGCTTTCTTGCATTGGTTGCCATATTAGATTTGGTGTTGCACCAAATGGATGTCAAGACAGCGTTCTTGCATGGTGATTTAGATGTGGAAATTTACATGCAGCAGCCAGAAGGGTTTGTTGAGAAAGGCAAGGAAGATTGGGTATGCCAGTTGTTAAAGAGTCTTTATGGCTTAAAACAATAACCGAGGGCATGGTACCATAAATTCCACAAGTTTATGCTTTCTCAAGGCTACAAACGTAGTGAGTTCGATCACTGTCTATATACAAAGAAGGCTAAGGATGGCAGTTGGCTGATCCTTATTTTGTATGTGGATGACATGTTGATTGCTGGCAAGCACTTGGAAGAAATTTCAGCTTTGAAGTCAAAGATGGCAAAATCGCTTGACATGAAAGACATGGGTGAGGCAAGTCATATACTTGGTATGCGCATTGAGAGAGACAGATCAAAGAAGTTGATTTGGTTATCTCAAACAGAGTATATTGACAAGGTTTTGCAACGTTTCAATATGGAGAAGGGAAAGGCACTGAGTGTTCCATTGCCACCATATGTGAAACTTAGCAAACAAGATTGTCCTGTGTCTAAGGAAGAACAAGCTGAAATGGATAAGATTCCATATGCGTCTGCAGTGGGTAGTTTGATGTATGCAATGATTGCTACTCGCCCAGACATTGCATTTGCAATGGGAGTAGTAAGTCGATACATGTCAAACCCAGGCAAGAAACATTGGGAGGCAGTGAAAGGAATATTGAGATACCTGAAAGCTACAAAGAGTATGCGTATATGCTATGGGAGTCAGGAGCTAAGTGTAAAGGGTTTTACAGACTCAGATTATGCAGGTGACTTAGACAACCGAAGGTCTACGTCAGGGTATGTCTTTACATTGGCTGGTGGAGCAGTATCATGGCGTTCTAGATTACAAGATTGTGTTATTCAGTCTACTACAGAGGCTGAATATGTTGCAGCATCAGAGGCATGCAAAGAATCAATTTGGCTTAATCGACTAGTAACAGATTTGGGAATCAAAAAAGAGATGCCTGTGTTATATTGTGATAGTCAAAGTGCTATACAATTGGCTCGCAATCCAGTTTATCACTCAAAGACAAAGCATGTGGATGTGAAGTATCATTTCATCAGGTAAATGCTCGAGGATAAGCAACTTCAGCTTGTCAAAGTTCACACCATAGAAAATCCTGTTGATCTACTTACAAAAGGACTTCCCTCAGAGAGCTTTGCGCATTTTCGCAAGCAGTTAGGTGTAGGGTAGTACATCACTTCTCTACATCTCTTGTATATTAGCTTGTATAGTAGCTTCTCTCACACTTAAAGTACCATATTGGACTTTAAGTGGGAGGTTGTTGGGGTATAAAGCCCAATGTGGTCGCCCAGGTAAGTGGGCGGGCCGCCAGGTATGTACACATATTCTTTTGTAAAAACCTAATAAGAACTCACTATGCTCTACACATCACAATAGAGCGAGTTCACCATATCGTCGTGCTCTTCTTCTCGCACTCTCTCTCGCGTCGCACTTCCGCTCGTACTCCTTCAATGCTCCCATGGATGGAGGAGGTTACAATAGAGGATTAGATCTATACTATTGAGACATGGGAGATGCCCTATGCAGACTCTCACCATGGAGGACATCAACACAATCATGCATTGATCAATGGGAGCCATCTACGGATTTTGATACACCTATCCACCATTTTGTATTTTTTCTCTAACGTACACACCCACTTTTTGTATATGTACCTCTCACGCTCTTGCTACTCACCTTTTACTTGTCTAGTATTGTTTCTGTTTAGTTAGTTTCTTTCTTTTTATCCAGACCTTGTATCAAATTCACCATGATGTAACTCTCTGGTCTCATATGTCAATATGACCTTAGAAGACGTTAATATAATATTTCATTTCATTTCATTTGTCTCTCAATACATAGTAGGAAATGTATGGTCAAGTGTGGAGTCCCTAAAGGAAGAGTGTATGATAGATAGAAGAGAGATGGTGGGGAGGAGTGGAGGTATGTAAACGAACTTGGGAGGAGGCCTTTTTTCACATTCAAAATGAGACACTTCTTAGTTTGAAGAAGTATGTTTTTTGGAACTTTACAATGAGATCCTCCATGAGGTTAATGTCTTTCAAATGACATCTTAAAAGGTGAAAGCCCCAAAGTTAGGGGAATCTTTGACTTAATCTTCCACTCACCCAAAGGGCACCCCCTTTTCAAGGGGCACATGGACATATGTCAGGCTCTCCCTATGCTTAGCCACATGGTGTGCTTGAATCCTATTGGCTTGGCTAAAGAGGGGACCAATGAGCTTCTAGTTCAATTCAATAAATGTCTAGATATTTTCAAGTTCTCTCTCTCAAAGAGGTAAGGAGGACACTTGTCCTAATGCTACCCATGTTGCTTGAAATCCATTATGCATGTGATTGGCTAGGATGAGAGGGGTCCAATGAGCTTCAAGCTTGAGCAAAAAGGAGGGGTCGACCAAAGCAAGCAAGGGGTGTGCTTGGGGGTATACACCCTCTCACACATTCATTTTTCACATATTCTCACTTGGTGAAAGAGGAAGAAATCCATCTCCTTCTCCAAGCTTGTTGAGAAGTTGAGAGCTTACACCAACACTCTTGGCTATGGAATGCAAATCCAACCAAGATCCATGCTTCAATGCTTAAGCTTGCCATCTTTTCCATCTTCATTACTATGCTATTATGTATGCTAGCAATAAGAGTGATGATAAGTGAGGAACTATTTATTTCTCCTATGTGTTTCTTCTTCCTCTTCCCTACCCTCATTCCTTGCTAGCTCTCTCCGCCTTTGAAGGTGTTTGAGGCCTTGGGACTGAGGCTGGGGATGGTTGATGATTTTTACAAAGTCTATATTATGCTCGTGATGCATGAAGCTTTCCATCTTCATAGCATCACCAAGGTCACAAGGAACACAAAGATTGTATTATACCAAGTCTCTCTTTATGGGAGAGTCTATAATACAAAAGCCTATTGGAGGGGGACCGGCTCCGCATAAACCGGTCCTCAACTATTGTCAAGTTCTCTAATTCTCTCTCTCTCTCTCTCTCTCTCTCTCTCTCTCTCTCTTGCAAAAGTATTGTTCATGCCAAGTTAATTAAGTATTATGGTTATGTTGCTATCGCTAATTAAGTTCATCCTCTATATTCTCAAAGTAGTCTCATAAAAATGCTCACTCTAATTCTCTTAATTTTGCTTTCTCAAATTTCATGGGACATTTCCAATACATTGATATCAGAGCTATTGGTTTCTCTTTTCTTGCTTAAGAAGAGAGGTCCTTAAGTTGTCCATGAAAGGTTGGGCATGTACATTGCAATAGGGTAAGTGGGACAAGGATCTATTTTCTTGGTTGAGAAGGACTTAGTTTGAGGTACACCGTTGGGAACTATAGTCTTAATAATGGAGTCTCTCGGGGATTGCCTTTGGCTTAACCATTATTGAGCTACTAGTAAGCTCAACGGGAACTATAATCAACCGAGCAATGTTCTCCACTAGTCTTTGCAATCAATAGTGTTTAAACAACGGGTGTGTGGCTGCTTGAGAACTAATTTTCAAAGGTAAGTAAGAGTAGCAACTAAGGTTTTTGAGGGTACCAAAAACCTTAGCTTTGATCTTGCACATGAAGGTGATAATGATGATGCCCCCATGTTTGTAGTGCAACTAGACTATAAGAGAAACCAAGCAAAAAATGCTCGTATGCTCCTTGGTCTTCTCTTTCTTGGCCACTACAATCCACTTCTTAGCATCCTCTCTTGTCTCTTGCTTGAGGTTCTTCTTGAGAGTTTCGACCCATCCGTTCTTCTTAATGCTCCCTGCGATCTCCTTGGTGATCTCTTCTTTGATGGCTTTCTTGTCAGCGAGTATCTCCCTCTCTTCTTTTGTCACAAGGGTAGCAATAGTGCCTTCCAAAAGAGAGATTCTCTCTTGAAGACTTTCTTTCTCCTCTTTCCATCTTCTCTCCCTCTCCTCCTGCTCACAAAGAAAACTATTTTTCCTTCTCTCCATTCTGCTTCCACCTCCTTCTTCCAAGCTTCCATTTCTATCTCCAATGTCAAAACGAGCTTGTTCACAAGCACGAATTTTGCCTTGCTACCATTGGTGTGAGTGGGGAAGACATTCTACTTTCCCGATTAAGAGAGAGAGAGAGAGAGAGAGAGAGAGAGAGAGAGAAAGAGAGAGAAATGAAATGTTATATTAACGTCTTCAAAAGGCCAAAGTGACCTATGAGACCAAAAAGTTACAATGTGGTGGTTCTGATACAAAGTCAGAGTAACAAAATGACAGAATGACAAAATAAAATACTATGGAATCCTAAACTGCTAGGTGTGAACTAAGCAACTAAACAACTAGCCGGGATAGCTAGATCACAGGAGATCCACCAGATGGAATCCTGCTAGGTGTGAACTAAGCAACTAAACAACTAGCTGGGATAGCTAGATCACAGGAGATCCAACATCGATCGCTGGCGGATCTCATCAATCTCCTCCATGGTAAGTAGTTTGACTGGGCGTGGTGCATGTCGAGCCAAAGTGATCTGAATCCTCTGATGCAGCCTCCGTCGATGTTGTGTAGTCCTCCTTAGTTGTGGGCGTCTGGATCTCCCCAGCTTAGTCGCTCGGTCGATCAGTGTGCCTCTGGTGTAAGGCGACGAGCTCTACTGTGGTAGTAACTCCTCTGGTGTCAGCTCTAAAGAAGTCTGTGATCTATCTCTGAGACTGGCTAGCCTCTCCTCTCATCAGTCTCTCTCTGTGTAACGAACCCAGGCATCTCTCATCCTCGTACCGCATGACTCTAGAGAATGGTCCAAAGCCTTCTCTGAACAAGTAATGGAAGCGGCCTCGTATCTCGTAGTAGACGGAGCAGTGGCATGTGTAGTGCAACTCTATCTCAGGCTCGATGTCACACAAGGGGCATGTTCTGGCCTCTGTTGGTACTCCGCTGTATATCCCAGTATCAATCCGCAGCTGGTGTGAAGATGTGCATATCTGGCCAATAGCACATCATATCCCATGAGACAAGTGGGTGTCCATGTATCTGGGCCTCGTCACAAAACCATCCTCCGTAAGTTGGAAGAGATGCTCTCTGTAGAAAGCCATCTTTGTGCCTAGCTCCTGTGCTGGCTCTATCCATGTCCTCTTGGTGTCTAGCTGAGTCAAGTCTTGGCGAATGAGCCTGGTGATCTTGGACTGTGTAAGAGTCAGAGAGGGCACATCCAGTGAGTACTGAAAGGGAGGAAATTTGTCTATGCTGAACCCATGCTCATGAAACCATGATGTCATCTCCCCATACCAGCATGTCGTATCTCCCTGCATGGCTAACTGTCGAGAGGAATCAAGTGCAAGACGTGCATATCTGTCTCTGGGAAGTTCCCACATGCGGTGTATGAAGGAGACATATCTGGTGAGTGCCTCAACCACTAGTGGGGAGGTAGCTACCTCTGCTCGTACAATAGCACGTGGTACTGAAGCCTTGGCTCTAATGAGTTGCGAGATCATAGAGACCAGAGGCTTCTCCATGTCCCCCCATCCATCACTGCGGCCTGTCCTCCTGTGATGATCTAGTGAAGGTCCCCAAATCTCAGCTCCATAAAGCAATGCAAAAGCCACCAAAGTGTCAAAGAGCCAGAGCTTCGTCCGAGGCTCCTGAAACTGAACCTATGAACACATCCTTTCCAATCTACCCAATGCTGCATGGGCTCTGGTCAATCTAGTCTCTGCTGCCCTCCTCAATGAAAATGTTGGCCCACTAAAAACCACTCCAAGGTAAGTGTAAGCATATGTATACTCCACCTTCTCCTGGCCATATGTGAATGCGGGCGCTGACCTCCTGATCCACTGTGGGGTGGTATTAAATACCATGACCTTGGTTTACCAAGATTGACGGACAAACCACTTTCTTGGGCAAACATATGCAAAGCATCCAAGTGATGTTGCATCCCCTCCGGAGAGTCGCAAATCAACACAATATCATCAACATATAACAATAGTGGAATCCATGTCCCTGCCAACTGTGCACCTCTATCACCATCTCCCTCAATGTAGTCAGAAACCTCATCCACATACATACCAAATAGAGTAGGAGAGAGCAGGCAGCCCTGCTTCACTATAATAGTGGAGTAAACCGGTGTGGATAGACCCTTTGGGGTGCATACATGCCCCACGCCTGTATAATGCCATGACCCCCCAAATGAGCTCTGTCGGTACTCCCATCTGCTGTAATATGCGCATCAATCTAGCTCTGGGCACTGTGTCAAATGCTTTGCGAAAATCCACAAAGCTACAATAGATCCGTCTCGCACGCGATTTGCCCTCCTCAATGATGGCTCTGAGTGTCAAGATATGGTCAAGAGTAGAAAAACCCCACCTGAAACCTGCCTGCCCGCGGCTGCACGTATCCCCTCCCTCTCTGCCCATCTACTAAGCTGTTGCTCAAGAATAGATGCGTACAACCATGCCAATGTGTGTCCAATCATGATAGTGCAATAATTCCTAGGCTCCATAGGGTCTCCCGACTTGAAGATAGGTACAATAGTAGATAGGCTCCAAGTATCAGGCAAGCCCTCACACATGGCACGATTAAACATAACTGCTAGAAGCTCTGCTAGTAAATCTATGGCATGCGTGAAATGCTCAGCCACTAAGCCATCATGATCATATGCTCTCCCAGTCCTCATCCTGTCAATGGCCTTCCTCACCATCTCAGCAGTGAAAAAAGCACACGTGTGTGGGCATGGATCGAGGGGGTCGGGAAGGGGGGGCTGCTCAGGAACTGTGTACAGAGATGATGCATACTGGCCCTAGGCCTCTGTAGAAGTGATGGCGGGGGGGGGTGGTGCTTATGAAAGAGCCACCATGCCTCACGTGAGTCCTGACTCAAGAATAGCTGGTATAGATCTTGCTCTAGGCAAGCCAAAAATGCCCTCTTCTTCCAACGCACTAGGCGTCGGAAGTCAATATGTGACTGTCTATGAGTGATATCCCCCAAAATCACCTCCCTCTGAAGTCTAGCTCTAGTGTCCCGGCATTCCTCATCATACCAACTGTTCTGGGACATACTCCCCAAATGGCATCTCTGCTTAGGCTGGGTATGTGGGTATGCCTCTATTGCTGCATCATGTAGTGTCTATGTTAGTATAGTAGTAAGCTCCTCCAGAGGTCACCCTGGCTCCTTTGTGCACATGCGTCTGTAGATCCCATCTATGTATACAGAGTCCGTCTCCCGCATGAAGGTGTAGCGAGTAGGGGCTACTGCCCGTAGCTTGTGTGCTACGCTAAACTGAAAAGAGATGGTCAATGACACAAGAGCATGGTCCACTGCCACACCAACAGACTGTGAGATCTTGGATACTAGAGATGAGGCTCCACTGTGCCATGACATAATCCACTGTGCTGACTCCATGTCTGGGTGGAAAGCATGTAAAACCCCCCGTAGCGGGAAATTTTTGTAGGCCATTCAAGATGGCCAATCCACGTGCAATCCCCATGTCTATCAAGTGTCGTCCATACTCAGTGTGTTCTCCATCCTGTGATAGTCTGGATAGGCCCGTCTCTGCAACATCCAACTCTCTCAGCATCTCCTCTGAAGTATCATAAAATACTGTCTAATGATGGGCAGTCCTAGCATTGAAATCCCCTAGAATGATGATGTCACCATCTCTAGAGACCTCTCTGTCTGATGATGGGCAGTCCTAGCATTGAAATCCCCTAGAATGATGATGTCACCATCTCTAGAGACCTCCCATATGTCATCATCCAAAATAGAGAAGGGGGACTGTCCTCTGGGTGGTGCATAAATTGATGTACTCGGGGGAAAGTAGCAAATAGCAATGTAAAGATATCCATCTATCTCTGCCCTTAATCTCACCCACATGTACATAGATTGCTCATCCCTGCAGGCTATATGTATCAATGGCTGCAACTCCTCCCTAAATAACACTGCCACTCCTCCTGAGCCCCGCCCTCTGTGCTCTGATCGTGCCTCCTGTCTACAGGCTGTCTCCCATCTATATCCACTAATGTGAGGCATAGATTGCCCCGGTGCCTGATGTGTCTCAGAGTAGAAGATGATGTCTCTTCCCGTAAAACTATCCTTAAAAGCACCCACATCAAGGTGCATAGATCCATTACAATTCCAGGTGGCAACTTTGAGTGTGGTCCCATAGGTCTCGCACCGTCATGTGGAGCGCCGCTCTACAATCACCACCCGACCATTTCTGTAGAAGGCCGTCTTTCCCTTCTCCCTTTCCGCTTGAATCTCTGGCATTACCTTTCTCATATGCGCAAGCTGTGTGAGAGTGAGGTCATCTCCAAGGAATATGCCCGTTTTCTTTAGTGTAGGGCGCTTCTTCAAGAAGTCCTTCTTTGCCTCCACGGATGGGAAATGGATGATTAAAGCTCTCCCTTTTGAAGTCTCCCCATTGCCTTGTGTCTTCTTCCCTACCCTCCATGCCTTTGTATGAGTAGCGTCATTCAGGGTAAGTTCAATGCTTGATGGACTCTCTCTCTCTCTCTCTCTCTCTCTCTCTCTCTCTCTCTCTCTATTGTTGTTTCATAATATTACACTACCTCTTACAGCTACATGACTATACTTTTGATGAAAGAAAAACCTTCACATAGGAAAACTTGGATAAGAATTTTTGCTATAAACATTTCCCACATATGCATTACTTTCGGTTCATAACCTGACTTAGACCTAATGAGTAGCATGGCTATAGTCACTTATGACACATAGAGTGTGTGGTTTTTTTTATAAAAAGGGACATATAATGTCCAGTGGGGTAGGACACTTAAAAGGGACATCTAATGCCCAGTGGGGTAACGACCTTCCACAAATAAACTGCAACCAGTACACTAAGCCATAAACACCCTGCACGGATCTGAGCGCCAAGTGAGTGGGCGAAGCTTGGGAAAGAGGAAGGGTTAGGAAGGCCACTGAGTCCGTGTATCATGTTGATGAGCTTGAATAGAAGGCGAAGGGCCAGTATGGTCTCCATGACTAAGGGTTGTACGGGGCCGCTGGCTCTCTAGAACATGGTATTGAAGACCTAGCACTATAAAAAGGTGAGCTTTCTTATGCTCACTTAGTTTCCTTGTAGCATCGCTTGTGTTTACCTTCTGTTATTTAGTGATTATATCACCTATCTATAACCCATACTGTGGGTAGTAGTATCAAGTTATAATACAAAGATGGCAACTGGTTGCTCTGCCGGGTCCTCTGAGGTATGAAGAATTTTAATTAGACATGTTTATTTGCCTGTCTTTCAGCATTTAAAGAAGTAGTACTCTCTCTGGAACTGCTTGGCAATAACCAGAACTGGTAATAAAGGCTTGTAGTACTCTATCAGGGAACTGGTAATAGAATACTCATGCTATCCCTTTCACCCATTAGGCCGCCACTTGAATGGGTGTTTTGAATGATGTTTTATGCACAGTATTGAAGCGGCATAAACCACATACGCAAGATTTTTTAAATGTAGGTAAATTCACGCTATATTCCGTACATAGTGCTTTCATCAATACATAGATTCATTGCATTAGAAGCTGAGTCATTTCATTATGGATGGAGAGGTTGCCATGGGAAGGCTTCTCTGAAATTACTTGACCTGTTAGTAGTCAGTCACATTAAAAATGACTTCGTTGCATAATAAACTCTGGTTTTCTTGATTTATTACAGTAAAATTAGGGAAAATGCTCCAATACATGTCTAAAGACTACGGTTAAACACCCTGTCCTGATGCGAAATCATATGAGGGAATCGCGTGGTAGGATCTATTATGTGCTTACAATAACCATAGCATGTTCATTCGCTGGTTTTTGGAACACTGCTGATTGCGGTAAAAAAAGTTGTCTCAGAAGGTTAGATAAGCAATAAATTGTTCAACTATAGATGGAAGAACTGTTGGGATTTGTTATTTTACATTCTATGGCTATGGCAAGGAGTTCCAGCTAGCCTTTACTACTGAGACCTCTGTGCTCCTTCAAACTCTCTAGTTAGTTTGTTTTTTCTCTAGAAGGCAGCATGCTTCATTATAAGTAATGAGCCTATCTAAGATAAGAATTGATTTGTTGTAGAAAGTTTCTTAGCTGCTCATTGGCAACTATGTTTGCTATGACTTCCTATTGTTTATAGATCCAGTAGAGTAAGGCATGGATCCATTCACCTTCTCTTATCAGATTTTTCATGGCACTCTGAACTTTAGGCACTATTTCTTATGTACATCTGGCTATTGGTTTCTTTCTGGGTCAGAATGAATGGAAAGGAAATATTTGGTGAAGTACTGCCATTAGTGTTGGAAATAATCAGCCTTCTTGCAGACTAGTAACTAGGACTTAACATTGAATGTGCAGCCTGCTAACCTAGACAGGTAAAAACAGTTGTAGGATGATGGGTATAGGCACACCCAGCTGAAGATCAATATCTGTTGATACTTTATCTCCTTATATATCTTAAGATAGGGCTTTTCTAGACAGTAATAGGTGGATTTTTACTCCTTGTTATAATGATCAGCCTTCGAGTTAACACCTGAGGCCTATCCTTCTAAAAACTAAGCCAGGATAGGGTATTGTTGCTACCTACCAGCTATAGACACCAGCTATATGTTGGTGATGCTACCTACCAGCTATCCTTCTAAATCTAAGCCATGATCTCGTTATTTTTCAAGATTTGCATACTGACCATAGTGCTTATGATTCAATGTGGCTTTGCAAAAATATGGCAGGGAATCCTGCACTTTGGATAAGAGGAAAACTACTAAAGTTTATTTTCTAGTTAAGTTTAATTCTCAGGAAAAACACCCTCAGACGATTTCTGAACAAACATTGACAACTCAATTTTTTTGACCTTTTGTCTTCCTGTTTAACTGGCAAAAGAAAGGTTTTAAAAACAAACTAGATATAGGACTGTACCTAACTATGGTTTTGGTGGTTAAAAGTTGCGCTCTTGTTACAGTCTTTTTGCCGTACTTAGGGCTATACTAATAGCATGGACTGAACAAAAAGACTCGACAAGGCTAATAGTGCCCATGGTTTAAATAAACGTATAACTGTTGAATCCTCTCCCCGCTCCCGGTTACCACGTATCGATTGTAAGTATATGACAAATTGCGGGTAGGAAATGTATGTCGGCACTGAATAGATATATGGCCATACATGGCTTGTTTACTGGAAGCTATTGCATTTACTAGTTTTTTTGAGCAGGAAAATGATAATTGATCTATGTTTTTTTCAGTAACAAAGACGGTTTTGGATTAGTCTTTTTGTTGTATGGTATTGCTAAAAAGAGTTAGCAAAGCTTGGGAAACACTTTAATAGTGTTTTCTGTTTGTTTGTTCTGGCATGGTATTGTTAAAGAGTTTTAGCAAGGCTTTGGAGACACTTTAATAAGTGACCTACGTAGGGATGAACAAACACGTCTTATGTTAGGTAATAAAACACAAGAAACACTTTGCAATCTGTGATACTAAAACTTCCATTACATAAATGGAAAGATACAATACTTATTGGTCCTTTACAAGCTTATTTCTTCTTCTTTTTGCATAGTTAGTGTGACATGGATGACAACTAGGGTCACCCGAGTTACCTGTAATGCTGTTTGGAAACTAATCAAGTGATTGTTTTCTTACTGTGGATGCAGGTAAGGGTGCTCTCTCTTTGGCTTTGCTTAAAGGAAGAAGTTGCTATTACCTTTTTCTCTACCACTAGTAGGACCCCAGAAACACTCTCTTCTGGCCTGTTCTTTAAAAAGATGTATTGTTTTAGTGTAAATGACTAAATTGATATGTCTACTTTTTATAGAAATTGTAGTCTTGTGGTTCTTGTACTTTTGTTGAAGTCTCATGTATTAATTTAGCCTATGTAGTAAAACTCTCTCTCCTATATACATGGGTGGACAATGGCACTTTGTGCAAATGAACACCAGAACCTAGGCTGCAATTATTTATCCATAAATATCTAGTTTTTTTGGATAGGTATGGATGGGGGGAAGTCACACAACCATCATGACTCTTGATTGTCTAGGTTGGTTAAAGGTTGACATCCCTACCAATGGCTTTTGACCCTCTCTTCTTATTGTCTACAGATTACTCTTTTCTTAGCAGGACTTGACCTCTCGACTCAGCCGGTTTGACCGGCATCCTTCCTAGTGATCAAGATGATCTCCAACCCGGAAGCAATGCTTCTCTTGAACACTAATTCCAAAGTGCCTGATTCTTCGGCACACGACTCCATCATGCACTTGCTTACCTTCAATGACTGGGTTCTTGTCCTAGCCAATCTGGATGCCAATACCAAAGATGGATTGAAGTACTTACAGAACATAGTGGCTAACTTGGCAGCTATTGAATAGGGTCACAAGGAGGATTTATTAAAATTCTCTTCCCTAGGTGCTGAACTCTCAAACCACTTAAGAAAGCTCTGTGGATTAACAACTACTTTTGCTACCTCACAGACGTCCAACTTTGAGAAAACCCCTAAAGGTTTATTTTTTCATAGCCCGGTTGTTGTGGAAGCAGTAAAAGGTTTTCAAGCTGGACTTTGCTCAACCACTGAAGTTTCTCTAATGGATATAGTCCCTAAGATTTCAAATTTTTTTTCATTCTTACCGTCTAGACAAATAGAAATTGAAGGCCTGGCCAAGGATCACCAACTCTGGGAACTTCACAACAAAGCATTTATGGCCCCAATTTCAATTGAAACTTGGGTCTACCTTGTCAGACTTCCTGCCTCCACTAGTGAAGATTGCAAATTGGAAATTCTCAAGGGAACACAGTTTTTGGACAAAGGGGATCTTATCAAGGCCCATTTCAGTATGAATTTCCTATCTTCTAGTAGATGCCCGGTTATGGCTGTGGAATATATGCCAGAACCAAAGGCACCATGACCTTCGACAAACTAAACAGTGACTTCTATTCAGGGGCAATTTGGAACATCTACATGCCCTACATCAAATGTGGTTGCAAGTCACAGGACCCTAAGGCCAACTGTGAAAGCAATATCTTATGGTTTGACCATTTAGTTTGGTTCACTGTAAATCACCTTGCTGAACTTTTTCCAACTTAGGTTGAAAATAATTTTCTCCCATTAATCTGCTCTTGGCTAGGTGGGCAAGCCTGTGAAGTAGTCCTTGCACAGATAGCTTACTTACACTTCAGATCTTTCATGTATGACTCTCTGATAGAACGTAAAAATGATGAGCTGGGCCTTCTGCTATCTAATCTAAGCAATGCTAAAGGTATGAAACACATTGTATCACTCCTCAAGCCCTCCTTGGATATTGGAGATTCCCCTTCTCTGAAGTGACCTCTGCTTTCTAGTACAGGATCCCAATTTATCACTTCTTTTTTGACCCCTTCTCCTCTACCTGATGCTTCTGGAGGTTAAGGAAAATCTAGAAGCTTTGTGAGAGGAAGAGGAAAAAACTACCTAGTTAGACAGATGTTTAACTCCTAACTATTTTTGTAATTTTAGATCAGTATTACATCAACTGGGAAGCGCTTTTTGAGGAAAAAGGACAAGAATATGGAAAGGATGGTTCACTGTCTTTTTGTCAATAGAATTTTGGATTTTTTCTCTCCTAAATATATTTTCAAACACATCGTTGAAGCAATATTAGGTAATAATAAACTGTTGCAGGATATCACTATTGGATGGAAATATGATCCACCATTGAAGAATTTTGTCTACCCTACTGGGTTTCTCACTTCCGAGACTATCCCCAATTGTAAGTGCTCTAAATTTAAACAATTTTGCAAAGACTTTGGGGATTTGGGTTTTCACGTCTGCACTAATAATCTGAATATCATTTTAGACAAAAGGATCAAGAATCTGCTCAGGTGCGGATTAAATCATATCCCTTCACAACCGCTGAATGAACACTTGACTTTTGCCACCCTACTTCACTGCCTGACTGACATAACCAGTGTCCTAACTTTGGACAATGATACCTTGAACAAACTAATAGAGTGTCTTGTCTCTTACTTTCAGACTTGTGTTAAGACCTTACCACAAAGCTTGGTTAAGTCACAAGACCTCTTGGCTGGTACCTTCCTTATCTCATCTGCTTACGGACCTGAAGTCAGATTGGTTTATTGTAGGGTTAGACAAAGCAACACATGTCCCTACTTTGATTTGTAAACAGCTTGTGAAAGCTGCTGCAGAACAAAGACTAAATGGGCCTGAATTTGAAATTTCAGAAATGGGTGATGTTGAAATAATTGAATATATTCAAGAAGCATTAAAATATTTCAAGCTTGAAGGAATAGGGAAGAAGATTCCCATTCTTTTTCCAACCTACAAAAGTCACAAGCATAAATTTAGGTGGATATCAGATGCATCCGATTGCATTATGTTAGAGGCCACCTCTGTTATCACATCTTGCCTGAATCTCTTTCTAGAATATTTCTTCACTATAAATGAAGATAAATCATTGACGGTGAAAACTTTCACTAAACAGATGGTAAATACCTTCTGGCTGGTAAAAAACACCACAGATGTTTTCCTTAACTTACCTCACTTTATTTTTTCTATTTTTTCAGCTGACATTACACAATGTTATGAAAACATATCACTCTTTGATCCATCTGGGCTTTACTATACCTTAGAAAAAATTGGGAAACTGGTATTTAAATACCGACATGGATTGGGTTACAAAAAAAATTCACTTATTAGAAAACCAAAATGGGTTAAAGACTCCTTGAAAGGACCACCTACCCACTATGGACTCATAGAAATCATGGAACTTATTGAATGGCTTCTCTAAAAATGTTTCGTCCAACTTGGAAAAAATTGCTATAAATAGATCCATGGAATTCCTATGGGATTCTCTTGTTCCCCGGTGATGTGTAACTTATACTTAGCCTTTTTTGAATACCCTTGGATAATGAAACAGTTAGAATCCAATGATTCTTCACTTAACTTGTCATCATTTCAACATACTTATAGGTATATGGATGATATACTGAATTTGAATAACCCTCACTTTGCTGTTCATCCCGAACAGATTTATCCAGCTAACCTAAAGATTGAACCCACTTGAATGGAAGGTATGTCCTACTTTGGAGGGTTTAAGGTAACAAAGACTACCTTCTTGAATATGGAAATTTCTATCCTTTCTCCTTTTACGGGACTCTTTAGGACCGAGTTTTCTTGGAAGAGAGACAAACTTAACCTCATTCATACAGATTCCTAAAGAAAAAAGCAACAGACCTCAGAAAAGTGCCCTTGAATCCTGCTTAGGAATGGTGTATCTGATCTTTACTCATCTTCTAATGCTTTCACTGCCTTTCAGGCAATCTGTCACCTTATGAAAAAATACAAGTCAAATGGATTCTCAAACACTGAACTACTGACTACCATAAAGAATTTTCTCGGTAGAAAAGAATGGCATGGGCTGATGACAAATGTGGATACTATCATACAGCTTCTTAACTTTCGAAAACATCTGGATGAAGGGGGGTCACCACTTGGCGGTGCCCCCCCCTCACCAAGTGGATGACCTTCCCTGGGACAGGGTGGGTCTCTCTCTCTCTCTCTCTCTCTCTCTCTCTCTCTCTCTCTCTCTCTCTCTCTCTCTCTCTCTCTCTCTCTCTCTCTCTCTCTCTCTCTCTCTCTCTCTCTCTCTCTCTCTCTCTGTGTTGTTTCATAATATTACACTACCTCTTACCGCTATATGACTATACTTTTGATGAAAGAAAAACCTTCACATAGGAAAACTTGGATAAGAATTTTTTCTATAAACATTTCCCACATAGGCATTACTTTCTGCTCATAACCTGACTTAGACCTAATCAGTAGCATGGCTATAGTCACTTATGACACATAGAGTGTATGGTTTTTTTATATAAAAAGGGACATATAATGTCTAGTGGGGTAGGACACTTAAAAGGGACATCTAATGCCCAGTGGGGTAACGACTTTCCACAAATAAACTGCGACCAGTACACTAAGCCATAAACACCCTGTACGGATCCGAGCGCCAAGTGAGTGCGCGAAGCTTGGGAAAGAGGAAGGGTTAGGAAGGCCACTAAGTCCGTGTATGATGTTGATTAGCCTGAATAGAAGGCAAAGGGCCAATATGGTCTCCATGAAGAAGGGTTGTACGGGGCTGCTGGCCCTCAGGAACATGGTATTGAAGACCTAGCACTATAAAAAGGTGAGCTTTCTTATGCTCACTTAGTTTCCTTGCAGCATTGCTTGTGTTTACATTTTGTTATTTAGTGGTTATATCACCTATCTATAACCCATACTGTGGGTAGTAGTATCATGTTCTAATACAAAGATGGCAACTGGTTGCTCTGCCGGGTCCTCTGAGGTATGAAGAATTTTAATTAGACATGTTTATTTGCCTGTCTTTCAGCATTTAAAGAAGTAGTACTCTCTCTGGAACTGCTTGGCAATAACCAGAACTGGTAATAAAGGCTTGTAGTACTCTATCAGGGAACTGGTAATAGAATACTCATGCTATCCCTTTCACCCATTAGGCCGCCACTTGAATGGGTGTTTTGAATGATGTTTTATGCACAGTATTGAAGCGGCATAAACCACATACGCAAGATTTTTTAAATGTAGGTAAATTCACGCTATATTCCGTACATAGTGCTTTCATCAATACATAGATTCATTGCATTAGAAGCTGAGTCATTTCATTATGGATGGAGAGGTTGCCATGGGAAGGCTTCTCTAAAATTACTTGACCTGTTAGTAGTCAGTCACATTAAAAATGACTTCGTTGCATAATAAACTCTGGTTTTCTTGATTTATTACAGTAAAATTAGGGAAAATGCTCCAATACATGTCTAAAGACTACGGTTAAACACCTTGTCCTGATGCGAAAGCATATGAGGGAATCGCGTGGTAGGATCTATTATGTGCTTACAATAACCATAGCATGTTCATTCGCTGGTTTTTGGAACACTGCTGATTGCGGTAAAAAAGTTGTCTCAGAAGGTTAGATAAGCAATAAATTGTTCAGCTATAGATGGAAGAACTGTTGGGATTTGTTATTTTACATTCTATGGCTATGGCAAGGAGTTCTAGCTAGCCTTTACTACTGAGACCTCTGTGCTCCTTCAAACTCTCTAGTTAGTTTGTTTTTTCTCTAGAAGGCAGTATGCTCCATTATAAGTAATGAGCCTATCTAAGATAAGAATTGATTTGTTGTAGAAAGTTTCTTAGCTGCTCATTGGCAACTATGTTTGCTATGACTTCCTATTGTTTATAGATCCAGTAGAGTAAGGCATGGATCCATTCACCTTCTCTTATCAGATTTTTCATGGCACTCTGAACTTTAGGCACTATTTCTTATGTACATCTGGCTGTTGGTTTCTTTCTGTTAAGTATGGAGCCTGATTTACCCTTGTAATTTTCTGTGGTAAAAGCGCACATTTGTAAGGCCCCCATTATGAGGAGAAGCCGTCGTGCGTGAAGGAAAATCACTCACCGGAAACCAAATTTTTCACGGACAAGAATCAACTTTAAAGGCCTCGGGGGCGGAGGCCCCCGAGACTTTTTTTTCGCCGGAATATTCCTTTTCGCTGGTATATTATGGCCGGACGGCGGCCAGAAAGTGGTCGGAAAACAACCGGTCGGTTGGCCGGTGGTCGGAAGTCAATGGCCGGTGGCCGATTGTTGGAAGTCAATGGCCGGTGGCCGGTGGCCGGTGGCCGAATTCAAAAGCGGACTTGTCTTCTGAAGGGCGGCCACACATGGGCGGATTGGAGGGTCCGATTTGGACTTATTCGCACAAGGGCGGCTACACATGGCTGTCTCTCATAAGAGAGGGCAGCCCTTTTGGCCTATAAAAGGAGGCCATTTCTACACACATTTAATAGTGTGAAGTTGATGAAACAAGGTGAGTGTGAGGTGGTGAGAGTGAAGCAAGGCGGGAGCTCCATTAAGGATATAATCCCTTTGTAAACTACTTCTTGTTTTGAAGTACTAAAGCCATTGAGTGGCTGCTTTCCCGTGGACGTAGCCCACATTGGGTGAACCACGTATATCGTGTGTACTCTCTCTCTCTCTCTCTACTCTATAATCTCGTGTATGTAAATCTGTCTCTCTCCATTAAGTAATCTACTCAATTATCTATTTAGCTACGTCTTATTTCCTAACAACTGGTATCAGAGCAAGGTTTTCTCGTAGCTAAATTATCTCAAGGAAAGGATTCCTTGAATTGAGTGGGAGTTATGGCGGAGGAAGGGAAGCTCAAGATTGAGAAGTTCAACGGCAAAAACTACCAACATTGGAAGATGCAGATTGAAGACTATCTCTACCAGAAGGACCTCTATTTGCCACTAGGCGGTCTTGCGAAGAAGCCCACAACAATGGCAGATGAAGCATGGATTGTCCTTGATTGAAAGGCACTGGGAACAATCCGGTTAAGCTTGGCATCAACGGTGGCCTTCAATGTTTCGGAGATGAAGACCACGGAGGACTTAATGAAGTCACTTGACGACTTCTACGAGAAACCATCGGCATCCAATAAGGTATTTCTTATGAAGCGCTTGTTCAATCTAAAGATGGCAGAGAATGGTTCAATTGCAGAACACCTAAATGACTTTAACACAAACATAAGTCAACTTCGATCAGTGAAAATCAATTTCGATGACGAAGTGCGAGCTCTCCTTATACTATCATCTCTACCGGATAATTGGGACAGCCTTGTGATGGCTGTAAGTAATTCTATCTCTGGCACAAATACTCTTAAGTTTGATGATGTTGTGGGTGTTCTCCTAAGCGAGGAAATGCGAAGGAGATGCACAAGAGAATCATCAAGTGCTGCACTATCAGTGGAAACAAGAGGAAGGCCTAAGGAGAGGTTCAAAAACCAAAAGGGTCGTGATTGCTCAAGGCGGAGCAAGTCACGCACAAAGTCAGTTCTTGAATGTTGGAATTGCGGCAAGAAGGGCCACGTCAAGAAGGATTGCTGGTCCAAGAAGAAGAAGAAGACAGAGTCTCAAGACAACAAGCCAACATCGGAGGCCAATGTGGCAGGTAAAGTAGAGCAAGATGCTCTAATTCTCTCATTAGACAATGTTTCTAATTCCTGGATAGTAGATTCCGGGGCTTCATTCCATGCGACACCACATAAGCAACATTTCCAAGACTACACCAAAGGTAAGTTTGGGTATGTATACTTGGGAGATGATGAAGCTTGTGAGATTGTCGGCAAAGGTACAGTTTCTGTCAAAACTGCTAACGGAAATGAATGGAAGCTTAAAGATGTTAGGCATGTTCCTTCTCTTCGCAAAAATTTTATCTCTACAGGACAATTGGACGATGAAGGTCACAACATTGCATTCGGAAACAAACGGTGGAAGATCTCAAAGGGATCTTTGGTGGTTGCCAAGGGAGAAAAAGTCGGTACACTTTACTTGTGTACTGTTAGCACACAACCTTCAGCTTGTGCAGCAACTACAGAAGTTGATAGTGCAGTGTGGCACTATCGACTTGGGCATATGAGTGCCAAAGGAATGCAAATCCTTCAAACAAAGAAGCTTCTACCAGGTTTGAAAGAAGTGGACTTAGAGTTCTGTGAAGATTGTGTTTATGGTAAACAAAAGTGGGTAAAATTTCAAAAATCAGGAAATGAAAGAAAAAATAAAAAACTTGAGTTGGTTCATTCTGATGTTTGGGGTCCTTCAAGTACACCATCACTTGGTGGCTCATTGTACTATGTAACATTCATAGACGATGCGTCTAGAAAAACATGGGTTTATGTCATGAAGAATAAATCCGATGTATTTTCCATATTTCAAAGGTGGAAAGCCTTTGTGGAGAATGAAACAGGTACCAAGGTTAAATGCCTCAGATCCGACAATGGAGGCGAATATTGCAGCCAAGCTTTTGAAAGCTTTTGTGCTAGCAATGGAATTCGAAGGCAAAGGACAACCCCAAGGACACCTCAACAAAATGGGATTTCGGAAAGGATGAACAGGACAATCATGGAACGAGCACGAAGCATGCGGCTACATGCAGGCCTACCGTTTGAGCTTTGGGCGGAAGCTGTAAGTACGTCTGTGTACTTAATCAATCGGTCACCCTCAACGGCATTGGATAGGGGAGTTCCAGAAGAGGCATGGACAAGTAAACCGGTGAATTATGCATGTCTCAAAGTGTTTGGGTGTGAGGCTTTCATGCACATAGATAGAATCCTAAGATCAAAGCTAGATGCAAAGTCCAAAAAGTGTTTCTTCATTGGCTATGGAGAAGGAGACTTTGGGTATTGCCTATGGAATTCTGAAGATGGTAAAATCTTAAGGAGTAGGGATGTAATTTTTAACGAACAAAATATGTACAAAGATTACTTGGAAAGAAAACAAACAAAAGAAACACGTGATGAGTACATGGAGCTTGAGGACGGTGAAGACTCAAGGACTGCAAACGGTGACAATGTGCAACAACGTCAACCAAATGAGGAGCCTCAACCTATTCCCCGAAGATCTATAAGAGCAAGTAGACCTCTTGAAAGGTTTGTTCCTTCCTTCAACCATCTCTTGATCTCAGATTATGGAGAGCCGGAATCATACGAAGAAGCTATGCAACATGAATCCAAAGAAGAATGGACTAAGAGCATGCAAGTGGAGATAGACTCACTACATTGCAACCAAACATGGGAGTTGGTTGAGTTGCCTAAAGGTAAGCGGGCACTTCAAAACAAATGGGTGTACAAGCTGAAGGAAGAAGAAGGTGGGAAGAAAAGGTACAAGTCTAGGCTTGTGGTAAAAGGTTTTTCTCAAAAGAAAGGTATTGACTTCAATGAAATATTTTCTCAGACAATTTTTGAACAAACATTGACAACTCGGTTTTTTTGACCTTTTGTCTTCCTGTTTAACATGCAAAAGAAAGGTTTTAAAAACAAATTAGATATAGGACTGTACCTAACTATGGTTTTGGTGGTTAAAAGATGCGCTCTTGTTACAGTCTTTTTGCCGTACTCAGGGCTATACTGATAGCATGGACTGAACAAAAAGACTTAGCAAGGCTAATAGTGCCCATGGTTTAAATAAAGGTATAACTGTTGAATCCTCTCCCCGCTCCCGGTTACCACTTATCGACTATAAGTATATAAAAAATTGCGGGTAGGAAACGTATGTCGGCACTGAATAGATATATGGCCATACAGGGCTTCTTTGCTGGAAGCTATTGCATTTACTGGTTTTTCTGAGCAGGAAAAGGATAATTGATCTATGTTTTTTCAGTAACAAAGACTGTTTTGGATTAGTCTTTTTGTTGTATGGTATTGCTAAAAAGAGTTAGCAAAGCTTGGGAAACACTTTACTAGTGTTTTCTGTTTGTTTGTTCTGGCATGGTATTGTTAAAGAGTTTTAGCAAGGCTTACAAAGGTGGTCAACAAGGAGAAGTTGAGCTTTTGCTCATCTTCAATCGGCATTCAAGGATAAGAAGCAAGGATGGAAAGCATTATGAGGAGAAACCATCGTGCATGAAGGAAAATCAGTCGTTAGAAACCAAAATTTTTGCCAAAATATTCCTTTTGCCAGAATATTATGGCCGGACGACGGCCGAAAAGTGGTCGAAAAACGATCGGTCGGTTGGCTGGTGACCGGTAGTCAATGGCCGGTGGTCGAAAGTCAATGGCCCGTGGCCGATGGCCAAATTCAAAAGTGGACTTGTCTTCTGAAGGGCGGCCACACATGGGCGGATTGGTGGGTCCGATTTGGTCTTACCTACACAAGGACGGCTACACATGGGTGCCTATCATGAGAGAGGGTAGCACTTTTGGCCTATAAAAGGAGGCCATTTCTACACACATTTCATAGTGTGAAGTTGATGCAACAAGGTGGGTGTGAGGTGGTGAGATTGAAGCAAGGCAGGAGCTCCAAAAGGGTATAATCCCTTTATAACCTACTTCTCATTTTGAAGTAATAAGGCCATTGAGTGGTTGCTTTCCTGTGGACGTAGCCCACATTGGGTAAACCATGTATATCGTGTGTACTCTCTGTCTCTCTCTCTCTCTCTCTCTCTCTACTCTATAATCTCTTGTGTGTGTAAATTATCTCTCTCCATTAAGTAATCTACTCAATTATCACTTAGCTACATCATATTTCCTAACAGCCCCCACTGAAGGAACGAGAAAGAAGTGAGTCTCCGGCGGAGATAGCTCCATGAAGACAGCGGACTAAACACTATCCATCACCTCCTAAACGGAGAAGACCATCGCACACTTCTCCACACCATAATTCAAAGACGGATGAGAAAAAGCAAGAGAAGAAAACGGCCAAAAAGAGGTCACCCTCTTCTCCATCTTCTTCATCCTCTTCCTTTTATGAAGAAAGTGATGGTGCCTACAAGGAAGACAAAGGCAAAAACAAACTCTCTCCTAAAAAACTTGAACATTATCACTCGCAAGGATAACCGTTGTTTCAAATGCGGCGAGCCAGGGCATGCGTACCATGCTTGCCCCCAAAAGAACACCCGCCATGAGCCTCCTAGGACTACCTTGGTCGAAATCCCAGAAGAGGAAGCTCACCACAAAGGATCTCCTCTATGCCATGCTTGGGGAAAGGTAAGAGAACATGATGATTTTATTCTCTTTGACCCTGGTTCTACTCACAATTTCATATCCACAGAGTTGGCCACCAAGCTAGGCATCCAAGCCTATGAGATGGGAGATGTCCTACCCGCAGAAGGGGCAAGAAGCTTCAGTCACTCCCTTAATTGGAAAATTGAGGCTGCATGTCCAAAGCTATGTGGACAAAGAGGACTTCTTTATCTCTCCTCTCAAGCACGAGGATGTAATCCTAGGGGCACCATGGTTTGATTGCATGGTTGCCAATGTTGAATCCCTGAAAGGAAAATCTACGTTAAGTACAGGGAAAAAGATATATACATAGATGCCAAAGAGATGGGTAACACCATACCCATTGTACATACGGAAGCTTTCAATAAGTCAATAAAGAGCTCTATTTCCGTGTACATGATTTTTGTTAAAGATTCTCAAAATGAACCTAATGCTTTAGCAAAAGAAAATATAAACAAACACAAGGAACTAGAGTTATCCAATTTTCTCAAGGGGTTTCAAGATGTCTTTATTGACAACATCCCTTGTGAACTCCCTCCTAAACAAGGAAATGATGACCATGCAATTGAACTTCTTCCAGGAAGTTCACTGCCTAATAAACCTCCTTATAGAGTTTCTCAAGTTCAAAAAGAGGAGATTATGTAGCAAGTGAATGAGTTAGTTGAAAAGGGAATGGTTAAGCCTAGCTCATCTCCATTTTTCTCACCTGTGTTATTAGTGCAAAAGAAAGACGGCACATATCATATGTGTGTCGAGTATAGAGCACTAAATAGGATCACTATCAAGAATAGGTTTCCTGTTCCACGGGTAGAAGACCTATTTGATAAGCTACAAGGATCGACCTACTTCAATAGGATTGACCTAAAAAGTAGCTATCATCAAATAAGGATAGTTGATCAAGATATTGTAAAGACCACATTTTGCACTACGTTTGGTCTTTATGAATACATTGTCATGCCTTTTGGCTTGACCAGTGCACCAGCCACATTTAAGCGCTTGATGGAGAAGCTATTTAGACCTCACCAAACCTTTACTGGAGTGTTCTTTGATGATATTATCATCTACTCTAATTCACTAGATGAACACAAGCAACACCTCCACGTAATATTTCAAGTCTTAAGAGAGAATAAACTTTATGTTAATCGAAAGAAAAGTGAGTTTTTTTTACAAGAGATTCAATATTTAGGTCACATTATCCCTCAAGATGGCATCCAAATGGATCCATCAAAGTTAGAGGTAATAAAAGGATGGCCTAAACCAAGGAATCTTCATGAACTAAGAAGCTTTATAGGTATGTGTGCATAATATAGACGCTTCATAGAAAAGTTCTCACATATAGCACGACCATTACATGACCTAACAAAGAAAAATGTTAGGTATACATGGTTTGCCAAGGAAAACAATGCTTTCAAAAAGCTTAAAGAAAAGCTTATCTCTCAACCTGTACTTACACTGTGGGATCTCTCAAAGCCATTTGAGGTCCAATGTGATGCTTGTGGTGATTGCCTTGGAGCTGTTTTGCTCCAAGAAGGGCACACCATAGCCTATGAAAGTCAAAGGCTTGACCCTATTGAGCAAGCTCTAGGCAATATGAAAAGGAATTCCTTGCAGTTCTACATGCTTTAGACTCATGGAAGCACTATTTATTGGGGACTCCTTTCATTCTGCGGATGGATCACCAAAGTCTTAAGTACTTCATGATGCAGACCAAGCTCTCCAACAAACAAATGAGGTGGGCAAATTTCCTTTCGCAATTTCATTTTCATATTGCTCACATTGCTGAGACAAGCATAATCAAGTAGCTGATGCACTCTCAAGATGGTCGAGAGTGAATGCGGTTTCCATAGCAACTCATGATGATCTATCTTCTATGATAGATGAGTATGCTATTGATCCCGATTTTAGAGATGTGATTTCAGCCCTTGCATTAGGGAAGAAAGAGGAACCATTTACTTTACAAGATGTTATCTTCTCTATGGCAATAGACTATGCGTTACTAACTCACTACGTGAGAAAGTAATGTATGAATCTCATGCTCCTCCTTATGCGGGGCATAGAGGGATTCAGCCTATCCTAAAAGGGATTGAAACATATTTCTATTGGCCTACCATAAAAGCAAACATACAAGAGTATGCTGCTAAATGTGTGGTATTCCAAAAGACAAAGTTTGATAGAAGGAAGCAACCTGGATTGCTTCAACCTTTGCCAATCCCTAATTCACCATGGGAGAGCATATCCATGGATTTTATCTTTGGATTGCCTAAGTCTATCCATGGGAATACGAGAATATGGATGATAGTAGATAGGTTCAGTAAACAAGCTCATTTTATACCTGTCAAAAAGACTATCAAAACCCATCAAATGGCAATCCTCTTCATTTCACAAATCTTCAAGTACCATGGCTTGCCAATGTCCATAGTGTTGGATAGAGATCCTAGAATGACCAGTAATTTTTGGAAGGGTCTCTTTGAGAATTTAGGGACAAGCCTAAATTTCTCTTCGGCCTATCACCCGCAAACGGATGGCCAAAGTGAAATAGCTAACATAAAAATTCTTGATCTACTAAAAGCCTATGTAACGGAAGTAGATCAAAGGTCCCAATGGGAGAAGTACTTACCCTTAGTGGAGTATGCCTACAATAATACTGCACATACTTCCATGAGAAAAGCACCTTTTGAGGTAATTGAGGGAAGATAAAAAAGTTCCCAGCTACTTAAGGTACACAGGAAGATCTTCACTGCAGATGAGTACAACCGAGACCTACAAGAATCTTTCCAAAAGATTAAGGATGCTATCTCTTTTGCACAACAAAGGCAAAAGGCTTCTATTGTGTTAACCCTCATGCACATTCCTATCACCTAAGATGGACACCGTATTATTTATTTGGTAGAGTCAGGTACCAAGCTTGTCGGTTTAATAGGAAAAGGGTAAGAGTGATCGCCGATGAGAGGTGCACTCTAACCGGAACATTCAAGGGGTTAGTTGGCTAAGCATGGGTGCCCAAGTGTGAATGGGGCAAGCTCATATAGAAGTCAACTAAACCTAAAATTCACTCATTCTTTTATTTGTGCAATTGAAGAGTGCTCTTGCTCCATCTCCATCTTCTTCTTCTTCATCTCCTTGTGTGTGTGTGTGTATGCGCGTGAGAGAGAGAGAGAGAGAGAGAGAGAGAGAGAGAGAGAGAGAGAGAGAGAGAGCATTGCAACGACGGCACGGCATGGCAGCGGCGAAGCGGTTGAGCGTGGCGCAGCGGCGGCTCCTTCTTCTTCGCAGCAAGGAATCCTCCACGACAGCAAGCATAGAGCAGTGAGTGACACACCATCACATCTTTGAACTTACTAGTTTAGGCTAGCTGCATGCTTGGAGCCATTTGTGGCTCGCACACAGTGTATCGGCAAGTTCCTTGCATTGACACGTGCAACAGACGTGCACATTTTTGGTGCCGCTGCCGGGAATCGCCTTGCACTAAGCTAAAGAGGCACTCTGTGCTTCTCTGTGAGTCTTTGAGTTAGGAAGGAAGAGGAAGAAGAAGAAGTTAATTTCTGTAAGTTTTTTCCTGCATAATCGCTGTTTTCTGTCAATGCCTGCTTGCACAATTAGCAGTTAGTGTGTTAGTAGTGAAAGAGTGTTTTCTGTCAATGGCTGCTTGCACAATTTTTTACACAGTTAATAAATAGCTTGGTTTCTGTCAATGTCTGTTTACACAGTTTTTTATTTGTTTGCATAGTTAGTGTGTTAGCTAGTGAAGGAGTAAACATTTAGCAAAGTAGGTAGATTCAATGTTCACTGTCAGTTAGTAATTAGCAGAGTAGATAAGCTTATTTAGGTAGATTCACTATTCACTGTCAGTTAGTAACTAGCAGAGTAGGTAAGCTTAGTCAACAGAGTAGTTAGCTGTAGAAGAGATAAGGTTAGGTCAATGAGGAGAGTAGGCCAAAAGTTTTGCGTGTGTGGCCAAAAAAAGGTCACCAAAACCACGCGCGCGATGATTCTCCCCAAAAAAATAAAAAATTATTTAAGCGTAAGGCGTGAGGGTGTTCTACGAAAATTTTGGATTGGGATCATTTTCCCAAACCCAAGCCTAGGCCTCAGTCCTGAGTCTTATGATATATACTACACTCACTCTTATATATATACCCTACCTCCACAAGAGGGATGAGGGCATGTGGAATAAGTTCCTCAAGTCCTCCACCATCCCCTTCACACTCACCCTTTGGACTTACCAATTCTAGCCCTCTCCTCACCTAGGAAAACATTAGTTTTAGGATTCTGAGGGCTGTACGTAACCGAACCGGGGGCTGTAAAGCACGGCACGTCCCTCTAGCCAAGACGCTCGTTTTGAGCTATCACACACCATATTCTGTGGCTTGGTTAAAAAAGGAACCAAAAATACAAAAAAAATTGGGTTGTAAACACCAAAAAAAAAGACTAGGTGAGCGGCCTCCAGAGGCACTCACCAACACCTCTAGAGTGTCGAGGTCACATGCACCTATGCTTTGGGTGTGTGCTAGAGGACGAGCCAATCAAGAGTGTTTTCATTTATGCGCGCACTCATTATTCCTTTACCTTAGGCTCTAGGCCCTCAACGGGAACCCAAGGTAGTACCACTCAAGACCCGCATATAGCATCTAGTGACTCTTCCTTTGACTACGACTTCATGGAGGGTTACCCAATGCTAATCCTGATAGTTCAAGCCAATACATGCATGCCACGGGTCCACGGTCCAGACCAACCGTGCTTACCCGCTTGAAGGAAACCTTTAGTAGAGCCACTCGCTCCGAACATGGAACTAACGATGTAAATGAGGGGGGTTGGGAAGTAAATTCGTCATTCATGACCAACGTAGACCCTATGCCCTTAGAGAATGTCCATGTGAATACTCCATTCACTGCACCCCCTGACTCTTCAGAACTATTCCCCTCTGAGGTTATATTACCTAATGGTAGAAGCCTTGCCGAAGTGCAAGAGGTTGAGTGATATATCATTGCAGCTAGGGAAAAGGAAATCGAGAGCTTACGCAAGGCGGAGCAACGAAGAGAGTTAAAAGTGAAAGCTCCTATGTCAATATCTTTTCTAGGAGAGCAATCAAGTGCTCCTGAATTAGCGACCACTAAGGGTCAACCCATAGAGAGCCCCATTGCTTCTAGTTCAAAGGACACCCCTAGCACCTCAAGCTTAGATGGAGCGTTCCTAAATGAGAACTGGGAGTATGAACTACAAACGGAAACTCTAACTGACCTATACACAGGTCACAGCTATCACGTGGGTTGGTTAGATGTCCTACAATCCACGACAGGTGCTACTAGTGTGGAGGATCAACAACAAAGCATTTGTGAGGTCATCCATAGGGTTATTGAGCTAGAGAGACAGAACAAGGGGATCCACATGCCTTCAACGGGTCTCATGAGATTCTTGGATACAGGGAAGGCTAAACAATCGACCTTATCGCAAATGGAGACTCCCTCGGTAAGTCCGATGGATCCTCCATATGTTGTTTCGCTAGGGGTCTTAGTGCAATATGAGCCCACAAGTGATAGCTTTACCTTTCCAAGTCTAGCTCATCTTTCCCTTGATGACATTACGGCTACCATGCGTACCCCAATGATGGGCATGCTAAGAAACACACCATGGACCTCATTTGTTAGTAAAGCACCATTATGTGGTAGCTCAATGCCTGCAACAATACCTACAAGTGTGTACCAATTGTATACACCCATGGGTCCTCATACTCATGTAGTCCCTACCCCTCCCATTGTTTCAACAACCTATTCTCCACAACCACAACACGCAAGTTCTTATTTCCATGGGAATATACCGGCTAGCATTAGCATGTCACATCCGATGTCTGCTATGCCTAGGGCCACACATATGAACTTTGGGCCGCCACATGGCACAACACCGTACCAAACGTGGAACCCAAGGGCTTCCTATGCGCCAAGCCCAATGCCAATACCTACTCCACATGTAGTCTCTAGAGCACCTCCACCCACGGTTCCTACTCACTTAGGTGACTTGGCAACATTTGCTCAAGCTATCGGTTGATCTATCGCTGAGAATATGCTTAACATGCCTGATAGAGAACCTAGAAGTAAAGCAGTACAAATAGCCAAGCTCACACAAACATTTAGTGGAGATGGGGATGTGAGAAATCATATCAAAGTGTTTGAACAAATATGCGATTCTCTAGGAGAACACAATGACCTGCATAAGAGTAATGCTTTAAGCCTAACCTTAAGTGGGAAAGCAGAAGATTGGTATAGAACCCTAAGGACGGAAGAAAAAACGATTTACCCTACTCTTAGGAGACTGTTCTTGAAAGAATAGATACGAGAGGGAGTGCTTTGGGGTGTAGCCTCTTAGCTCCAGAAAACCCAATGAGAGGAAGGAGAGTCGATAAGAGACTTTATTAGTCGCTTGAAGCATTTGAATTCTCGTTGTAATCCAAATGAGCACTTCAATAATAATCAATTGCTTGATAGATTCATTAGGGGATTACGACATGAGGATATCTATAATGGCCTAGTCATTAGAGGTATCACCACTTGGGAAGCAGTCGCCACCAATGCGATCCAATTGGAGGATAATTTAATGATTCAAGGAGAAAGAGTGTCTGTTGAGCCTAAATCTATCAACTCGCAAGCATCGGGGCATCAGCCAATGACCCTAAAGCCTATTGCCAAGGAGCCAAAGATACCTGAGATGACTTTAGCAGATCTCACCAAGGCTATTCAAGAGAGTCTTAGAGACAATCGTGCTCCGCAAAACAATCATATGTATCCAAGAAGGGAGCAACAATGGTGCTCAGTATGCTATGGACTGCATAGTACCAAGTGAATGCCCTACTTTTAGAGTAAAATTCAATGGGAACTGCAATGCCTGTGGAAGGTATGGTCATCAAGCTAAGGATTACATAATAATTAAGCGCGCGATGGCCAGTAGAACAACCTTAGCATGGACAGACACACTCGAGTGCCTGCTTTGATGTCGGCCACACCTCTTGAACAAACGTCACAACACATGGTCCCTAGGGCCCAAAACGTTGTTCAAACAACACCCTTACCACCTCCAGTGCTAGGACCGGAACCACCACATCCGAGAATCACTTTTGTGAATCAAATGGGTTGCGAGTCATCCATTGCATGTTTGGAAGGTTGTGAGGATGATATAGACACTAATATTGCCTATGGGATGGATGCGCTTGAAGAAAGTCCACAATACTACATGGAGGACTATTGGGGACAAGTCAAACCTGTCTATCAAGTAGTTGCTCTTGCAGCAAGGAGACCAAAATATCAATTACACTGCTAAGAGACCACCTCTTCAATGCTATGAGTGTGGAGGTCCACATCGTGTAGCCGAGTGTCCTATTAGGCTACAAAATAATGCCACACTAATGCAAACGAATTTGAAGCGAGCACGTTTACAATGCCGATACTCATGGGTAATCAATGTGGCATAGATCATTTGATTGCCCAATGTCCAAATGATCCAAATGCATCAAAGATCACGCCATTGAACTTGATTGAGGTTACCAAGGAGCCATCACAAAGTACACCTATGGTACCAGTAAACGTACTCACACGATCGATCCTCCAAAAACAAAATTATATTCTTGAGGAAAGAGACACGACATCAATTGCCCAATCTCAGAAAAAGAAGAAAACACGGAGGAAGAGATCGCAAAAAGCAACAAAGTCAAACCCCAGTTCAAAGACAAACATAGGGACTGGCGACCCCGTATATATGAACGACACTGAAGAGGATTCTGATTCAGGTGACACCATGGAGACCAAAACAACCACTAAGATAGAAACCAACAAGGAAGATCTTCATGAGCCACAATGACAGGGATGCAAGAAGAAGATAGGAACTTATCCAAACCCTACAGAGGAGATCGAGCGAGTCAAGCAATTAAGGAGTTTGGTAGAAGATACCCAAAGGGATCTAGAACCAGCACCTAGGCAAATCCAGATTACAGACACCGTGTTTCCTACGCAGCAACAACCTCACCAAGTCCATAGACCCTTAGCAATACCTAGTGTCATCCAAGAAGAAAGTGACTTAAAGTCATGGGAAAGTGGGTGTACTCACTTCTTGATGGAAAGAATGTTTACAGAGGGACTACCTGATCCTATTGAAGAAATGGAGATCCCATCTTCCCCACGTCAAGGGACTGAAGCCCAAAAGGTGCTGTTAAACATTGCCAAATTGATGTATTTCATGTCTTCAGAAGTTAGAACCACCATCATGTCCAAACTATATAAAGACCCTGAGCTAGTCTCAGCTCTTCGAGCCTTCCTCAATGGAGAACTAAAGTTTGGGCTACCACAATTTGCACAGATTGATGGAGCTGGGGAGATGCCAATAGAGGAGGAACACTTAGATCCACAACCCAACCTAGATGAGAACCTTGTGGTAGAAATACCTGTTAACAAGTTGGGACAATACTTTGAGGATGATGAATCCAATGCGACCATACCAATCACTACTAAGGGATTAACTGTGAAGGGAATCCTTGATGGTGAGGCTGGGGTTAGCATTGTGACTAAAAATTACTGGAAAACTATGGGAAGACCTCACCTTATGACCACAACCATAGTAGTGAAGATGGTCAATGGGTCTATTGTTAAACCTATTGGGATGCTAGAAGATCTCAAGATCAAGGTCTTTGGACATAAAATAAGAATTACCTTCATTGTTATGGATTTCTCCAAGCACATTATGGCATCGGAAATGATCTTAGGACGTCCTTTCATGAGGGAAGCAAAAATGGTGCATGACTGGTCTAAAAACCATGTCTACCTGTAGTTCCAAGATTCTGGCATGCGAGTGGATCTTGTAACTGGTCGAGCACATCCCCTAGGAAACAGGTTTATAATTGATCATAGATCTGACACCACATTTCACTCGACCCCATTGCAGTATTGTTACACATGTAAAGCGGACACTAATGTTGGGGAAGATTCTCCTTATATGGATGTACTACCTGGGATGACTGAGTCGAACAATGTGGATTGGGTGCACCTAGCAGCAACCATAGACACTTGGAGAAATAGAGGGACGACCTGGGTAACACCTGAGGGGGATGAAATGCCACCACTCGTACCCTTGAATATGCTAGAAGCAATGCATATAGCTTCTAATGACCTACAAGATGAAGGTTTGACTGGCATTGGAACCAGTAGCACCTCACAAGACTATAGCCCACACGATTTGGGGTCAGAATCATCAATTGAAATTGACTCTGAGGATGAAGAATTTGAGTTAAATCTTAGTGCAAATGTGGGGACAAACCATTCAAGGCCCAGTGGTACCCTAGATGAAAATCTATCCAAGGGAGCAGAAGACACAAGTAGTGATTCATCTAGTGACTCTTCACTAGAGATCGGCCGTAATCGAAAATTAGACAAGAAGAGTAAGAGATATAAGAAGCAACGATATCGAGAAAATGTGCATTCTAGAATAAATGAAAAGAAATTTATCATAGAATGGCTTAATTATATAGGGGCATGTGATGCTCATTGAAAGTTGGTAGATAACTGGGGTGAATACCTTCAAAGCGTTATGTGGTGTAGCCCACAACCCATTGACATCGCACAACTAGAGGCTACAGAGAAGCCAAAGTTGAGTCGTACCATAAGGAGACGACAAAATCGAGAGTTAGCTCAACAACAAAAGGAATCAAAAGTGAAATCACAGTCCACAGAACAAGAGGACCCCACAAACTTACACCCTGCACCTGAACATTTCAAATCCTACACCACATAGGAACGTAAGGTTGTGTATACAAAGGCTCAAAGAAACCTATCAATGGGAGCAATGGAGTCTATGACGGTCCAACGATAGTTAAGGAAATAGAGTTAGCAGACCCATGAGAAGAGTCCAAGCCTGTTTCATTGCCCAAGATCTGACAGAGACTGAGGAGTGTGTACTTAAAGAACTTCTCGAGGAATTCAGGGATATATTTGCTGGACATATCATGATATGAAGGGTGTTCCACCTTCCGTGGTGCAACACGCAATCCCCATGAATAGCATGGCTAAACCAGTTCAGCAACGACCCTACCCAATGAATCCTAAATATGCAAAAATCGTTCAAGAAGAGATTGAAAAGCTTGTGAAATGCGGATTCATATACCCTATTGAGCACTCAGAATGGGTGTCTCCAATAGTGATTGTGCCAAAAAAGAATGGGAAACTCAGAGTGTGCGTGGATCTCAAGAAGGTCAATGCCACCAGTAGGAGGGACCATTACCCCTTGCCATATTCAGAACATGTGCTTGAAAGAGTTGCAGGGAAGGAAGCTTATAGCTTTTTAGATGGGTACTCTGGCTACAATCAAATCACAATTGTGCTGGAGGACCAAGCTAAAACAACCTTTATAACCAAGAGTTTGCATTTCGTGTTATGGCTTTTGGCTTAACCAATGCCCCTGCTACCTTTCAAAGATTAATAAACACTGCTTTTAGAGAATATTTGAGGGAGTTTTGTGAAGCTTTCTTAGATGACCTTTGTGTTTATTCCTGTTGGAAAGAACATCTATCATGCTTACGAAAAGTGTTTGAGAAGTGCAGATTGTATTGCATCTCCTTAAACCCTTTCAAATGCCAATTTTGGGTTAAACATGGAGTCATTTTAGGGCATATAGTGTCCAAAAATGGGATTTCCATAGATGAGAGCAAAATTAAAGCCATTGCTGAATTGTCACCACCTACAAACTATAAAGGAGTTCAAAGGTTCATGGGCCATGTTGGTTATTACTGATAGTTTATTTTAAACTTTGTCGAGATAGCTCGTCCTTTGTACAAGCTTCTTATTGACTTCCAATGGACCGCAGAGTGTGACCATGCTTATGAGTCATTGAAAAAGACCTTGACTAGCGCTCCTATTCTACGAGTGCCCGATTGGAATGTAGTTTCCCATGTGCATATTGATGCATCAAACTTTGCTATTGGGTGTGTTCTAGCTCAACCAGGAGAACATAAACTCGACTAACCCATTAGCTTTGCAAGTCGTCAATGAATGATGCCGAGAGAAACTATACCACTACAGACGAGAAGGTTTAGGTATGATTTATGCAACGAAGAAATTTTGCTACTACCTTCTGGCCAACAAGTTTATTTTCTATGTTGATCATCAAGCCTTGTTGTATCTAGTAAATAAACCTTGTTCCACGGGAAGAATTACACAATGGTTGTTAATTCTCCTTGAGTTTGATTTTACCGTTGTGGTAAGACCTGGTAAAAGACATGTCATGGTGGATCATTTGTCCTGCATACCCAAGGTGAAGCCCCTACTAGAGTCGATGATGAGTTTCCTGATACTTATCTATTCCCACTCGAAACCGTACCTGAATGGAGTGAGAATATTGTGAACTTTCTAGTCAATGGTTTTTCACCCAAAGAGCTTCGTAAAGACATAGCTCAAAAATTGTTAAATGAATGTGAACCTTACTCTCTCATTGCAGGAAATCTCTACAGGCTAGGGAAGGATGATATTCTTAGACGTTGTGCACGTGAGGATGAGTATTTATACATACTGCAAGAAGCCCACATGGGTATAGCCGGTGGACATTTCTCAGGGGAACTTACAACTAGAAAGGTGTTGCAATCAGGCTATTGGTGGCCAACCTTATTTAAGGATGCATCACTTTTTGCAAAAGGATGTGATGAATGCCAATATTTACAAGATCACACAACAAAAGGATAAGATGCCCTTACATCCTGTTAAAGTGACTCATCAATCATTTGAAGAATGGGGTTTGGACTTTGTAGGCCCAATTAGTCCGGTAGCCCGTAGCACTAAATCTCGATGTATTATCATTGCCACTGACTATTGACAAAGTGGGCGAAAGCCAGGGTGACACATAAGGCTGATGCGAGGTCAACTGCCAAGTTTCTCTTTGAGAACATTATTACAAGATTTGGTTGTCCCTTTGAGATTGTGAGTGACAATGGTACTCATTTTATAAATGGAGTAATAAAAGAATTCACTACCAACTTTATGATAGCTCACAGTAAGTCCACACCTTATTATCCACAAGAAAATGGCCAAACTGAGAGCACCAACAAGACCTTAATCTCTATCTTGACCAAAACGGTGGAAGCTCATTGCACAGATTGGGATTTAAAGCTTACATCAGCTCTATGGGCTTATCGTACTGCATACAAAGGTTCCACTAACTGCACACCGTTTAAGATGGTGTATGGCCAAGAAGCGGTTATGCCATGGGAGTTTGTCGTTCCTAGTCTTCGAGTAGCTTCTCAAGAAGGTTGGGATGGTAACCCCTTAGTTGAGCGATTATATATCCTTGAAAGGCTAGATGAAGAGAGGCAATTAGCTGTGCAAAATGCACTTGTGGAGAAAGATAGGAGGAAGAAATGGTTTGAACGTCATCTGAAGAACAAAGATATCAATGTTGGTGATAAAGTCCTTCGTATGGAGTGCGTAACGAAAAGAAAAAGTTGAAATCTGTGGGAAAAGGACCATATAGAGTATGTGAGATCACCCCACAAGGAACCATTCGTGTGGAGACTCTTGATGGAGTTGAAACCATTAGATTCCTCAATGGGAGCAAATTTAAAAGATACTAGGATCCTTTAAGCCAAGAGGAGCTACGTGCCATCCATACAAAAAGGCAGTCAAGGCACAAACAGAATTGAAGAAGATACAAGCTCAAGCTCAAGCTAAGGAGCGACAACAACGCATAAGATGAAAACGAGAGGCTAACCTTGGAGTTACACATGCATTCCACGTTGAAACCAATGAGGATTGGTTGGACTCTGACACACCTCTACGATACCCTATTGAGCTAAAGAGCACCTATGGAAAAGTTCTATATAACGCCTTATTGGACACGGGTGCTAAATATAATCTGCTATCATATAGGGAGTGGTGGCAGTTAGGGAAGCCACCCCTATCTGAGAGTATTATCCAAGTCAAGGGTGTCAACAAGAAAAAAACTGCGGTTTTTTGAATCTGGCACACTTCTGTCAGTTATGACAATGGGGTTATAGCTCAAGACTTTTTGGTCATGCCTGTTGGAACTATGGAGGGTAATATAAACCTAGGACGCACATGGATGATATCCACCAAATTCACTATTGATTGGCGTACAGGGGATGTCACAACACAGAAACCAACTTTTAACCCTGCCACTCAAGCCATAGTCCCTGAGATATTGCCTCTTAAGGAAATAGAACCCAAAACATTGCATGTCCAAGAGGTTGAACCATATGTCCCCATAGCCCAACTCTCTAGAGCTTCAACTGATGTAGTTGAAATAAAGCTTGAGACACACAAGACCCATCCCAATATAACAAAGAAAACATACAAGTGGGTCCCTAAAGCTTCTTTAGCGACCATAGCTAGTGCTAAAAGACATGAGCCTGGTGAGAGACGTTCCACTCGCTCCAAGAAATGTAAGGAAACGTGGCGTTGGATTCCCAAATGACTATTGGAAGCCCAAGGCTACTATTAAGGAAATGATCAAATCTGGGTGCCAAAACGTAGATTGTGTTCTTACTTGTCACCAGGCCCATATAAGCCCAATCCTGTGGCTCCAAAATGAATTGAAGATCGCGGAAAGGAAAAAAATCACGGAATGCTACACACCCGGTCCAGAGCTAGTTTGGGTACCAAACAAAGAACGATTTGTTCCACCTAGCTCAAGAACAGGGAAGTCAAATGAAGCTTCTTGTTCTTCATGTAATTCCTATAAGGAAATAGAAGCTTCAATACAACCTCCACCTACCATTGTACATATCCATACAAGCAAGAAAGAGGTTGCACCTCCCGTTGTAAGTTCACCACCTACAACAATGTTTGCAAATAAAATAATGGGAGAGTACCTTACCACCCTTGCAACTAGATGAAACACATAGGGCGGTCAAAAACTATTGGTTAAAGCCTTCACCCATAACAACTTGGAACAATTGGCTCAAAAGGTGACGACATCATTCCAAAAGGTATGATTACCCAAGGAAGGGGGGAGTGTTTGCTGACATCCATCATTCACTTACTTCCCTCTCAACCTTGCTCCCTGACTTCTCAATCTCCAATATTAGGGAATGTATATATAAAGCCTTATACTCACAAAAACAAGTTAAAAAGGTAAAAGATCAAGAGCCATAACACAAAATCATAAAAACGCATTATGCACACGAACACAACCCTTGTAATATTTGCACTCCAACCATCATCTATTTGCGTGTACAAATATGGCTAGTATGCTAGAGTCATCCACTTCTGCCTTGAGTGAGAGGTACCCTCGTTACTTTTCACAAATGTTTCACATGGTCTTTCTGGTGCTTGCCTGTGAATGGAATTTGGTAGGTACACTAGCATGTGAGAGGAATTTTGAGAAGTTAGAATGGTTGATACGTCTCTTGAACACGACTGATCCATACTTGGTAGAGAGTGTATCTCCCATTGCACAAGCCTATCCTTTTGACCAAGACGACTATAGGCATCTAGTGACCTTCTTAGTAAACATTGGTGCCTCTGATGATGAAGAAGATTTACATGATTATACGGATGGCACATATGGTCTCACAGATGATGACTTTGTTTTTCTCGACGACGAGGATAGGGGTTTAGCCTTAGGGTTTTCCACCAATCTCTACAATATCCTATTCCCTTGACTCTCTAGGGGGAGTGCAAATAATTAGGTTAGGGTTCCTTATGTTTTGTAATTGTGTTCAATAAGTGTTGGTACCTTTTCCCACTGATGTGCCTCCTTGAGGTATTCTTTGTGTTTCCTAGTGTGTATAGGAACGTGTTGCTGTTGTTAGGATTTGGACCTTCATGGAATCTTTCTCTCGTTCACACTTCAAATCAAGCGCGACCATCAACACAAACAGGTGTTTCTTGTCCATTAGCATTGCCCCTTATCTTTTTGCATCCATGTTTGTCTGCTTTAATTGTGATTGGTAGCATAATATCCAGCACATTTGCTTAGTATCAAACACTAAATTCAATGTAATTTTTTGTCATAATCACTTGTCTAGGTTTAAAAATCAAGCAGTCCGACTAAGCTAGTTTGACCAAGCTAGGCGTTAGAGATCTTCTCTTAATACCATGGGGAATGCCTTCCTAATAATCAATGGTTACTTTGTTAGGAAATAAGACGTAGCTAAACAGATAATTGAGTAGATTACTTAATGGAGAGAGATAGATTTACATACACGAGATTATAGAGTAGAGAGAGAGAGAGAGAGAGAGAGAGAGAGAGAGAGAGAGAGAGAGAGAGAGAGAGTACACACGATATATGTGGTTCACCCAATGTGGGCTACGTCCATGGGAAAGCAGCCACTCAATGGCTTTAGTACTTCAAAACAAGAAGTAGTTTACAAAGGGATTATACCCTTAATGGAGCTCCCGCCTTGCTTCACTCTCACCACCTCACACTCACCTTGTTGCATCAACTTCACACTATATAAAATGTGTGTAGAAATGGCCTCCTTTTATAGGCCAAAAAGGTTGCCCTCTCTCATGAGAGAGGCAGCCATGTGTAGCCGCCCTTGTGTAGATAAGTCCAACTCGGACCCTCCAATCCGCCCATGTGTGGCCGTCCTTGAGAAGACAAGTCCGCTTTTGAGTTCGGCCACCAGCCATTGAATTCGGCCACCGGCCACCGGCCACCGGCCATTGACTTTCGACCACCGGCCACCGACCACCGGCCACCGGCCAACCGACGGTTGTTTTCCGACCACTTTCCGGCCGCCGCCGGCCGCCGTCCATCCATAATATTGCGGCGAAAAGGAATATTCTGGTGAGGGAAAAAAAAGTCTCGGGGGCTTCCGCCCCCGAGGCCCCTAAAGTTGCCCTTGGTTTTTGACTGTGAAAATTTTGGTTTTCCGCGAGTGATTTTCCTTCATGCACGATGGCTTCTCCTCATAATGGGGGCCTTACAAATGTGCGCTTTTACCACAGAAATATACAAGGGTAAATCAGGCTCCATACTTAACAATCCTCCACTTGGAGACTGATCTCCAAACCAAACCTGTGATGACTGCTTTCCATCCTAGCTTCTTATCCTTGAAAGCCGATTGAAGATGAGAAAAATCTCAACTTCTCCTTGTTGACCACCTTTGTAAACATGTCTGCAGGATTTTCACTTGTATGCACCTTTCCTAGCTTTAGCTGTCCCTCTTCCAAAAGAGTGCGTATGAAGTGATATCTCACCTCAATGTGCTTTGTCCTTGAATGAAAGGCTGAGTTCTTCGCAAGATGGATAGCGCTTTGGCTATCACTGTACAAGACACAATTGTCTTGTTTGAATCCAAGCTCTTCTAAGAATATGTGAAGCCACAGAATTTCTTTGCTTGCCTCCGTCATTGCTATATACTCTGCTTCCGTGGTAGAAAGTGAAACCACTTTCTGCAACTTTGAAGCCCAGCTTACTGCTGTGCCTCCAACCGTGAACACATAGCCAGTAGTGCTCCTTCGAGTATCTTTGTCACCTGCCATATCTGCATCAGCATACCCTTCTAGAAAAATATCAGTTCCTCCAAAATACAAAGCATTTGTTGTTGTCTCTTTTAGATACCTAAGTATCCACTTCACAGCTTGCCAATGCTCTTTACTTGGGTTGTCCATGAACCTACTCACAACTCCCACTGCATGTGCAATGTCTGGCCTTGTCCAGACCATAGCATACATTAGAGAACCTACCGCTGTAGCATATGGAACTTTAGACATATAGGCTATCTCCTCTTGTGTCTTTGGACACATATCCTTCGTTAGTTTAAAATGACCAGCCAAAGGTGTAGAAACTGGTTTTGCATTTTGCATTGCAAACCTTCTAGTACCTTCTTGATGTAATCTTCTTGAGATAGCTTTATTGTCTTCTTCGTCCTGTCCCTTGATATTTTCATACCAAGTATCCTCTTTGCAGCACCTAAATCTTTCATTGAAAAAGATTTAGACAGATCCTCTTTTAGGTCTTTGATGTCCTGCATGTTAGCACTTGCAATCAACATGTCATCAACATACAACATTAGGATGATGAATTTTCCATCTCCCAAATTCTTCGTGTAGACGCAGTGATCCGAGTTGCATCTTGTGAATCCATTATCCAACATCCATCGATCAAACTTCAAGTACCATTGTCTTGATGCTTGCTTTAAACCATACAAGCTCTTCTTTAATCTGCAAACCATTTTCTCCTTACCTTTTACTTCATACCCCTTTGGTTGAAGCATGTAGATTTTCTCCTCTAAGTCACCGTGAGGGAATGCCGTATTTACATCCATTTGCTCGAGATTTAGATCATGAGCAACCACAAGGCTTAAGACATGCCTAATTGAGTTCATTTTTATAACAGGAGAAAATATTTCATTGAAGTCAATACCTTTCTTTTGAGAAAACCCTTTTACCACAAGCCTAGACTTGTACCTTTTCTTCCCACCTTCTTCTTCCTTCAGCTTGTACACCCATTTGTTTTGAAGTGCCCGCTTACCTTTAGGCAAATCAACCAAATCCCATGTTTGGTTGTGATGTAGTGAGTCCATCTCCACTTGCATGCTCTTCGTCCATTCTTCTTTGGATTCATGTTGCATAGCTTCTTCGTATGATTCTGGCTCTCCAGAATCTGAGATCAAGAGATGGTTGAAGGAAGGAACAAACCTTTCTAGAGGTCTACTTGCTCTTGTAGATCTTTGGGGAATAGGTTGAGGCTCCTCATTTGGTTGACGTTGTTGCACATTGTCACCGTTTGCAGTCCTTGAGTCTTCACCGTCCTCAAGCTCCATGTACTCATCACCTGTTTCTTTTGTTTGTTTTCTTTCCAAGTAATCTTTGTACATATTTTGTTCGTTAAAAATTACATCCCTACTCCTTAATATTTTACCATCTTCAGGATTCCATAGGTGATACCCAAAGTCACCTTCTCCATAGCCAATGAAGAAACACTTTTTGGACTTTGCATCTAGCTTTGATTTTAGGCTTCTATCTATGTGCATGAAAGCCTCACACCCAAACACTTTGAGAAATGCATAATTCACCGGTTTACCTGTCCATGCCTCTTCTGGAACTCCCCCATCCAATGCCGTTGAGGGTGACCGATTGATTAAGTACACAGACGTACTTACAACTTCCACCCAAAGCTCAAGCGGTAGGCCTGCATGTAGCCGCATGCTTCGTGCTCGCTCCATGATTGTCCTGTTCATCCTTTCCGAAATCCCATTTTGTTGAGGTGTCCTTGGGGTTGTCCTTTGTCTCCAAATGCCATTGCTAGCACAAAAGCTTTCAAAAGCTTGGCTGCAATATTCGCCTCCATTGTCGGATCTGAGGCATTTAACCTTGGTACCTGTTTCATTCTCCACAAAGGCTTTCCACCTTTGAAATATGGAAAATACATCGGATTTATTCTTCATGACATAAACCCATGTTTTTCTAGTCGCATCGTCTATGAATGTTACATAGTACAATGAGCCACCAAGTGATGGTGTACTTTCAGGACCCCAAACATCAGAATGAACCAACTCAAGTTTTTTATTTTTTCTTTCACTTCCCGATTTTTGAAATTTTACCCGCTTTTGTTTACCATAAACACAATCTTCATAGAACTCTAAGTCCACTTCTTTCAAACCTGGTAGAAGCTTCTTTGTTTGAAGGATTTGCATCCGTTTGGCACTCATATGCCCAAGTCGGTAGTGCCACACCGCACTGGCAACTTCTATAGTTGTTGCACAAGCTGAAGGTTGCGTGCTAACAGTACACAAGTAAAGTGTACCGACTTTTTCAAACGTGGTAGAAGCTTCTTTGTTTGAAGGATTTGCATCCCTTTGGCACTCATATGCCCAAGTCGGTAGTGCCACACCGCACTGTCAACTTCTGTAGTTGCTGCACAAGCTGAAGGTTGCGTGCTAACAGTACACAAGTAAAGTGTACCGACTTTTTCTCCCTTGGCAACCACCAAAGATCCCTTTGAGATCTTCCACCGTTTGTTTCCGAATGCAATGTTGTGACCTTCATCGTCCAATTGTCCTGTAGAGATCAAATTTTTGCGAAGAGAAGGAACATGCCTAACATCTTAAGCTTCCATTCATTTCCGTTAGTAGTTTTGACAGAAACTGTACCTTTGCCGACAATCTCACAAACTTCATCATCTCCCAAGAATACATACCCAAAATTACCTTTGGTGTAATCTTGGAAATGTTGCATGTGTGGTGTCGCATGGAATGAAGCTCCGGAATCTACTATCCAAGAATTAGACACATTGTTTAATGAGAGAATTAGAGCATCTTGCTCTACTTTACCTGCCACATTGGCCTCCGATGTTGGCTTGTTGTCTTGAGACTCTGTCTCCTTCTTCTTCTTGGACCAGCAATCCTTCTTCAAGTGGCCCTTCTTGCCGCAGTTCCAACATTCAAGAACTGACTTTGTGCGTGACTTGCTTCGTCTTGAGCGATCACGACCCTTTTGGTTTTTGAACCTCTCCTTAGGCCTTCCTCTTGTTTCCACTGACAATGCAACACTTGATGATTCTCCTGTGCTTCTCCTTCGTATTTCCTCACTTAGGAGAACACCCACAACATCATCAAACTTAAGAGTATTTGTGCCAGAAATAAAATTAGTTACAGCCATCAGAAGGCTGTCCCAACTATCCGGTAGAGATGATAGTATAAGGAGAGCTGGCACTTCGTCATCGAAATTGATTTTCACCGATCGAAGTTGACTTATGTTTGTGTTAAAGTCATTTAGGTGTTTTGCAACTGAACCATTCTCTGCCATCTTTAGATTGAACAAGCGCTTCATAAGAAATACCTTATTGGATGCCGATGGTTTCTCGTAGAAGTCGTCAAGTGACTTCATCAAGTCCTCCGTGGTCTTCATCTTCGAAACATTGAAGGCCACCGTTGATGCCAAGCTTAACCGGATTGTTCCCAGTGCCTTTCGATCAAGGACAATCCATGCTTCATCTGCCATTGTTGCGGGCTTCTTCGCAAGATCGCCTAGTGGCAAATAGAGGTCCTTTTGGTAGAGATAGTCTTCAATCTGCATCTTCCAATGTTGGTAGTTTTTGCCGTTGAACTTCTCAATCTTGAGCTTCCCTTCCTTCGCCATAACTCCCACTCAATTCAAGGAATCCTTTCCTTGAGATAATTTAGCTACGAGAAAACCTTGCTCTGATACCAGTTGTTAGGAAATAAGACGTAGCTAAATAGATAATTGAGTAGATTACTTAATGGAGAGAGACAGATTTACATACACGAGATTATAGAGTAGAGAGAGAGAGAGAGAGTACACATGATATACATGGTTCACCCAATGTGGGCTACGTCCACGGGAAAGCAGCCACTCAATGGCTTTAGTACTTCAAAACAAGAAGTAGTTTACAAAGGGATTATACCCTTAATGGAGCTCCCGCCTTGCTTCACTCTCACCACCTCACACTCACCTTGTTTCATCAACTTCACACTATATAAAATGTGTGTAGAAATGGCCTCCTTTTATAGGCCAAAAGGGCTGCCCTCTCTCATGAGAGAGGCAGCCATGTGTAGCCGCCCTTGTGTAGATAAGTCCAACTCGGACCCTCCAATCTGCCATTGTGTGGCCATCCTTGAGAAGACAAGTCCGCTTTTGAGTTTGGCCACCGGCCATTGAATTCGGCCACCGACCACCGGCCATTGACTTTCGACCACCGGCCACCGGCCACCGACTACCGGCCACCGGCCAACCGACGGTTGTTTTCCGACCACTTTCCGGCCGCCGTCCAACGATAATATTCCGGCGAAAAGGAATATTCCGACGAGGGAAAAAAAAAAGTATCGGGGGCTTCTGCCCCCGAGGCCCCTAAAGTTGCCCCTGGTTTTTGACTTTGAAAATTTTGGTTTTCGGCGAGTGATTTTTCTTCACGCACGATGGCTTCTCTTCATAATGGGGGCCTTACAAAGGTGCGCTTTTACCACAGAAAATTACAAGGGTAAATCAAGCTCCATACTTAACATACTTAGGTTCTTAATCCGATTTAGGTAGCATTGTGTGAAATGTACTAAGGCTTTCTAGTGGTCCCTATTGACCTTTAGCTTAAGTATTATATAGGGAGTTTACTAATGTGATGAGCCTGGGAAGGGTAACAGTGTTATATGGCCCCCCAAAGTTACAATATTAAAATACTGAAAACGTACAAAAAAAATAAAATCAAAGTGCCACAATGTAAAATCTTAAGGTGGAAGAGAAACCTCAGCTTGATTTGGTACTTCACTCACATGTATCGCCTACGGTACTAGAGCCCTAGAGGTTCCCAGTGTGGACGCTTTTCCTTGGAAAGCAAAAAACCCAAGGCATACAAAATAAGCACACACATCAAAATTGAAACAATGTGAAAAGACTTTGGGGGGTCAAAGAAAAGGAAATAAGTCAGGCGATGATTTCATGAGCAATTCCTTTTATCGTAGCTTAACTACAAGGTCTTCTAGGTATAGCCTCTAGTCAGCCCTCGGACATGAAATACTTGGCTCTCGTGATTAAACAACTTAATTGACTAGAGAAAATTGAGAAGCTTGCCCATGGTATTAATAGTCAATCTTTAGTGCCTTTCAACCGTTAAATTAACGACCCCAGACTTGTTTAATTGTTTACCTTTACAACTGTTTATGTGTTTGATTATATGCAATTTAATGTTAATTCCTGATATATGGTTTAAAATTCTATTACCAATCAAATTGTCTGCCTACAACTGCATATGCTTTTAAAATTTATATGAGAATGCAATTACTGTGCCAATGTTGTTGATTTTGCAGTGACTGAAGAAGGCTAAGGACATTCATCTCAAATGCTCTTCCACCTCGACGAGCGAGCTTCAACTTAATAGCTTCCGAGGACAAAATCTACATCAGGAAGGGGGGCATGTTAACCCTCACGCACATTCCTATCACCTAAGATGGACACCGTATTATTTATTTGGTGGAGTCAGGTACCGGGCTTGTCGGTCCAATAGGAAAAAGGTAAGAGTGATCGCCAATGAGAGGTGCACTCTAACCGGAACATTCAAGGGATTAGTTGGCTAAGCATGGGCGCCCAAGTGTGAATGGGGCGAGTTCATATAAAAGTCAACTAAACCTAAAATTCACTCATTCTTTCATTTGTGCAATTGAAGAGTGCTCTTCCTCCATCTCCATTTTCTTCTTCTTCATCTCCTTGTGTGTGTGTGTGTATGCGTAAGAGAGAGAGAGAGAGAGAGAGAGAGAGAGAGAGAGAGAGAGAGAGAGAGAGCATTGTGACGATGGCACGACAGTGGTGAAGCGGTTGAGCGTGGCACAGCGGCGGCTCCTTCTTCTTCGCAGCGAGGAATCCTCCATGATAGCAAGCGTAGAGCGGTGAGTGATACACCATCACCATCTTTGAGCTTACTAGTTTAGGCTAGTTGCGTGCTTGGAGCCATTTGTGGCTCGTACATAGTGTATTGGCAAGTGTGACATACGTGCACCTAAGACGGACACCGTATTATTTATTTGGCAGAGTCAGGTAATGGGCTTGTCGATCCAATAGGAAATGGTAAGAGTGATCGCCGATGAGAGGCGCACTCTAACCAGAACATTCAAGGGATTAGTTGGCTAAGCATGGGTGCCCAAGTGAATGGGGCGAGCTCATATAAAAGTCAAGCAAACCTAAAATTCACTCATTTTTTCATTTGTGTGATTGAAGAGTGCTCTTGCTCCATCTCCATCTTCTTCTTCTTCATCTCCTTGTGTGTGTGTGTATGCGTGGGAGGGAGAGAGAGAGAGAGAGAGAGAGAGAGAGAGAGAGCATTGCAACAACGGCATGGCGGCGGCGAAGCGATTGAGCGCAGCGTAGCGGCGGCTCCTTCTTCTTTGCGGCAAGGAATCCTCCACGATAGCAAGCGTAGAGCGGTGAGTGACACACCATCGCCATCGTTGAGCTTACTAGTTTAGGCTAGTTGCGTACTTGGAGCCATTTGTGACTCGCACATAGTGTATCAGCAAGTTCCTTGCATTGACATGTGCGACAGACGCACACCTAAGACGGACACCGTATTATTTATTTGGTAGAGTCAGGTATCGGGCTAGTCGGTCCAATAGGAAAAGGGTAAGAGTGATCGCCGATGAGAGGTGCACTCTAACCGGAACATTCAAGGGATTGGTTGGCTAAGCATGGGCGCCCAAGTGTGAATGGGGCGAGCTCATATAAAAGTCAACTAAACCTAAAATTCACTCATTCTTTCATTTGTGCAATTGAAGAGTGCTCTTGCTCCATCTCCGTCTTCTTCTTCTTCATCTCCTTGTGTGTGTGTGTATGCATGTGTGTGTGTGTGTGTGAGAGAGAGAGAGAGAGCGAGAGCGAGAGCGAGAGAGAGAGAGAGAGAGAGAGAGAGAAAGAGAGAGAGAGAGAGAGAGAGAGAGAGAGAGAGAGAGAGAGAGAGAGAGAGAGAGAGAGAGAGAGAGAGAGAGAGAGAGAGAGAGAGAGAGAGAGAGAGAGAGAGAGAGCGATCAAGCATTGCGACAACGGCACCGTGGCGGCGAAGCGGTTGAGCGCGGCACAATGGTGGCTCCTTCTTCTTCACGGCGAGGAATCCTCCAGGACACAAAGTGTAGAGCGGTGAGTGACACACCATCGCCATCTTTGAGCTTACTAGTGTAGGCTAGTTGCATGCTTGGAGCCATTTGTGGCTCGCACACAGTGTATCGACAAGTTCCTTGCATTGACACGTGCGACAGACGCGCACATGCTGATAAGCATAGAAGAGCCCAAGCCTTTAAAGAAAATGATTGTGTCTTACTTAAATTTCCCAAGGCTCGATTAAGGCACACGACGGGCAAGAATCCTACGGGACACCAAAAGTACTATGCTAAGCTAGCAAAAAGATACTATGGTCCCTTCCAAATTCTTAGGCCAATCAATGAGATGGCCTATCAACTCAAGTTGCCCAGCCATTGGCTCATACACAATGCTTTTCATGTGAGCCTACTAAAGCCTTACAAAGGAGAGCCACCTCAAGAACCAATTATTGAAGACCCACTAGAGATCGAGGACCAAGAAGAGGTGCTGCAGCCCGAGTCCATTCTCCGACATGAAGACAAGGTATTAAGAGGTGGTAAGACTATCCGACAATATCTTATTAAGTTTAAGAATTATCCTTTTGAAGATGCTAGATGGATGCAAGGCATACAATTAAAGAATAACCTAAACCTTGTCAATGCTTACAATGCTTCCCTAGAGTAAGCAAATGTACAAATGTTTAAAATGAACAAAGTTTCTTTCTTATAAGACTCTGTTTTTCTTTATTGTGCACAAATGTGAAGTAGTATGCATGCTTAGATCAAGTTTGCGGAGACGACGTCTCCCAAATACCAAGTAGAGCTTGTCACTCTACTATGAAAGATTGATAGGACTAATGTGCAGACATGCTTGTGGTAGGTTAGGCTCTCAAGTGCCAAATGGACTAGTCATCCATTCTGGAACAATGTTGTAGGGTAACATAGGGATCCTCTACCCACTAGAAAAAGGACTAATGACTAGGCTTTATCTTCTCTACCCCATAGTCAAGGATAACTATGATTTCAAGAGAGAGGTAATGTCATAATAACTAATATCTAATTCTCGTAAAAGATTTTCTCATGTTAAACTGATCATTTAATATGGGGAAGTGCCAGGGGAGAAAAAGCTAGAATATTGGTTAAGCTGGCAGACCGGCCATAGTAGGAATCCAAAGGAGGGAAAATAGGGATCCAAAGGGGGGGCCATATGCAAAAGAGCAATGTGCAACAATGGGCTTTAAAGACCCTAAGATTCAGCCCATTAAAACTTCCAAAATGCTAAGGTTCCAAAATTCAAAGGTTGTGTCCAAAGGTCAAAGCTTAGGAAAATTGGATGCTTTGTGTGTGTAAAAAAAGTCTTCAATGGGTCCTACATAGGAGGGGGCAGGCCTTGGAAGTAGGGGATAAGAGAGAAACACACACACACACACACACACACACACACTCACAAGCTTCCTTTACACAAAGGGAATGAGGGACACTTGTCAGCTCCCTAGCCTAGATGCCCACAAGGTGTACTCAAATCCTATTGGATGACCATGGAGGTGGACCAATGAGAATTAGGCTAGAGTAAATCTAGTTTAATTAGCTTAAAAGCACTTAATAAAAGAACCAATAAGAATTAAGCTCTTTAGAAGACTATTGGACACTCTCCCAAGGGGTCCAATGAGCATTCAGCAGCCCAATGGATTGCCTGATACCTATTGGCCGGGAGACAAAGGGGTCCAATGAGAGTTTAGATGCATTAAATAATTACCTAAAGCTCTCGCAAAAGGGGAAAGGGGGACAATTGTCAGAAGGCTATCACCTATGCCTCTCGATTTTCATTGGCTAAGCCTGGCATGGGCCAATGGGGTGCCTGCATGAGTAAAATGGAAGAGGGGTCGACCAAGAGAGAGGGGGGGCTGAATTTGTCAAGGCATTATCACACACACACTCACACAATCTCGTGTGTGGAGCAAAAAGACTCTCTCTCTCTCTCTCTCTCTCTCCTGCTCAAGCTTTAATGGAAAGCTTATCACCTACTCCAAGTGTGTGAGAAGGGAGGCCTACACCAACAACTCTTGGCTTTGTGATGCAAATCCAACCAAGAGCCAAGCTTCAATGCATGCTCATCTCCTCCACCATGCTAATTACTAAGCTATGCTATTCTAATATGAGTGATTATGGGAGGAGATGTACATCTTTCTTGTAAGACTACTCCTTCCTCTCAATCTACTCTTATACACCGCTAGCTCTCACCATCTTCGAAGGTGTGTGAGGTCTTGGGTCCGAGACCATGAGGGAATTGATGTTGTGTTTTATAAGTGTTTTTCTTACTGCTTGAAGCTTCCATCTTCGTTGCACTAGCTAGTATTGAAGGAACACAAAGAATTGTATTGTAAAATGTCTCTCTTGATGGGGGAAACCTATAATACAAATCCTTTTGGAGGGGGGACAGGCTCCATGTAAATTCGGTCCTCAACTATTGTCAATAGCTTAATTTCTCTCTTTTGAAGTATCGTTCATGCTATCTAACTAGGTGTTATGATTTTTGTTGCTCTCTCCACCCAAGCACTCTTGTTATGCTCATATGGAATCTATTCTAACGAAATGCTCACTATGTTCATGCTATTTTCCGCTACACCCAAGTTACTAGGCCATTAAATGCTACAAAACACTTGGCACCATCTCCCTTGGTATTGCTCCCAATTTGGACCCTCAGTATCTCGCGCTCTAAACTCCAATTGATTCCTTGTAACTTCATGTGGCCTTCTCATGTTGCCTAGTGTCCATGCAAACCTTGAAAAGGTTAAAAAACCACATGATGGCACATCTACATAGGCAATCAATCTGGCACATAACTGGCCGCTGGCAACAGTTCAATTGCTCATAACTTGGCGGTTTGAACTCCGATTGTCGATCCAAAATGAATGACATGGACCGTAAGTCAAGAACTTTAGGCACATGCATCCAATTCCACTTTGACCATCCATCTGCAATTTCCCAATCCGGTCGGGATCTGTAAACCACTTTTAGAATCAAACTGCCACATCTTGCACTTTGTAGCTCGAATTGAGGAGCCGACTGGACCAACTTGGAGAACACATCAAAAGCCACCTCTGTCACTTCCATTTTTTCACTTTAGGAACTTTTTCTAGACAAATTTGATAGGCACCTTGGGAAGGCATATTGGCCTCAAAAAACCACATAAAGCATACACATCCGCCGCCCTTTGTCAGCCCTTGACCTTCATACCTACTTCGCCAATTTAGCATGTACGTGTAAACACATATAGCTCTACCTTGCACACTTCATATAATTGACCAACTTTAGATAAGACATCATTGCCAAACCCCATTGTTGAACATTTATGTTTTATGTTCAACCAAAAAATGTCTATTAAACTTCAAAAACTACAAAACTAGGAAACGTGTAAGTGAAGCAAAAAATCACTATTGTACGTACAAGACTTTATTTTTTATGTAGATGACCCCTATTTAGGTTGGTTTCTTAACCCCCTTGATCAACATTTGATGCACTGTAGGTACCAACTCTCTTTCCAAATATAGCTTGAGAGATGCACCATTCACCCTGTGTTTGAGAAATCGATCATTCATCCTCATCAACTAGTAGGTACCGTTGAGAAAAGTCTAATCTACCTTGTAAGGTCCTATCCACTCTTTCTTGAACTTATTTTGAAACGTAAAGTTGAGGTGACTCTCATATTTTATCACCAAATCACCCTTCTCTATTTGCTTCTTTGGCAAGTGCTAATTGAACTTTGCAACTCTTTTTGCCCTCTGTTTCACATAGAAATCTGATGTTGCTTCTCTATCCATCTTTAAGGCTTCAATATTGGTGATCCTGTCCTAAAAAATATCCTAATGAGTTCTATCAATCCACCACATACCTTTCAATGCACCCAACTAAACATGTACATGCAACACCAGTTCTTTGCCATAGACCAACTCATACGGGGTAAAGTTGGTAGTAAGCTTTTAAGAAGTCCTATAAGCCCATAAACACTTGTCAAGATTAGATTCCCACTCTTCTACTTGTTTTGTACACATATTTGGTGAGAATCTGACTATCTGTCCAATAACACTCTCAACCAAACCATTGCAATGTGGATGATAAGGAGAAGAAAACATGTGTTAAATACCCAACTTCTCCACAAGTGCACGTATCATCTTACTCCAAAATCCTTGTCCACAATCAGATATGAGCACCCAAGGCACTCCAAATTGGCAACAAATGCAATAAAAAACAAATTGGGAAATAGTGTGAGCATTTACCTCCTTGACCGCTTTAGCTTTGACCCATCTGGTAAGATAATCAATAGCCACCACTATGTACTTTTTGCCGCTTGGCAATTTTGGGAGCAGACCAATAGCATCCAAACCCCACTTCTCAGATGAATTTTGTGATAGCCCCTTGTGGCTTGGCTACCAGTCATCTTTCACCCATGGTTTGACACTCATGGAACATCTTGCACCAATAATTCACAGTTGTCATAATAGACGGCCACCAAAAACCAGATCTAATTGCACAAAGCAATACCTAATCCTTGCCTTGATATCCTTTCTCCCCATGAAATTGTTCCAAAACCATGTCAATTTTCTCCTTGTAGAGGACCCTCCTTAGCACTCCATCTTGACTGTATGTCATCAAATCCTCGCCAACCAAAGTAGCCTTTTGAACAATCCTCCTCTTTTGCAACTTGGACAAGCCTTTCAAACATTGACTTGTGCTCAAAAAACCATCAATCTCTTTTAAAGTCTTTCTATTTGCATACATGGTGGATGCCACATATAAACTTGCTACATGAGCCTTCACACGACTATTGGCCAATTGATCCGCTTCTTGATTCTACTCCCTTCTAAAATGCTTAAACTGCACTGCTTCAAAAAACTTCAATAGCTTCTTTATGGGAAAAAACCAATTTTTAAAGAATCTATGCTTACCTTCCATTGACCCAAGAGATGCTTAATGACTAAGAGGGCATCACCTTTAACCACAAGCCTAGATATCCCAAACTCCACACACTACTTGAGTCCCAAATGGAGAGTCAAGTACTCCGCTTCATTGTTTGTGTGAACACCTTCCAAATCATAAGCTTTAGTGAAAGTCACTTTACCTTGTGGGTCCTGTATAATCACACCTCCTCCCTCTTTTGACACTACCCTCTTGTAAGCTCCATCAAACCACATAGCAAAGGCTTCTTCCAAATCAAGCTCCTCTCCTATATCTTCTTTCACCAAAAATGTCTGCCAAATATGACTTGTTGGTATGATCAATTTTGAACTCAAACCCAAACTCATGCAACTCAAGCACCCCACTTCTTGATACACCTCCCTGGCTTTAGATGAAGCACAGGTAAAGATAAGATAGATGTGAGCACATTAAACTTTCGAATGATCAAATGCACTTTAAACTTGCAACAAGCAAACAATAGAGTCATCACCCACTGATTGATCTCTATGTATGATATTTCTCTAGGGATAATCACACGGCTATCAAAATAGATTGGCTTATAGCATTTAACCACCTTGTGCATCAACACGGAACCAGGTAAATGTACCTACCATCATGGAAACATAGAAGTCATCCTCTTTGTTAGGAGTACAAACCCTTGGCAACTTGCAAAGAATCTCCTTTACTTTGTCAAAGGTCACATGTGCATCTTCAATCTACTAGAAACCATGAACTTGCTGACCCAACTTGTGAAGAGGGTCAACATACTGCGAAAGCATCCAAAAGAACCTGGAAAAATACTTGAGCTTGTACACAAATGAAGACAAACCTGTAGAATTGGTTGGGGGTTCCCTAAAAACCAAAGCTTTTACCTTTTTTAGATTGGCTTCTATTCCATATGTGAGATCACATGACCCAATAGATGAGCCTACAGATGACCCTGCTTACACTTCTTAGGATTTAGCTGCCCACCTTCTTCATCTAGCTTTTGAAAGCACAACTTTAACTTTAACAAATGCTCTACCCTAGAACTGTAACAACCAATATCATCCATAAAAGCTATGATGAACTTACCCAAGTATGGCTCGAACACCCTATTCATCCAATCTTGAAATGTTGCAGAAGCATTCACCAAACCAAAAGGCATCTTGCGGGACACAAAATGCCCCCATGGCAAAATGAAAGTAGTCTTCAATTGATTCTCCAAAGCAATGCCAATTTGGAAATAACCAAAAAAACCATCCATAATGGAGTATCTCTCATTTCCTGCTACTTGGTTCAGGATCTTATCTTGGAATGGAAAAATGGATAGTGATTTCACTTTGTAGGAGCATTCAATGGTTTATAGTCTACACATACTCTCTACTTCCCATTCTTTTTTGGTGTAATAACAACAGGTGAAACCCACTTAGACTCCTTTACTGGCTATATAATAATTTCCTCGAGTAGCTTTTTGATCTTCTACCACAAGGACTCCTTTTGAACCTATCCAAACCTTTGCAACTTTTGTGCTCTTGGCTTGTACCCCTCTTTGAGTAGAACATGCTCCACCTCTTTAGCTCCATGCAAGTCTTTGTACTCCGTGGCAAATAGGTTCGGGTATGATGTGCACAACTCCACATAGCCTTTCTTTTCTTGCTTGGTTAGATCTTCACCCATCATGCCCTCTACTACCTTACCTCAAAAAATTTCCTCATTAAGCCAATGATTGTGTGGATTAAGGGTTATGTGGGATTGTTCATATGTGAAAATAGATCGGGCTTTGATACCAATGTTAAAGACTCTTAATGCCACTATGGGCATTCCATCTAGAGAGGGTTAGGTCACCAAGCCGACCACCCAGTCTATGAGACAATGACTCCTCATTCCTAGACCCTATTTATAAGTGTGTATTGCCACCACTCGAGTACTATGATGAGGTGGTCTCCCCCTGTATCTTGCCTTCTGGGCTCTATGATCGAAAGGCAGTTGACCTAGTCACTACCATTACCTGCTATGTGACAATGAGAAATGTTTTGGATGTGGCAAAAGTAGAGGGCATGTTGGGTGAAGATCTAACCAAGCAAGACTCTCCTCCTCTTCTTCAATGCTGGTAGAGCCCTCATCATAGGCTAATTATGTCTCGTACTCACAATTGGTGATTAAATCCCCTCAATCACCTTCTGCCACAAGATTAAAGTGGATCTCCTTGGTCTTTAAATCAAGCACCACCTGCCTGCCATTTTCTCGATTTTGCAATGTGAAAACCCCCTTCTCCCAATCTTGCTTAGCTCCAATTGCAAGCAACCATGGCCTCCCCAAAATGACAGGGTAAGCATTCTCACCTGCTTTCATCACAAAGAAATCAATGAGGCATTCAATTCCCATAACCTTTGCGTTCACATCTTGGGCCACTCCCAAACACCTCACTTTGGCATGGTTGGCCACATTGGATCCGACCACCACTTTGATACCTATGTCCTTCATGGTAGCCTCTCTTAGCATGCAAACCTGTGCACCATCATCAATGTATGTCTGCACCTACTTCTTCCTTTCAATAAAAACATCCACAACTGAAAGAACATTAGTCAGACACCCTACCCTTAGAGCTAGATTCTTCACTGCATGCACATCACCTCTAGCCTGTGGAACCTCGTTCTAACAATGGTAGACCATTGCATCCTCAACTTGGGATACAATGCAAGCAATTGTCCAAATTTAAGCTAGCTTTTTGATTTTGGACATCACTCACCAAATCATATTATAGATGGCCCATCCCAATTGAAAATTTGTCTGCTTGATCTTCCAATAACGCCTTATTTACTTGTCTCAGGCTGCTCTTTGCCTTCATTCACTTTCTCTTTGCCCTTGCGAGTCGTAGTTTTCCTCTTGGTTTTTGTTTCCCTTTTGCCTCGTGCTCTTTTTTTTGCAAAAACATCCACATATTGCTTATCCACACCAATGTTATTAACTCTAGGAACTTCATCATTACCTGGCAGAGTGGGCAGTATCAGGGTTTCAACTACCTTCTGCTCTCTTTGACCATTGAACTATGCCTACCCTCTACCCCTACCAAATAGCGGGTACATGTTTCCTCTTTTCCTTGGTGGATGCAGGCAATCTGGAGCATAGTGGACTTCTTCTCCTTACTTATAACAGCTACCAGGAAACAACCTAGCCATAACACTTAAACAAAACTCTTGCATCTGCTCAGTCAAATCTTCAACAATACGTACCCATTGTTGTGGAATGGTTGTGACTCCCTGATTTGCTTGGTTCTTTGCTTGGGCTTCTTCCTTCAGACTTTGGAGCGGCGGACTGGGAGCCATAGCCTCATACGCCAACACACCTTGGTTGATCTTCTTCTTGATTTTCCTACTCTTTGCCTGCGCAATCACAGTTGCACCACTGTAATGCTCTGGGCTCTCAAAATCTACGGATGCAAACAAGCCATAAATTTCTCCAATTTGAAGTACTTGCCATTGGCCAACTACATGGCAACTGCAAACCCTGTCCAACACTCCCTTCAAAATGGTTAAGAAAAATGCCAAGTTCCTCATTTACATCTTTCCTTAAATCCTTCAATCTTGCAACCAAATCAACCAAACACCTCTTTAGAAAAATATTGTAGGAAGCGAGCCTATAGGACCGACCATATCAACCTAGGTTCTCCCTTCAAAGCATAAAACCATACCTTTGCTTTACCCTACATTAGCAATAGAATCATTTGCATCTTGCTATCTTCATTTGGCATATGCAACGACAACATGTACAACTCAAAATCGGCCATCCATTTCTCCTGCTCCTCCACATCGGTGAAGATCGGCCCGTAACTTCGTGTTGCCATAACTTCTTTGTGGAAAAAAATTCTTCCTTGATCAAACCAATGAGCAATCAAATCCTCCTTAGTGGGGGCACAAAAATATGGAGAGGGGGAATGCAAACACACCCATAAACACTCACAGATTGTCTCTTTATAGGCCTGGATAATCATAACACCCCAGTCCACCCCATAACACCTCTAAAACAACACGGATTTCACAACACACACCTTAGGCTGCACACAAATGAGCATATACACACCTTGAGAGATCCATGCTTGCTGATTCCCATGATACTTCAATCAAACACATGACAGTCACACAATACACTTCTCTCCCTCTCTGCACCACCACATACGGTCTGAAAACCACACACATGCACCGGCACCAACACAAAGCACATAAATGGTGAAGAAGAGAAAGGGGGATGGGTAGATTGACAATAGAGGATATTGGCTCTTAATTCCTCAACCAAAATGATTTGTACAATGCTTCCTTTCTCCTCCCTCGAGCTTGTGTAGCTATTGTTCAAAATAGCAAAAAGGGGGGCCCTTATTGGAGGCGGAAATTTTCTCTTTTAGCACCTTTGTTCTCCTCCAGACACGTTCCAAATTTGTGCCTATCACACATGATCCCCTGCCTTTTTAAAGTCCGGCTTTTATTCTCTCCGCACATGGGTAAGGCCCCCTATTTTGGAAGGGCGGTGCCTATTTATCCTCAATAAAAAGGGGAGGGGCCCGTGGGCACCCCCATGTGAAAGAGCCCCAATCGAGTACCAACAAACCACCAACAAGAGCCACCTACCGCAAGCAACACCACCGAAACGCCACCAAACCGCCAAAAAATGGCATCACCGCCAAGAGCCACCAGTGTGCCACCTACGTAGCATTAGGTCAATGCCATGTCATAGCCAACACTCTCTCTCTCTCTCTCTCTCTCTCACACACACACACACACACACACACACACACACACACACACACACACACACACACACACACACACACACACACACACACACACACAGAGCAAGAATAAGTGAAGCAAGAGCAAAGCTTGCACGTTGAGAATAATTGAAAACCCTAGTTTACAGCCTTATCTAGGGCTTGCTGCCCTTTTCACATACGGGCGTCCATATTTTGTCAGTCAGTGCTAAATGGGTCTGGTGCGTCTTTCATCGGCAATCACCAGCCTTTTACTATAAACCTCTTGGACCGACAAGCCTAGCCCATGACTAAACATATACACTTAAAGAATAATGGTGGCATCATGGGTTTAACATGCAACCCTTCCTAATGTAGATTCTGTCCTCGGAAACTAGTGAGGTAAAGCTCATTTGTCAAGGTGGTAGAGCATCTGGGATAGACTGTCTGCACAACAAATTCATTGTGAGAGTATGCAAGCAGAACTTTATGGCAATAAAGCATGAGGGAAATATAAAGTACATGAGGACATGGGTAATTGCAAAGAATTATGAAATGCTACACTACCATTAAGGATAAATAAATTGCATTTTGATGAAATTAATCAATCAGGAGTTTTGGGCTTATGGATGAATCTTTCAATTAGGTAGGTATGGTTAAGGCTAAAACAACTACTCTAGTATTAGCAAAGTTAGGAAGATTATCTAAATGCAAGATTCCCCAATTGTGCCTTTGACCTTTGATTAGCCAACTCACTCTCACAACTCCAAACAAGATCTTGAATTTTTCACTTTAAGCTTAATGGAAGTCTTTTTCATGTCATCATCATTTTTTTTTTCTAATTCAAAATTATTTGCCGTGTGTGCTTATGTCCGGGCCTTTTTTCTTTTAAAAAAAAGCACCCACACTGGGAACCTCGAGGGCTCTAGTATCATAGACAATACATGTGAGTGAGGGACCAAATCAAGCCGAGATTTCTCTTCCAGCTTAAGATTTTACCTTTTTTGTACTTTTTCTTTTGCTTCCATGTCCTTTGTATGCTCACTAGTGTCTTTTGTTGTTGAGGTGAGCAAGCTTCTCTATGGATAAAACACTCCTAAGGTCTCAAACACCCAGATAATTTTACCAACTAGGACTAGTGGTCAAGTAAATGAGTTAACCTAAAGTCATAGACTCCTAACTTCAAGGCTCATCCATAAGACTAAACTCTATTTTATCAACCTAAGCAAAGACAAATTTATATAGCTATAATGGCAGATGAAAAAACATAACTAAATGCACTTAATCAAACCATTAAACCACAATCAACAATTATAAATATCCACCAGCATGAATCATGGAAAGTAGTACACATGGAGGTATGGAGTTGTTGGTTTTGTCGAAGCAGATATCCTCAGTCATGTCAATGGAGATCCATATAAGTCTACACAACAATATCAAGCAACAAGGCACTATACCCCTTGGAGGCATGTCAGTGTGAAAAGAAAAAAACTCTTGGAAAACAAGCGGAAACAAAATCTAGACCCCTAACCGACCTATATGTTATCACTTATGGAATCAAGGGAAGAAGATATTATATATACCGGGTGGCATCCTAGGCCTCTATCCTCGTCATCTAGATACACAAATTCGTTGTTAGTCAGGCCATAGTCTTCCTTGGATTCTTCATCATCTTTTTGTGCACATATATTAATGAAGAACCTTGCTATGCATGGATACTCATCTTGTGAAAAAGAATAGGCACGTTCCACAAGAGAAACATTTGTTACCGGCTACAAGTCACTGGTAGTCCATAGATGTATTAGTCATTCTAACTCCTCAAATTTTTTTCTCACACGCAAGTCTCTTTACCAAATTCCATTCACAAGAAAGTATAGGGTAGCATATGTGAAACACTTGAGAAAAAGAAAAAGGGTACCTTTCATAAAAAATAGAAGCGCATGCCTCTGGTGAAGTAGCCATCTCTAGGAACACAGATAGATCTGGTTAGGTCTCTAAACATGTTTTCTTGTGCTGTTTGATGTGACATGGTGCATTTGGACTATCTGTTGGGTCTGATAGGGTGCATTCTCGTTGCTAGTCGCTCTTGCTCATTTACTCGTTCATCCTCTTTTTTTTTGGGTTGATATAGTATAGGACTATATATATACATTCCCTAAGATTTGGAAGTTAAGGGGTTTGGGAGGAAGGTTAAGAGGGAAGCAATTGAATAATGATTGTTAGTAAGTACTCCCCCCTTTCTTGGGTAGATCATACCTTTTGGAAAGTTGTAGATGTCATCACCTTTTGAAACCAACTATTCCAAGTTGGCAAAGATTTTGACCAATGGAATTTTGCCACCTTAGGTGATTCATCAAGTTGTAAGGGTGGTAAGGTACTCTCCCATGATCTTACTTGAGGAGTTTCTTTAGGTTATGAACTCATAATTGGTGGTATGAAGTTTGTGTGGATTTGTACAATGGTAGGTGGAGGTTGTGTCGAAGCCTGTATTTCTGTAGATGAACTACATGAAGAGCTGGAAGCTTCATTCGACTTCCCTGTTTACTGAGCTAGGTGGAACATATCATTCTTTCTTTGGTACCCAAACTAGCTCTAGAATAGGTGTGTAGGCGGTCTTCAAGTCGTTTTGGAGTTACAGGATTTGTTGTCTTTATTTCAGCCACGGGAGTTGAATCTCTAAAGGGTTGTGCCATAGGGATAGATGTTTCAACCTCTTGAATATGCAATGTTCCATTCTGTGTTCCCTCAAGAGTCAATAACTCAGGGACCGTTACTTGAGTGGCAAGATTGAGAGTTTGTTTTTGTGTCGTGATACTCCCCGTTTCCCAATTGATGGTACACTTGGTTGCAGACATCCACTTACATCCCAGGTTTATGTTTTCCTCCATAGCACCCGCAGGCATGACCAAAAATCTTTGAGCCACGGTCCCATTGTCATAAATAACAGGAGTGTGCAAGATTCCAAAGACAATAGTTTTCTTCTTGTTAATATCCTTGACTTGGATGGTACTTTTGGATAGAGACGGATTTCCTAACTGACACCACACTCCTAAACAAATGGTCTATAATAGTCAACATGCCCCATGAATCTTTGGATTCCCTTTTAGTTTGTAGGTGGTGGTAAATTATCAATGGATTTAATTTTGCTTTCATGTGTGGAAATCCCATTCTTGGACACAATATTCCCTAAAATGACTCCATGCTTAACCCAAAATTGGCATTTGAAAGGGTTCAATGAGATGCAATATAATCGGCATCTTTCAAATACTTTTTGTAAATATGATAGATGTTCTTTCCACGAAGAATAAACACAAAGGTCATCTAAAAAAGCTACACAAAACTCCCTTAAATATTCCCTAAAAGTAGTGTTTATTAATCTTTGGAATGTAGTGAGGCATTAGTTAAGCCAAAAGCCATAACACAAAATGCGAACACTCTGAATTCAGTTATAGAAGCGGTTCTAGCTTTGTCCTCTAGTGCAATCGTGATTTGATTATAACTAGAGTACCCATCTGAGAAGCTATTAGCTTCCTTTTTTGCAACTTGCTCAAGCACATGTTCTGAATATGGCAATGAATAGTGATCCCTCCTAGTGGCTGTATTAACCTTCTTGAGATCCACACACACTCTGATTTTACCATTCTTTTTTGGCACAATAACTATTAGAGACATCCATTTTGAGTGCTCAATAGGGTATATGAATCCACATATACCCTATTTGATATGTGTATATGAATCCACATTTGATAAGCTTTTTGAGTTCTTCCTGGATAACCTTTGCATACTTAGGATTCATTGGATAAGGTCTTTGTTGGCTGGTTTAGTAGTGCTAATCATTGGAATTGTATGTTGTGCTACAGAAGGTGGAACGCCCTTCATGTCATGATATGTCCAAGAAAATATATCCTTGAATTCCTTGAGGATATCCTTAAGTACATACTCTTTAGTCTCTGTCAAGTCTTGGGCAATGAAAACGAGTTTGGAGTCCTCACCTAGGTCCACTAACTCTATTTCTTTAACTATTGCCAGACCATCATAGACGTCATTACTTTCATTAGTAGGTGTTCTTTTGGCCTTTGTATGTACACAAGATGATGCAACTCCGTGGTGTAGGATTTGAAATGATCAGATGTAGGGTGTAAGTCTGTGGGAACTTGTTATGTTGTGGACTGTGATTTTGCTTCCACTTCCCTTAGTTGTTGAGCTAACTCTTGGTTTTGGTATCTCCTTACAGTACGGCTCAACTTTGGCTTCTCTATGGCCTCTAATTGTGCAATGTCAATGGGTTGTGGGATGCACCACATGATGCTTTGAAGGAATTCACCCCAATTATCTACCAACTTTCGATGAGCATCACATGCCCCTGTATAACTGATCCATTCTGCGGTAGAATATTTTCATTTATTCTATCACGTACATTCACTCGATATCATCGCCTCTCATATCGCTTACTCCTCTTGTCTCATTTTTTATTATGGCCGGTTTTTAGTGCAGAGTCGCTAGATGAATCGCTACTTGTGTCTTCTCCTCTCCAAGATAGATTGTCATCTAGGGTACCGCTCGACCTTGAATGGTTTGTCTCCTCATTTGCACCAATATTCAAATTCTTCGTCCACATAGTCAATTTAGACTAATGATTCCGACTCCAAATCCCATTGGCCATCTTTACCACTATGTTTGTAGTCCCAAGGTGAGGTCTCCCCATAGATTCCCAAAACAATTTAGCTACAATGCTAACCCCAATGCCCCCATCAAGGATTCCCTTCACCGTTAATCCTATGGTAGTGATTGTTAGGGTTGCATTGGATCCCAGTTTTTCTTCGCCTAGCTTCCCGATCTGTAATGAGTCCATAAGACGTTGATAAAATTGCAATTCCCATGCCCCCTAAGATCTTAGGGATTCTTATATGATCGCAATAGATTCTGAGACCGGGTTTGCTAATGTACCTAATAGTTATAGTTTAGTTGCCACGTAAGGTAAGGCTTTTTTTCTTTGCCAAAATATCTCAGTTTGACATCCATAAAAATTTTCCCCCCCTCTGTGTGTTCCGTGACGCTTTTTAAAAAACCTTCTTCCAGTAAGATTTGCACGATACCTCTAGTCATTTTAGTAGCTGGTATCCTAGTCATAGCTTTTCTTTTCGTATTCGCATTTCTGATTGAAGTAACTGTGGTGGAGATGGCATCATTATTCGTGAAATATCAATCGGTAATTATTAGAATTGTTTTTACTTAAGTAATTCCTAAAATCTCCAGCCTTTCCTCTTGGCAAAATCTAAATGATATTCAAGGCGGAAAAAAGGTTCTTTCCTTTCTACTCATTTTCATTGGCTATCCATCTTCGTTTTATTGAGTTGTATCTATCTAAATAGATATAGATAGAATAGATATAGATAGATTTTTTTGTATATTTGTATATGTGTATGTATTGGACTATTCGACAACTAACTCTTCAAACCCAAATTTTTAAAGGAATTGAAGTTTCTTTGAGTTCTAATAAATGAAACGAGCTTTCTTTTTTTTTTCATTAGTTATCGCAACACTTCGGGAGCTAACGAGACTACTCTGGCAAAATTACATTCCCTCAATTCCCTTGCTACTGGACCAAAAATCCTAGTTCCTCTAGGATTTCCTTCCTGGTTGATAATGACGGCCCAAGAGGCTTTCGACTTATTAACGTGGATGCCACGATTGAGAAACGGGGAACTTTGACTCTGTCAACGAATGCTTAGTTGTATTGTTGACATTATATAAAACCAATGAACCTTAATGATAACATTACCAATCTACCACTTATTCTTCATTTGGGTCAGGGCTCTGCTTACTATGTTTTTTCTTTGGATTCATCCGGAAATAATCTTGTTATCCGTTAAATTGTTACAATTAAATGGGCTTGCTTGCAAAGAGACAACAAGACTGTTTACCAAATGTCTTGGTTTTCCGACGACATCCAACGTGTTTGGTAAGGTAGGCATGCAAACTCTATCTTTCTTCTTCAAAGGCGTAAGCTTTCTTTGCCAGCCAACCGCTCTACTTCGTTTAAAGTGTGCTAACTACACTTTTTTATTATTATTACACAGACACTTAAGAATTAGTTACGCTAGAAGGTGCAAAATTAATTGGAGTAGGAGCGGCTACAATAGCCCTAGCAGGAGCAGCAGTAGGTATTGGAAACGTATTTAGTTCTTTGACAAGCCCTGTGGCGTGAAATCTATCGTTAGCTAAATAATCATTTGGTTATGTTACTTTAGGCTTTGCCTTAACAGAAGCTATTGCCTTGTTTGCTTTGACGATGGCTTTTTCAATCTTATTTGTATCTTAAAAAAAGAAAACAAGATAAACATGAATAACCTCACTAAAAAAAGAAATCTTTTGAATAACCTCACCAGAAATCTCTCCTTTCTTTTGAATAACCTCACCATATATCTCTCCTTTATTTCTAAGAACCTCAACATATATCTCTCCTTTCTTTTTAATAACCTCACCATATATCTCTCCTTTCTTTCGTTGAAAAAGGTATTCTTGTTTGTTGCTCTTTTTTTAATTTTATTAAATCTAATTGGGCTTGGGTTTCCTGAAACAGCATACTGTATGAATATGGGCGCTAGTAGTTCTTCAATAGTAACTCAAGCGTCTTCACATTCACAGTTTATGCAACTAAAGGAGGAGGATTGCCGTTCAATCTTATTTGAAACTTGGCAAGATTGTGATAAAATACTAAAAACCTGCCAACAAGGCAGATTGCCCAGCGCTGAGAACGGTTATGAATTCGTTTCACAACTGCAGCCTGCGCAAATAAACAATCTAGTAAACTCTATCTCTGCCAAGTTAAACCCCTCCATAGTCAGCGAAGCCACAATGCAGGAATGGGCTCAGATTTCGGTACAGTTTAAGGAGGCAAACTCCCGTCTGTTCACGTCGTTCCATAAGGACCTTATTCCTGGCTTGATGCTCATCTCTGGGGTATCTCTCCCTTTAAGCATGTCCCCGGAAGAGGGCATAGAACTCCTCTTGAAGGTCCCCTTCTCCCAGGAAGTGATAGCGCATTATGCCGCGCAAATAGTCTCCCAGGCGCAACCTTTGATTGACATGTATAAAGCCCTGTTTGAGCTCTTGCCTTCGACTCTAGAAGTAGTTTTTGTTGAGCAAGACATGCCGCCGCTGAATCCAGAAACAGAAATAACTGTTTCGCAGGAGGAGGCGGATAAAATCCAAGCCGTTCATAATAAAGCCAGGGACGCTGTCCAGATTTTCGTTAAGTTCCATAGGCTTAGAAGCCGGATTCGTAAAGGGACTGCCTTTAAACTTAAACGTAGACGTCGTGGTTAAAAAACCGTCTCACGGGCAGAGCGGACACCCTGGGGAGGGTAAAAACCACAGCTGACGACTGAATCCGAATATTACGGATTACATATATCAAGTAATTACTTTCTTTTAGGGAAGGGATGGTTAAATTATTCGGTAACCAACCGAGAGATCATCAACGACAAAGATTGACTTTTTTGTCTTTTAATTGAGTTAATTTTCTTTAATTACGTAAACTCATTTTGAAATAACGCAAAAAACATTTCTAGGGTTGGGCTTTCCTTGACCCAACCCCCCCGCACCGATAGCTCAATTGGATAGAGTCCCTGGCTTCGAACCAGGTAGTTAGGGGTTCGAGTCCTCTTCAGTGCAACATCGTTTCATTTCGGGCTTCGATAAAGCTATATACCACTAACTCTCACTCTTATTGAGAAGAAAGCTTTCACAACTTGCAAGGTAAAGCATGTATCTTCCACCCGGTATTATGTTCAGTCCTCTTTCTTTCAGTTCTTGTTTTATTTAAAGTAAGCAGTTCCCTACGCTTTTTCCTATAGCCCACCTTTTCGATGTTTTAAATCCTATGCCAAGACTAGGGAGCGAGGGGCACAAAGTGTCAAGCAGGGTTGGGTTAACCTTTCTCGCCGATCCAATTTATAATGGGATCAGAGGAATGAGTTGAGAACGCCACTACGTTCCTGGGATTATCGCCTTCAAAGTACTATCCCAACTTGTGAACAGGTATTTCAACAACAGAGTTCTCTTCCAAGTTGGGTTGTGGATCTAAGGTGTCCTCCTCTACTAGTACTTCATTAGACCTATCTACACGTGCAATTTGTGGTAACCCAACCTTCAATTCTCCATTAAGGAAAGCTTGAAGAGCTAGGAATAGCTCGGGGTCTCCATATAGTTTAGACATGATGGCGGTTCTAACTTTTGAAGCCATGAAATCCATCAATTTGGCAATATTTAACGGAAGTTTTTGGCCTTCAGTCCCTTGACATGGGGAAGATGGGATCTCCATTTCTTTGATAGGGTCAGGTAATCCCTCTATAAACATTCTCTCCAACAAGAAGAGAGTACACCCACTTCCCAATGACTTAAAGTCGCTTTCTTCTTGGATGACACTAGGTATGGCTGTTGGGGTATAAAGCCCAATGTGGTCGCCCAGGTAAGTGGGCGGGCCGCCAGGTATGTACACATATTCTTTTGTAAAAACCTAATAAGAACTCACTATGCTCTACACATTACAGTAGAGCGAGTTCACCATATCGTCGTGCTCTTCTTCTCGCACTCTCTCTCGCGTCGCACTTCCGCTCGTACTCCTTCAACTGGTATCAGAGCTCAGATCGAGGCTCGGGGCAGCACTGCAGGAGGCTAGAGTCACCAGCTCAGATTGGAGTGAAATTCGACAGGCAAAGACACGGCCCCAAATCTCGTGGGAAGGCCCGAAGGGCATGGTGTTGTCAGAATTTAATTCTGAGGTCATCTCGGCCACCGTTCGGCTTCGCTCCAAGACCTGTATCACCGAAAGGATCTCAACATTCGAGAATCCCTTAGATAGGCAGCTAGGATGTATTGACTGTGAGTTAGACAGTTGGGATTGCATCTTTGCTTTACTGCCGTTGAGGCATTGTCGCAGTCTATGCTTACAGAGACAGTACAGGTGCAGGACAGGTTTACCCACAACTTACAGTGTTAGAGAGACAATGTTTTTGAGCTGTTTTTTGGTCTGTTTTTTGAGTACACCAGAGCCATTTTACAAAGGAGACTCTGTCGAAATTTATGCAGAATCTGAAGCTTTCTTGGTTCATTTGACAGGTTGATATTGGTTCAGAGGTCAGTTTACAGGGGAAACTCTGCCGAATTTTTCCCAGAAAAGTAAACTACTGTGAAGCGTAGCTATGGCTGGATCACAGGACACTGCTCTTTACAATATCAAGAAGCTGGATGGAACCAATTTCACATTGTGGAAGAAGCAGATTTGGCACGTGTTGGTACAAAAGAAGCAGATAAAACCTATAAAGCTCAAGGGGATAAAACCAGAAGATATGGACGAAGATGAATGGAGCGAAATGGATGAATTGGCACTTTCTACCATTATGTTGACTTTGGCAGAAAGCGTTTACTTCAATGTAGCAGACGAGATGTCGGCTTATCAAGCATGGTTAAAGCTGAGTGATCTTTATGAGAAGCAGAGTGCAGCTTCACAGGTATACTGGCTTAAGAAGCTTGTTGACTTGAAGATGGAAGAAGGGACACCTATGTCCAATCATGTGAATGAGTTCAACACAATGTACAGTCAGTTGTCAGCTCAAGGTGTCAAGTTTGATGAAACTGTTAGAGCTATGTTCCTGTTGATCACATTGCCGGAAAGTTGGGACACTTTTCGCACAGCTTTCAGTAATTCTGCACCTCCAGATGGTTTGAACATAGCAGGTGTAGAAGGAAGTCTGCTTACTGAAGAAACCAATAGAAAGACAATGGACAAAGGCAAAGGAATAGCCTTAGTTGTCAGGGGAAGGACCAAAGAAAAGTACAAAGGTGGAAAGAGGAATCAGTCTCGTAGCAAGTCCCGCAGTGCTAAAGGCAAGAGTGACATAGAATGCTACCATTGTGGCAAGAAGGGTCACATGAAAAGAGACTGCAGAGAATGGAAAGCAGAAAAAGGCAAAGAGAAAGCTGAAGACCATGGTGAGAAGAACAAGTCCTCAGTGAAGATTCAAGAAATAAATGTGACAAACACTGTTGCAGAGGATGACAGTCTAGTGTCAGGAGACATCTACTTCTTGAAGAATACAATGGACTCAGATCTTCTTACAACATCTGATGGAAATGCACTGAGTGACTGGATTATAGACTCATGGGCATCACTTCATGTGTCTCCAAACAAGGAGTGGTTTACCTCTTATGTGACCACTAAAGATCATGTTCGGCTAGGCAATGGGCAGACATGTAGGATCTTAGGTGTTGGAGATGTTCAATTGAAGTTTCAGAATGGTTCTTCTTTCACGCTGAAGAATGTGAGACATGTTCTCGCAATTACAAAGAGCTTGATCAGCACAGGTTTACTTGATGATGCTGGCTACGTCACCACTTTTGGACAGAACATGTGGAAGATATCCAAGGGTTCTATGACAGTAGCACATGGAGTAAAGTCTGGAGGACTTTACATGATTTATGTATCAAATGTCTCTACAAATGTAATCAATGTAACCGAGCAGCCGAACGTTTCTTTGTGGCATAGCCGGTTAGGACATATGTCCAAGAAGGGAATGGAAATCTTGTCTCGTTTTGGTTATTTGCCTGGCTTTTCATTTAATGATTTTGAATTCTGTGAACATTGTTTGTATGGTAAGCAAACACAGCAGCCACATAAGCATAGAAGTAGTAGAAGAGATACACAGTTGGCACTTGTTCATAGTGATTTGTGTGGACCTATGCCTAACCTATCTCTAGGGGGAGCTTCTTACTTTATGACATTTATAGATGATTACTCGAGGAAAGTATGGGTTTACTTTCTCAAGCACAAGGATGAAGCGTTTAGTGTTTTCAAAACGTTTGTGACACTTGTGGAGAATCAGAGTGGCAAGAAGCTTAAATGCTTACGCACTGACAATGGTGGAGAGTATGTTTCAAAGGCCTTTCAGGACTTTTGTGAGTCAAAAGGTATAAAACGTGAACTTACTGCTCCTTACAATCCTCCTCAAAATGGTGTTGCTGAGAGGATGAATAGGACCATACAAGAGAAGGTCAGAAGTATGTTGTCTAATGCACAACTGCCAAATGGGTTTTGGGCTGAAGCTATATCAACAGCTGTTCATCTTGTAAATAGATCTCCTAACAAGGTTTTGCAGAAGGATTCAGTGCCAGAGATGGTATGGTCAGGCAAAATGCCTTCATACAAGCATCTCAGAGTCTTTGGCTATGAGGCATATACTGACGTTCCAAAGGAATTTAGGAACAAACTTGAGCCAAAGAGTAGAAAGTGCATCTTTCTAGGCTATGGTAATTCTGGTGAGATGGGGTACAGACTTTGGGATCCCGAATCCAGAAAGGTTGTCCGCAGCAATGATGTTCACTTTAATGAATCCAAATATCATTCTAAACCAGAGAGGGTTGAGGAGATTAGAAGAGTTGTCTTCCAAGAAGATGGACCTGCACGTGCAAGACAAAATGTCAGGGCTCAAGAGGAGCAAGGACAGGATAGAGTGGAACCACAGGTTGTGGCTGAGCCTGAGCCACCTATTGTTCGTAGATCTGGACATGTCACGCGACCTCCTGATTGGTTTGTTCCATCTATGAACTATGTCATGTTGACCGATTGCAATGAGCCTTCATGTTACAAGGAAGCAGTGCAAATGAAGGACTCCGGGAATTGGCAATTGGCCATGCAGTCAGAGATGACAGCTCTGCATAAAAACCAGACATGGAAGCTAGTTAAATTACCACGGGACAAAAAGGCTCTACCTTGTAAATGGGTTTACAGGTATAAGATCACCGCTCATGATAGTTAGCCAAAGTACAAAGCAAGGCTTGTTGCCAAGGGCTTTAAGCAAGAACAAGGCATTGACTTTGATGAAGTCTTCTCTCCGGTGGTCAAGATGACTACATTGAGATGCTTTCTTGCATTGGTTGCCATATTAGATTTGGTGTTGCACCAAATGGATGTCAAGACAGCGTTCTTGCATGGTGATTTAGATGTGGAAATTTACATGCAGCATCCAGAAGGGTTTGTTGAGAAAGGCAAGGAAGATTGGGTATGCCAGTTGTTAAAGAGTCTTTATGGCTTAAAACAATCACCGAGGGCATGGTACCATAAATTCCACAAGTTTATGCTTTCTCAAGGCTACAAACGTAGTGAGTTCGATCACTATCTATATACAAAGAAGGCTAAGGATGGCAGTTGGCTGATCCTTATTTTGTATGTGGATGACATGTTGATTGCTGGCAAGCACTTGGAAGAAATTTCAGCTTTGAAGTCAAAGATGGCAAAATCGTTTGACATGAAAGACATGGGTGAGGCAAGTCATATACTTGGTATGCGCATTGAGAGAGACAGATCAAAGAATTTGATTTGGTTATCTCAAACAGAGTATATTGACAAGGTTTTGCAACGTTTCAATATGGAGAAGGGAAAGGCACTGAGTGTTCCATTGCCACCATATGTGAAACTTAGCAAACAGGATTGTCCTGTGTCTGAGGAAGAACAGACTGAAATGGATAAGATTCCATATGCGTCTGCAGTGGGTAGTTTGATGTATGCAATGATTGCTACTCGCCCAGACATTGCATTTGCAGTGGGAGTAGTAAGTCGATACATGTCAAACCCAGGCAAGAAACATTGGGAGGCAGTGAAAGGAATATTGAGATACCTGAAAGCTACAAAGAGTATGCGTATATGCTATGGGAGTCAGGAGCTAAGTGTAAAGGGTTTTACAGACTCAGATTATGCAGGTGACTTAGACAACCGAAGGTCTACGTCAGGGTATGTCTTTACATTGGCTGGTGGAGCAGTATCATGGCGTTCTAGATTACAAGATTGTGTTACTCAGTCTACTACAGAGGCTGAATATGTTGCAACATCAGAGGCATGCAAAGAATCAATTTGGCTTAATCGACTAGTAACAGATTTGGGAATCAAAGAAGAGATGCCTGTGTTATATTGTGATAGTCAAAGTGCTATACAATTGGCTCGCAATCCAGTTTATCACTCAAAGACAAAGCATGTGGATGTGAAGTATCATTTCATCAGGGAAATGCTCGAGGATAAGCAACTTCAGCTTGTCAAAGTTCACACCACAGAAAATCCTGCTGATCTACTTACAAAAGGACTTCCCTCAGAGAGCTTTGCGCATTTTCGCAAGCAGATAGGTGTAGGGTAGTACATCACTTCTCTACATCTCTTGTTTATTAGCTTGTATAGTAGCTTCTCTCACACTTAAATTACCACATTGGACTTTATGTGGGAGGTTGTTGGGGTATAAAGCCCAATGTGGTCGCCCAGGTAAGTGGGCGGGCCGCAAGGTATGTACACATATTCTTTTGTAAAAACCTAATAAGAACTCACTATGCTCTACACATTACAGTAGAGCGAGTTCACCATATCATCGTGCTCTTCTTCTCGCACTCTCTGTCGCGTCGCACTTCCGCTCGTACTCCTTCAATGGCTAGTGGTCTATGGTCTTTGTGAGGTTGATTTTGTGTAGGAAACATTGTGTTTGTAATTTGGATCTTCCTAGGTGTTGATTCTAGGATCTCTTAGGGTCTCATCTACCAAATGTCTTAATTGCTTGACTCGCTTGATCTCCTCTATATGGTTTGGGTAAGTTCCAATCTTCAGTCTATGTTCCATGGGTTGTGTCCATTGTGGCTCATCATGATTCTCCTTGTTTTTTTGTTTTCTAATAGTCGTTTTAGTGTCCATGGTCTCACTGAATTAGAATCATTTTCAGTGTCATTCATATACACGCAGTTGTCACCAATTCCTATGTTAGTCTTTGAATTGGGGTTGACTTTGTTACCTTTTGTGATCTCTTCCTTTGTTTTTTCTTCTTCTTCTTGGATTGGGCGATTGATGCCATGTCTCTTTCTTCAAGAATATAATTTTGGTTTTGGAGCATGGAATGTGTGAGTACATTTATTGGTACCATCGGTGTACTTTGTGATGGCACCTCAGTAATCTCAATTAAGTTCAATGGTGTGATCCTTGGTGCATTCGGATTATTAGGACATCGGGCAATCAAATGATCTATGCCAGATCAATTACACTTGAGTATAGACATTATAGATGTACTCCCTTGATTGGTATGCACTAGTGTGGCATTCTTTTGTAGTCTAATAGGAAACTCAGCTACACAATGTGTACCTCCACACTCATAGCATTGAAGAGGTGGTCTCTTGGTAGTGAGATTGATCTTTTGGCCTATGGCTGCAAAAGAAGCTACTTGATAAACAGGTTTGACGTGTCCCTAGTAGTCCTCCACGAAGTAACGTGGACACTCTTCAAATGCATCCATCCCATAGGAAATATTAGGGTCTAGATCTTCCTCACAACCTTCCAAACAAGCACTAGATGGCTCACAACCCATAAGATTCACAAAGGTGACCCTTGGATATGGGGGATGCGGTCCTAGCACTGGAGGTGGTAGCTGTGTAGCTTGAGCAACACTTTGGGCTCTAGGAACCAAGTGTTGCGATAGTTGTTCAATAGGTGGGGTAGGCATCAATGCAGGAACTCAAGGTGAATCCGTCTAAGCCAAGGGTGTTCTATTCGTCATCACACGTTTGAACACTACACAATCCTTAGCTTGGTGATTGTACCCACCACATGTATTGCAATTCCCGTTAAATTTTACTCTAAATGTAGGGCATTCACTAGTGTTATGTGGGCCAAAGCAAACTGAGGACCATTGTTTTTCCCTTCTTGGTTACATATGATTATTTTGTGAGGCACGATTGTATCTGAGACTTTCTTGAATGGCCTTCGTAAGATCTGCTAAAGTCATCTCAGATATCTTTGGATCTTTAACAAAAGACTTTATGGTCATTTTGGCTCATGCCCCGATGCCTGCAAGCTAGTAGATTTAGGCTCAATAGACACTCTTTCTCCTTGAATCGTTAAATTTTCCTCCTCCACTTGGATTGCATTGGTGGTGACTGCTTCCCAAGTGTGATACCTCTAATCACTAGGCTATTGCAGATATCCTCATGCCATAGTCCCCTAATGAGACTATCAAGCAATTGGTTATTATTGAAGCACCCATTTGGATTACAGCGAGAATTCAAATGCTTCAAACGACTAATAAGGTCTCTCACGGACTCCTCGTCACATACCAATCCCCACCCTTTCCACTCAAAGTTAAGCGTAAAGAATTTCTCTTATGTAGTTCGTTGTGTTCTCCTAGGGAATCACATATTTGTTCAAATACTTTGATATGCTTTCTGCATCCCCGTCCCCACTATATTTTTGTGTGAGCTTGGCCACTTGTATTGCCTTACTTCTTGGCTCTCTATCAGGCATGTTACGCATATTTTCAGTAATCGAACGATCGATAGCTTGAGAAAATGTTGCCAAGTCACCCAAGTGAGCAGGTATAATGGGGACATGTGCTCTCCGGACTACAAGTAGAATGGGGATTGACATTGGGTTAGGGATACAAGTGATCCTTGGGTCCCAAGCTGGGTACGATGTTGTGCCATGTGGTGGCCCAAAGTTCATATGTCTGGCCCTAGGCATAACGGATTTAGGATATGCCATGTTAATAATATTTGGTATGGCCCTTCTAGAATGAGTACTCGGATAGGGTGGTTGTGGGGTGTAGGTTGTCAAAAAAATCATGGGAGCTACATGGGTATGAGGGGCTGTTGAGCCAACAGAGGATCACACCCACATTTTTGCTCACACTCATCATTTTGTAACCATTGATTGTAATAAATGTCTTTCCGACATTAATTTTGATTTGAGCCATTCATTAAGTAACGGGACTCAATTGAGTTTCCAGCTTGTAATCCCGAAGTAATTTCACTTGCTGATGTAATTAGTTAGAGATGTTCTCACCTCCAAGGCTGAGATATATAAGCCAAAGTTTTTGTAACCTAAGGAAGAGATTATTAATCAAAGTGAGTTTTTGAGCGCCGTGACTGTGTCTGAGAGACTGAGAGAGAGAGAGAGAGAGAGAGAGAGAGAGAGAGAGAGAGAGAGAGAGAGAGAGAGAGAGAGAGAGAGAGAGAGAGAGAGAGAGAGAGAGAGAGTCTTATCTAATTGCTACGCGAGCTACGGAGCCGCCATTGGAGAAGCGACACCGCCATTGTGTTAGCAACGGCGAGAGCTACGCATAGATACCAAGAGTACGCGCTATCGGCTTCTATGTGTGGTAAGTTCCTACGAGCTTCGGTGTGAGTTTTCTTCCAACTCGTGTGTCGGAATTGAGCATGCAGCATATCTATAGAACCACAACGAGTAGAGCTACACATTAGTACCATCGGGGTCAAGTTTCGGTCACCTGTATATTTCGGCCTGTCTTCATACGCGTTGACCGCACGGAGTGGTTATAGGTTGAGTTTGCAGTTCAAGTCTTTAGGGTGTTGTTCTTACCTAGTGTATAGACTTCCCCTTGAGTTTGAGATCGATTCAATGATTCTAGATCTTGTTTCGTATAGCATTCGTTCGTAGTACGGATTTCAGTCACTTGCATATTTTAGATCTTAGATTTGATTTCCTTAGTAGTGATTGTCATTAGAAGGTCGAGTAGGTGATTTGACACCCACCTAGTTGTTTCCATGCGCCTGCGGGTCAAGCTCCGTCCTCGTCTGACAAATTCTGTTGTTGGTTGAGTTCTCGATATTTAGCTTCCGCTAGCGGCGTAACCGCCTTAACATTTGGCGCCGCTGCCGGGGACGAGAGCCCTAAGTAGGTGACCTTAGACTAATCCTACGAGGTGAGTCGTATAAACTACTTTATATACTTTAGTTAGAAAAGATCTAGGAGTGGTGGACTCCGAAGATCTCGAGAGATACTAGGAAGTGGGGTATTCCTGGGTCTTCCGTGTTGACAGTATTTTTAGTTTAGCTTAGATTTGTTTGTTGTTTTGTTGGTGTTGAGTAGTTGTTGATAGAAGAAGAATTTGCTAGTCCGTGAGTGGCAGTGGATCTCTTTAAAATCACAATTACCAAACCCATTTTATGATTAGGAATAGCTTAGGTAGGACTTCATTTGATCCTGATCTAGAGCTAGTAATCATTGGAGTATTTGCTTGATATGGTTGATTGCATGTTAGATCACTAAACCATCGAGTTAGTAGTGAAACTTGCAATAAACAAAAGTCAGAGAAATTTTCTGTGTATCTGGGAGTTGCTGAGCACTTGAGAAAGCTTTAGGAAGGATTCTGTGCCAAAAAACTGGAAATCTGCAACTTTAGACATCATACGCGTATGATGTCTAAATGACCAAACAGAGACCAAAACAGAAATTTTGACTTTACCAGAGTGTTCAAAAGGGGGGTTATACCCTAATTTCAACTTAAAACAAGAGCATTAACACTCAAAGAGACCCAAAAAGACAAGTCGGAGTCCAAGAAACGCAAAGAATAGGAAATTTTGGATTCAGATCTTGTTTTTACATTCAAACCTGACAAAAACACTTGAAACTCAATTATAAACATTGGAGAAGGCTTAAAACCAAGAATAGTCAAAATCTGGGACAAAAGACATCATACGCGTATAATGTCTTTTAGCACATCCACTGCTTATTTTTGATATCTGACCTGACAAGATTGTTGCAAACACTGTAGAAAGCATAAATATCAAGTCTTGACCCAAATTGATGAAAAAGACATCATACGCGTATAATGTCTTTGACCTAATTTTGGACATATTTTGATACTTTGCCAACACAGATCCATTGTAATAGCTGTCTAGAGGTTATATTTCAAGTTTTATCCCATTTGGATCACAATCGACCCAAAACAAGTGCGGAAAATTGCCAAGAAAAGCCTAAATTAGCCATAACTTGCTCAAACAGAGTTCAAACTGAATTTTGTGAGTGGACAGAGCATAAAGGGGCTACTGAGAGTGAGCATAACCAAAATAGTCCAAATCTGTGAAAAAAGACATCATTCGCGTATAATGTCTTTTTCAGCATAACTGCAACAAAATTCTCACTTGATGAAACAGAAGTTGTCCAACTGACAAGATTAAACAATTGACCAAGTATCAATCAGTTTGGATCAATTCTGACCACAAAAACTTGGGAAAACAAATTGTCGAGATGGAAAAGTTAAAGTCCTTTAGGGGAATTGATGAATTTGAGATCGGGCAGGAATCTCCAGAATAACCAACCAAAACAAGGGGAACAAGCAAGTGCCATATCAACCGAGGGAAGTGTAAACCAAAGTTGGGTGCAACCATTAGAGCCGATCTTTGAAGGAAGTGTTTCTGATACTTCTTCGGAGAGATCTTACGAGATTTTCACCGAACACTTGGAACACTTGAATCTGAACAACAGAGAAAATATGGCAGCAGGACCATCAAACCCTTCCGCCACAATGAAGCTATTGTTCATAAAATACCAGTACGACAATGAGCAAGGTGCCAAGATCTACAAAGATGGAATGGACCGCTATTGTGTAAAGATAAAAGATAGACCTAGTGAGTTCAAGGACTTAGTGCCTGTGAGCTATAGCGGAGATAGATATCTAGATGATGAGGGTACCATGTATTTGGTAGTCCTAAACCCTAACATTGTGGACAAGTGGGGATTGATGGGCACCAAAGCCAAAGTAGATGAAGAACTTGAGGAGAAAGCACCAATAATGAACTTCCCTGATGCGAGGTTAAGAAGAGAGAATGAAACTACAAGGATCAACACTGATAACATCTATGTGGGGCTATACAAATATAATAATGGGGAGCAAGATCTCTATTATAGATGTGAAGAACCCTACACTCGAGAGTTGACAGACCAAAAAAGACTTTATGTCTTTACCTACACAGAGGGATCGGAAGTGGAAATTGCCTCTTACGACAAGTATGGGAGGCAATACTCAACAATGGGCAAGAAAGAATTAGAAGGATATACATACTTTGGGGAACCACTACATCAGTATTATGTTACTTCTAGCTCACAAAGACCAGCACCAACAAATGGAGTGCAAAACCCAATGACAACAGGAGGACAAAGAATTCAGGCTGCTGACTCTTTCAGTCAACCTTAGTACTCGAAGCCCGGACCAATGGGATCATTACATTCCAGAGAGTCAATGGATACGAATCAAGGTAGTGCAGTTCCAATCCCCACATATACCACTCCAGGTCCAAGGTTCGAAGCGGAACCATCACATTTACCTCCTAGTAGTAGACTCAGGGTAGGGGAACCGACAAGGGTAACCCATGAAGTCCATGATGCTAGAGAAAGCTTTAGCCGGGACACTGGAGCAATGAGATTGGTAGCAGACCATAGACGTATGAGACCATCTCAAGTAGCCAAGTGTATGCCAAAGAAGTATGGTGGTTCAGGAGATCCGTATGCACATATGTCACTCTTTAAGCAAGTCTTAAGAGCTGAGCAGATAACAGATTTCCATACACAATACGAGGGATTTGGTCTTGCTCTAGAAGGTACGGCATTGACATGGTTTCAACCACTGAACAGAGGGGGATTCCATGACATTGACCATTTGCTAAGAGAGTTTGCTGAGGAATTCTCAAAACGAGGGATTAAGCACAATACGGTCTCACAAATATATGCTTTTAAACAGAGAGAACACGAAAAAGTGAAGGAAGCTTCACTTCGCTTCAAACAATACATTGAGAGATGTCCAGTACGTGAACGACCACAAGATGACAGACTATCTGTTCTCTTTATTGAAGGATTGAGAAACGACACTCTCAAGAAGGACTTGCACTTGAAAGCTTGTACAAGTTTCGAGCAAGTAACGAGAGAAGCATTGTACTTAGTGGACAACTGTACGGTTTATGGAGAGGTGTCAGTGGATACAGATTTTTCATCCAGTAGCTCTTCCTCCGTAGCGAGCGAGACTACCACTAAAAAGAATGTTCAAACAACAACCATGTCAAATGTAGAGCAAATGATAGAAGATGCTCTAAAAAGGATGGCACCATACCAAAAACCATTGCCAAAACCACTGAAATGGTGTGCTATTGAACAAAAATGGACAAACCATCCAACAGAGGAGTGCTATTACAACAAAGGGTATGTAAGGGAGCGTCAGTATGCACCTCCTGCTCAATTAGCACCACCTCAGGTACATCCAGTACCTCGATACCCAACGGGAAATGTACCAGGACATATGGGGATAGAAAGACCACAACCGGTATTGGGACAACAACCACCTTTACCAGGAGCAAGACTAGTGGGCATTAGATATGCACCAACCTTAGAGAATCAGGAAGAACAAGCCTTAGTGCCTGTTCAAGCCTATTATGAAGAATCTGGTGCACACATGTCTCCAACTGTGTATTACCCACCAGAAGAACCCAAACAACCAGAACCATGGGGCATGATTGGGAATGTTGGAACACCAACAGTTACAAGTGCTTTTGATGAAGAGAGATAAATTTTGGACGCAAGAACATTGATGTTCATAGCTCATGGAGGGTTAACAAGACAAAGACCATCCTATCCACAAAGGACGAATCAAGTGGGACCAAGACCAGCACTAGGACCCTGTTACAAGTGTGGAGGTGACCATCTGATGAATGTTTGTCCACATACGGAAATCATTAGAATTAACGCTTATTGCACTGAGTGCGGGGTTACTCACTTCATTGAGGATTGTTCAAAGAATCCAAACAAAGTGCAAAAGACTGAAGGAGTACGAGCGGAAGTGCGACGCGAGAGAGAGAGTGCGAGAAGAAGAGCACGACGATATGGAGAACTCGCTCTACTGTAATGTGTAGAGCATAGTGAGTTCTTATTAGGTTTTTATAAAAGAATATGTGTACATACTTGGCGGCCCGCCCACTTACCTGGGCGACCACATTGGGCTTTATACCCCAACAACCTCCCACTTAAAGTCCAATGTGGTACTTTAAGTGTGAGAGAAGCTACTATACAAGCTAATATACAAGAGATGTAGAGAAGTGATGTACTACCCTACACCTATCTGCTTGCGAAAATGCGCAAAGCTCTCTGAGGGAAGTCCTTTTGTAAGTAGATCAACAGGATTTTCTGTGGTGTGAACTTTGACAAGCTGAAGTTGCTTATCCTCGAGCATTTCCCTGATGAAATGATACTTCACATCCACATGCTTTGTCTTTGAGTGATAAACTGGATTGCGAGCCAATTGTATAGCACTTTGACTATCACAATATAACACAGGCATCTCTTCTTTGATTCCCAAATCTGTTACTAGTCGATTAAGCCAAATTGATTCTTTGCATGCCTCTGATGCTGCAACATATTCAGCCTCTGTAGTAGACTGAGTAACACAATCTTGTAATCTAGAACGCCATGATACTGCTCCACCAGCCAATGTAAAGACATACCTTGACGTAGACCTTCGATTGTCTAAGTCACCTGCATAATCTGAGTCCGTAAAACCCTTTACACTTAGCTCCTGACTCCCATAGCATATACGCATACTCTTTGTAGCTTTCAGGTATCTCAATATTCCTTTCACTGCCTCCCAATGTTTCTTGCCTGGGTTTGACATGTATCGACTTACTACTCCCACTGCAAATGCAATGTCTGGGCGCGTAGCAATCATTGCATACATCAAACTACCCACTGCAGACGCATATGGAATCTTATCCATTTCAGCCTGTTCTTCCTCAGACACAGGACAATCCTGTTTGCTAAGTTTCACATATGGTGGCAATGGAACACTCAGTGCCTTTCCCTTCTCCATATTGAAACGTTGCAAAACCTTGTCAATATACTCTGTTTGAGATAACCAAATCAACTTCTTTGATCTGTCTCTCTCAATGCGTATACCAAGTATATGACTTGCCTCACCCATGTCTTTCATGTCAAACGATTTTGCCATCTTTGACTTCAAAGCTGAAATTTCTTCCAAGTGCTTGCCAGCAATCAATATGTCATCCACATACAAAATAAGGATCAGCCAACTGCCATCCTTAGCCTTCTTTGTATATAGACAGTGATCGAACTCACTACGTTTGTAGCCTTGAGAAAGCATAAACCTGTGGAATTTATGGTACCATGCCCTCGGTGATTGTTTTAAGCCATAAAGACTCTTTAACAACTGGCATACCCAATATTCCTTGCCTTTCTCAACAAACCCTTCTGGCTACTGCATGTAAATTTCCACATCTAAATCACCATGCAAGAACGCTGTCTTGACATCCATTTGGTGCAACACCAAATCTAATATGGCAACCAATGCAAGAAAGCATCTCAATGTAGTCATCTTGACCACCGGAGAGAAGACTTCATCAAAGTCAATGCCTTGTTCTTGCTTAAAGCCCTTGGCAACAAGCCTTGCTTTGTACTTTGGCTGACTATCATGAGCGGTGATCTTATACCTGTAAACCCATTTACAAGGTAGAGCCTTTTTGCCCCGTGGTAATTTAACTAGCTTCCATGTCTGGTTTTTATGCAGAGCTGTCATCTCTGACTGCATGGCCAATTGCCAATTCTCGGAGTCCTTCATTTGCACTGCTTCCTTGTAACATGAAGGCTCATTGCAATCAGTCAACATGACATAGTTCATAGATGGAACAAACCTATCAGGAGGTCGCGTGACACGTCCAGATCTATGCACAATAGGTGGCTCAGGCTCAGCCACAACCTGTGGTTGCACTCTATCCTGTCCTTGCTCATCTTGAGCCCTGACATTTTGTCTTGCACGTGCAGGTCCATCTTCTTGGAAGACAACTCTTCTAATCTCCTCAACCCTCTCTGGTTTAGAATGATATTTGGATTCATTAAAGTGAACATCATTGCTGCGGACAACCTTTCTGGATTCGGGATCCCAAAGTCTGTACCCCATCTTACCAGAATTACCATAGCCTAGAAAGATGCACTTTCTACTCTTTGGCTCAAGTTTGTTCCTAAATTCCTTTGGAACGTCAGTATATGCCTCACAGCCAAAGACTCTGAGATGCTTGTATGAGGGCATTTTGCCTGACCATACCATCTCTGGCACTGAATCCTTCTGCAAAACCTTGCTAGGAGATCTATTTACAAGATGAACAGCTGTTGATACAGCTTCAGCCCAAAACCCATTTGGCAGCTGTGCATTAGACAACATACTTCTAACCTTCTCTTGTATGGTCCTATTCATCCTCTCAGCAACACCATTTTGAGGAGGATTGTAAGGAGCAGTAAGTTCACGTTTTATACCTTTTGACTCACAAAAGTCCTGAAAGGCCTTTGAAACATACTCTCCACCATTGTCAGTGCGTAAGCATTTAAAGTTCTTGCCACTCTGATTCTCCACAAGTGTCACAAACGTTTTGAAAACACTAAACGCTTCATCCTTGTGCTTGAGAAAGTAAACCCATACTTTCCTCGAGTAATCATCTATAAATGTCATAAAGTAAGAAGCTCCCCCTAGAGATAGGTTAGGCATAGGTCCACACATATCACTATGAACAAGTGCCAACTGTGTATCTCTTCTACTGCTTCTATGCTTATGTGGCTGCTGTGTTTCTTACCATACAGACAATGTTCACAGAATTTAAAATCATTAAATGAAAAGCCACGCAAATAACCAAAACGAGACAAGATTTCCATTCCCTTCTTGGACATATGTCCTAACCGGCTATGCCACAAAGAAACGTTCGGCTGCTCGGTTACATTGATTACATTTTTAGAGACATTTGACACATAAATCATGTAAAGTCCTCCAGACTTTACTGCATGTGCTACTGTCATAGAACCCTTGGATATCTTCCACATGTTCTGTCCAAAAGTGGTGACGTAGCCAGCATCATCAAGTAAACCTGTGCTGATCAAGCTCTTTGTAATTGCGGGAACATGTCTCACATTCTTCAGCGTGAAAGAAGAGCCATTCTGAAAGTTCAATTGAATATCTCCAACACCTAAGATCTCACATGTCTGCCCATTGCCTAGCCGAACATGATCTTTAGTGGTCACATAAGAGGTAAACCACTCCTTGTTTGGAGACACATGAAATGATGCCCCTGAGTCTATAATCCAGTCACTTAGTGCATTTGCATCAGATGCTGTAAGAAGAGCTGACTCCATTGTATTCTTCAAGAAGTAGATGTCTCCTGACACTAGACTGTCATCCTCTGCAACAGTGTTTGTCACATTTATTTCTTGAATCTTCACTGAGGACTTGTTCTTCTCACCATGGTCTTCAGCTTTCTCTTTGCCTTTTTCTGCTTTCCATTCTCTACAGTCTCTTTTCATGTGACCCTTCTTGCCACAATGGTAGCATTCTATGTCACTCTTGCCTTTAGCACTGCGGGACTTGCTACGAGACTGATTCCTCTTTCCACCTTTGTACTTTTCTTTGGTCCTTCCCCTGAAAACTAAGGCTGTTCCTTTGCCTTTGTCCATTGTCTTTCTATTGGTTTCTTCAGTAAGCAGACTTCCTTCTACACCTGCTATGTTCAAACCATCTGGAGGTGCAAAATTACTCAAAGCTGTGCGAAAAGTGTCCCAACTTTCCGGCAATGTGATCAACAGGAACATAGCTCTAACAGGTTCATCAAACTTGACACCTTGAGCTGACAACTGACTATAGATTGTGTTGAATTCATTCAGATGATTGGACATAGGTGTCCCTTCTTTCATCTTCAAGTCAACAAGCTTCTTAAGCCAGTATACCTGTGAAGCTGCACTCTGCTTCTCATAAAGATCACTCAGATTTAAGCATGCTTGATAAGCCGACATCTCGTCTACTACATTGAAGTAAACGCTTTCTGCCAAAGTCAGCATAATGGTAGAAAGTGCCAATTCATCCATTTCGCTCCATTCATCTTTGTCCATATCTTCTGGTTTTATCCCTTTGAGCTTTATAGGTTTTATCTGCTTCTTTTGTACCAACACGTGTCAAATCTGCTTCTTCCACAATGGGAAATTGGTTCCATCCAGCTTCTTGATATTGTAAAGAGCAGTGTCCTATGATCCAGCCATAGCTACGCTTCACAGTGGTTTACTTTCCTGGGAAAAATTCGGCAGAGTTTCCCCTGTAGACTGACCTCTGAACCAATATCAACCTGTCAAATGAACCAAGAAAGCTTCAGATTCTGCATAAATTTCGGCAGAGTCTCCTTTGTAAAATGGCTTTGGTGTACTCAAAAAATAGACCAAAAAACAGCTCAAAAAAAAAAACACTGTCTCTTTAACACTGTAAGCTGTGGGTAAACCTGTCCTGCACCTGTACTGTCTCTGACTGTCCTGTCACTGTCCTGTAAGCATAGACTGCGACAATGCCTCAACGGCAGTAAAGCAAAGATTCATCCCAACTGTCTAACTCACAGTCAATACATCCTAGCTGCCTATCTAAGGGTGCTCGAGGGATCGCTCCAAGACCTGTATCACCGAAAGGATCTCAACATTTGAGAATCCCCCAGCTCAATAAAACCTCACTCGACCCTCAACAAAGGCTGCAGTAAATCTAACAGTACATAGACTTCCCACAAAGTCATACATCCACAAATTTCCCACTGTATGCTGTAACCGCTGCGGCGGTTGTTTGCTGCGTGACTCACAGCCAACAAACCCTCAACAGACATACATCATCTCTGACAATACATCCCATGTGGAAGTACCTGCAATGTCAGGATGAAATCTGGAATATCAAGCAGCAAACACAAGCTACCTGATGAACTAGTGGATGTCGCCTACAGACTGTGTGTAGATGCGCCTGTGTCGTATGTGACACGCCTCCAAGAACTGTGAGCCATCCTTCGATGTGTAGACAGCCACAAATCAACACTCTGGGAGTGTCGATATCCTCAGCACCTGCAGTCGTAGGCCGAAAAAACCCCAAATTTGCAGAGTCGGATCTGCACCCGCCGAGACCACCTAGTCGAAAATGGCCTGCGCAGACCTTTGTTGAAGCCGAACGGTGGCCGAGATGACCTCAGAATGAAATTCTGAGAACACCAAGCCCTTTGGGCTTACCCGCCGAGATTTGGGGCCGTGTCTTCGCCTGTCGAATTTCACTCCAATCTGAGCTTGTGACTCTAGCCTCCTGCAGTGCTGCCCCGAGCCTCGATCTGAGCTCTGATACCAGTTGAAGGAGTACAAGCGGAAGTGCGACGCGAGAGAGAGTGCGAGAAGAAGAGCACGACGATATGGTGAGCTCGCTCTACTGTAATGTGTAGAGCATAGTGAGTTCTTATTAGGTTTTTACAAAAGAATATGTGTACATACCTGGCGGCCCGCCCACTTACCTGGGCGACCACATTGGGCTTTATACCCCAACAAAGACGACATTGAATATGCTAGAAACTATTCCTACCAGCAGTGGGTCCGAAAATGAAACTTTGATACCAACGCAAGTTGTTACTAGAGCTCAAGCTAAAAAAACCACTAGAGAACCTGAGAATGGAAAGTTAGCGACTGAAGTGGTTAGTCAAGGACCGCGGAGTCAGAGAAACACATGGAAAGCTAGAAAAGCACGCATGAAGTTGAGAAAAGAATGTGAAGACGCTATTCTAGCTGAGGAACTAAAGCGAACTAAAGATAGATTAGAAAAACTTGAGAGTCAAAACGGGAAACGAGAGATGAGCCCGGAAAGAACGAAACAAAAGAGTATCAAAGAAACAACGAGCTTAAGCTCAGGGGGATCAGTGCTAGTCGACAAAGTACACGAACCATTGGACGCACTGATGAGAGCTTACGAAGCTAGGTTAAAGAACAACCAAACACAAGAACAGAGGTGGATGACATAGCCAAACGCGGAATTGGAAAAGCAGAGACTTGAAATGTGCCAGAGAATGATCGAGACTGCACAAGCCTTATTAGAACCACCAAGAGAAACAATGAATTGTGGAACGGAAAACCCAATTCAGCAAGAGACTATCATTTCACGGGTAGCTGAAAAGATTCCCAGTGCACAAAAGCCTGAAAATACACACAAGGATGACCGCATAGTATTGAACACAACCGATCAGGAGATAGAGAGTTTTCATCCAGTCATACAGAGGATTTACGGAAGAGATGAGGATTACAATGAATTTTGGAAACAAGTGAGAGAGGCAAACTTTGCAAACGAGCTAAGTTGCCAAGCTAATCAGAAAAATTGGGAAAAGGACATCAGGAATCCTCCCATAGTGGAATTTGAGGCAGGATCTCAAGTGGACTTGGATCTGCAATCTTACTGGGGAGATGGGGGCTCTGTTAGAACAATGGAGAGCAAACCTCATTCACTGAATACCTTACCTTCATACTTAGGAGAGTATGAAGCAAAATCCGAGATTAGAGCACTTCCCTCACGAAGAATCGCATCAGAAAAAGTCATGGACTCGCAAGGATTGATAGAGATCTTGTCAACACCAGTGACATGCACTATCACTCTAGCTGAGCTTTTGAGGCTAAGACCACATATGTGGACCACTGTAGGAAAATGCTTGGAGAAATTTGGGATAAAAGACCCAACATCGAGACTGCAAGAGGGTATACAAGAGCTGAACAAACCACAAAAGAACGCTAAGCCTGTACCCTTAAACAAGGTCGGAAAGTATTGCGAAGGTGAAGAGGGGAATACAACCTTACCAGTTGAATTCCAAGGAGTGAACACGATGGCAATACTAGACAACTGAGCTGGGGTAGCCATTGCTACAAAAGAAATCTGGAAAAAATGGGGGAAACCAACAATAAGGAAGACTAGGTTGAAACTCCAATTAGCAGATGGACACATGGAGAAACCTATGGGGTTATTAGAGAAAGTCGTAGTAACTTCTTGCGGCATTGAATACGAACATACTTTTGCTATTGTCGATTTTGGCAAGGAGAATAACTATGATATCATACTGGGAAGACCATTCATGAGACAGTTGAAAATGGTCCAGGATTGGGGCTACGATCACATATACCTGAGAAATATGGAAACCACTACACGTGTGAACCTGAGAGACCATAGCTACAAAGATGTGAACCGAACACCGGTAGAGGAGTTTGATTCAGCTACTTTGGCGGGAACCGAATTTCCAGCTTGGTTAGGTAAGCCCAAGGAGTTATGGATGTGTGGAGCCTCGAAATGTGGAAGTCTGAGGCGAGAAGAATATGTTTTAGAAAGGGCTATCGAAGACGAAACTTATATAGGAGAACCCTTTTCAGAGGACACGCTTGAACCATTAGAATGGACACACATTCTAGCAACCCTAGATGTTTGTGCAATTCCGGATGGTCCCACAACGAAATTTTGCGACAAGGACGGGTACGACGTGGTTCCATACTTCATGCTGAGAACTACACTCGAAAAAGAAACTGAAAAGAACGATACACTGGAAAAGGAAGATGAAGAAGAGGTGTTTCACGACATTCCCGATCATCCAGAGTGGGGAAATGAAGCAGACAACGAGTCAACGGACAATTCAAGCGGAAACGAAGAAACTATAACGGATGTCCGATTTTATGATTTTTCGAACCAAACTAAACAACGCCAGAAACGCTATAGAGCAAAGAGAAAAACAAAGGGGGTTAGAACCAATCCGATGCCTAGAATAAGAGGAAAAAATCAACTCCTAATGCTAGTAAAGGCGGAAGATTGTGTTAAGGACAAGATTTCTGGAAGAATGAGAGGCAATGAGCAAAAGAGCTTACGAAAAGACAAAAGAAGCTCAAGAAATCAAGTTCAAAGGAATGAAACGAAAACTGAAACAGAAAAATCAGAAAAGAACAAGCGCAACAGAGAACACACGGAGTCCAAGTTAGAACGTAGAAACAAGTACAGAGAGCTCAAGAAAACTCTGAAAGAAGTTTGGACGACAGAAATTGAGAGTGGAGAGGACGAAAACGCCAAAATCAAGGAAAACATGGATGTTCCCTCTCACTACAGGAAATTCACAATAGAGGATAGGAAGGTGGTATTAACCCAACCTATTCGAGAGAGAGGGGAGAACGAATCTTATGACGGACCGGAGGATGCAAAAAAAGTTGATTTAGCAGCTCCAGGTGAGACACCTAGACCGGTGTACATAGCCACAGATTTGTCTCCAGGCGAGGAAGAGAGACTTTTGAGTCTTCTCAGAGAGTACAGGGATGTGTTTGCATGGTCTTATAAGAACTTAGAGGGAGTTGACCCATCAATATGCCAACACACAATCCCACTACAACAAGACGCAAAGCCTAGCAGACAGAGACCATACACATATAATGATATGTTTGCTAAGCGAATCAAAGAAGAGATAGATAAGCTAATGGAAGCTGAATTCATATACGAGATTGAACACACCGATTGGGTATCTCCGATTGTGGTGGTACCCAAGAAGAACGGAAAACTCCGAGTGTGTGTCAACTTAAAGAAAGTGAATGCTGCAACAATCAGGGACAATTATCCCCTGTCGATAACTGATCATGTTCTAGAGCGTGTATCAGGGAAAACAACATACTCCTTTCTTGATGGTTTTTCAGGATATAACCAGCTAGCCATAGCACCGGAAGATCAACATAAAACAACTTTTGCAACGGAGTGGGAAATTTATGCTTATCGGGTTATGCCTTTTGGTCTAACCAATGCTCCCGCAACCTTCCAGGGGCTGATGACGCATGCTTTCAAAGAATACTTAAGGTTGTTTCTAGAAATATACATGGATGACTTATGTGTACATTCTCTTCTGAGAGATGAGCATCTAGAACACCTAAGAAAAGTATTTGAGAAATGTAGAACATATCGCATTTGTCTCAATCCTGAGAAATGTGTGTTTATGGTCAGATAGGGCAGAATTCTGGGACATATTGTCTCACAAAACGGAATATCCACGGATCTAGAGAAGATAAAAGTTATAGTGGATATGCCTAGACCAACCAATGCGAAACAAGTACAGAGCTTTATGGGACATTGCGGATATTATAGACGATTCATTTACATGTACACTATAATAGGCCAACTACTTTACAGGCTAATAGTGAACTTTGAATGGACAGAGGAGTGTGAGGAATCATTCAAGAAATTGAAAGAGGCACTCATTACTGCTCCAGTCTTGAAATCACCAGATTGGGAGAAGATATTCCATGTGCATATAGATGCTTCGGCATATGCAAGAGGATGCATTCTGGCTCAGCGAGAAGAAGGAAACATGGATTTTCCTATCTGTTACGCCAGTCGACAGCTCAACAATGCAGAGAAGAATTACACCACAACAGAGCGAGAGGGATTAGGAATGATATATGCTGTGAAGAAATATCGGCATTATCTTCTAGCCAACAAGTTTGTGTTTTTTACGGATCACCAAGCCTTGCTCTACCTAGTGAATAAACCATGCAATACCGGGAGAATAGTGAGATGGTTCATTATCTTACTGGAATTCGACTTCACGGTAGTAGTAAAGAAAGGAAAAACACATCTTAGAGCTGATCATCTTTCGCGATTGACGAATGGAGAAGACCCTATAGGAGTAGATGATGACATGCCAGACGCGTACTTGTTCAACATAGAAATGATACCGAAGTGGTCTCAAAATGTCGTTAGCCTATTAACCTATGGAGGAGAGTTTGATAGAAGAGAATACAACGAGAAACATATTGCTATTCAGCAATCCAAGAATCTTCAATTGGTTGCAGGAAGGTTGTATCAATTAGGAAATGATCATGTTTTACGACTATGCATCAATCCTGAGGAATATAATATATATCTGCGCGAAGCACATGTTCAGGAATGTGCATTTCATTGTTCAAGAAGGAACACATATAGAAATTTGTTACAATTGGGAGTCTATTGGCCAGGAATGAAAGAAAGCGTACATGAATATGTCACTGTATGTATTGTATGTTCATCAAAACCACCAGCAGAGTATTCGACATTATATCAGATAATGATCGCTCCGGAATGGAGTCAGTATATTGTTGAATATCTCACAAATAGAACTTTCCCAGAAGGAACGTCAAAAGCTCGTCAGAAATCTGTAGAGACAGAAGCTAGAGATTACGCTTTAATAGGAGATCAACTCTATAAGAGAGGTAAAGACAACCAGCTTAGGATTTGCGCATGAGAGTCTGAGTATGTGATAATCCTGGAGCAAGCTCATGGAGGAGTAGGTGGAGGCCATTTCTCAGGTGATAAGACAGCAAAACTTGTCTTAGCCGCAGGAATATGGTGGCCAACATTACATATGGACGCTGAGGAATACGTTAAACGGTGTGATGATTGTCAGCGGACCAAAGTACCACTTAAAAGAGATGATATTCCGCTTAGACCAATGATGGGGACAAGAGCTTTTGCAAAATGGGGGATTGATTATGTCGGACCCATTTCACCTCCTGCATATAAGACTCATGCACAATACATCGTTGTGGCTACAGACTATCTAACAAAGTGGGTCGAAGCAAAGGCAACTCAAAAAGTAGATGCCACGACCACGGCACAATTTCTATATGAATACGTCTTTGTACGATATGGATTGCCAATAGAAATTGTGAGTGATCGAGGCACACATTTTATAAATGAAGTGATAGAGATCCTTCTAGATGAATTCATGGTAATCCATAGGAAATCAGCCCCGTATCATCCACAAGCAAACGGACAAGCTGAAGCAACAAACAAAACCATATGCACGGTCCTTACGAAGATTGTATCTGAGTCGAGAACTGACTGGGACCAGAAGTTGCATTCAACATTATGGGCATATAGGGTAGCATATAAAACATCAATAGGAACGACCCCATATAACATGGTTTTTGGGCTAAATGCTATCCTACCAATAGAATTCTTGATTTCAACCTTAAGGGTGGCTAAGGATCTAGAGTGGACAGGGCACGAGCTTTCTGATTGAATAGATTACCTGGAAAAGCTAGACGAGCTTTGCCTAAAAGCAGTAGCTTCTATCTACGCTCAAAAAAGGCGACAAAATGAATTTTTTGATAAGCATGTGCGGACTAAAGAGTTTAAGGTTGGGGACTATGTCCTAGTTTACACTCTGAAACAACATGCTAAGAAGCTTAAAAAGCGAGGGATGGGACCTCTGGTGATTAAAGATCTATCACCAAGTGGAGCCGTCAAGCTTGCTACATTAGACGGAGAAGAAATGCCCAATTGGATTAGTGGATGCAGAGTGAAAAAGTATCTTTTGCCGCTAACCCAAGACATGCTTCTCAAAATACATCAAGAAAAGCTGCGTGTCCAGAAAAAGAAAAAGATTGTGGAGGAAGCGCAAGCCGAGGCGAAGGAAAGAATGGAGAAAAGAAGACTACTGCGTCAGAAACAGTGCAATGAAAGAGCAATACGAACAACCGCAATCAGTATAACAGAAATGGATAATGACAAAGAAGAACCCATCATTGAATGCAAAGTAGGAACCAACCAAATCAAAGCCAGAGCACTATTGGATTCAGGAGCTCAAACTAACCTACCTTCCCTTAATTTGTATAGACAATTGACAAATGCCACTAACTTACAAACTGCCAAGCAAGAGTTAAAGAGTTACTCTGAGAATTCAATCAAAACTGTCGGATGCACAGTTTTACATATACAGATTAACCAATATGTGTATCCTCATATGTTTTATGTGGTTGAAGACCAAGCTACACAACATCCATTATTGCTAGGTTAACCATGGGAGAAGCAATACAATGCAATGATTGACTGGAGTTCTAAATCAGTGCTTATCAAATACGAAGGTGAAAGTCAATCAGTTAAGTTCACCAAAGGAGTAGTACCAACTCCAAAGGAAGAATCCAAGAACAAAGGTAAACAACAACCAGAGAAAAAGAAGAAGCGATGGCAACCAAAATTTTCTATACAACTGGATTGCTCTTCGACGAGGAACTCTGAACATTGGATAAGGAAGACAAGCAATAATATAACAGCTCAACCTTGGGAAAAAACGGAGTCAAAGTTGGTATGGAGACCAAAAAAGGTTGTGCCAGAGAACACAAAGGTGGAAAACAGAGTCTTCAATACCAGACAACAGAGTGATTCCAGACAATCAAGGACAGTGAAACAGATCTGGATTCCAAAGAAGTTCATGACGGCACAAAGCTATAGCAAGCAAATTTGGATCCCAAGATTTGTAAACAAGAACTCCCTTTTCCTTAGTACAATCCACGGAAACTCCTAGGTATTTCAAGGTTGAGGAAATCAACACAAAGAACAAAGCAGGTTTGGGTCGCAAAGAGTTTGTGGCAAGCACAAGCGAAGCGGAAGCAGATTTGGATTGTGAAAAAGAACAACAAGGTAAAGAAGAATCCATCTACTGATTCTACTACCGAAGTGCCAAAACCAACCCAAAACCCGACCACCAATCCTTCAATCAAACAAAGAGCAGCTTTATTGGAAAGACTGTTGTATCATCGCTCTACAATTGCATTGGGAACTTATGACCAAAACAACTACAATGCTTCGCCCACAGACACTTCATAGTCGTCCGGGAGGACTCAGACTAGGAGGGGGGGAGGTATACAGGTATACAGGAGCTACAAAGCAGCTACAAGCGAAAAAAACAAAGAAAAACAAAAATTATATTACAAGGGCAGTGTCTTACATGATTTTGCAATTTTTATGTTTGATTGCGGATATTGATAATATTTATGCCCTTATATACCTTGTTTTGCAACAAGAAGAGATCAAATGATGAATTTGGGTCTCTAGACGTGTAAATATCACTAAATAAGAGTGTTTTTGGAGCTAAAAAGTGGTAATCCAAGTCCAGAAATCACAAATAAGTGTATATTCATATACACAGGGTTACCAGCTATTTATTGTGTATGTTTGGAGTTTTTTTGCTTCAATTTGAAAAGAATAGACGGTGATGGTCCTAATGACAAGGGCAACCCATGGTAAAAATTGGGTACAATTCTGACAAAGTTGCGGAAAGTCCGAAACGGCAGAATTTTGGCAAGTGGACGGAATTCTAAGAAAACAGGTCAAACGGAGTCCGATTTGGGAAATTTCAGATCCTAAAGCGCATCTCACAACGAGATAGGAGCACATGACAAATTTGGTGGCAAGTGAACCGGGAAGTCCGAAGTCAAGTATTTTTCACATCACTTTCAAGCTCATTCACACTATTACCTTCTTGGAGAAGAGCAGAGAGCCACAGGAGCACAGATCTTCTACGACCTTCTACGACTTCCACGAGAGCTCAGAGGACACCAGACATGAGAGGTAGACTCGTTACCATAAGCTTTTGATGCTTATCATTAACTTTTGTCAACAAAACTGACCAAAACCAAGAAACAAGAGCAGACGGGGAATGGGGTAGAATGCTAGGCAGTGGCACAACCGCCTAACCAAACCTTGCAAGAACTTATAGGTGGGTTACCCTAGTATAGAAGATGGGTTTCTAACACTCAAAGCTCGAGAAAGAACGACTGGAAAAACCCTAGGTCAACAGAGCCTGCAAGAGGCAAACAGGAAAAAGTTGTCGAAACAACACGAAACTTCACAGGAAGTTCAACCACATCAAGGACAATGCAACCATAGAATATCTCCAAGTTTGAATCACAAAAAGTAGGTCGGAACAACCGATTTGGCTGCGGACACAGAAAGCGTCATTTTGGCATAACGGCTGAAATTGACGACCGAATGAAATGAAACTTCACAAGCAGCTTGAAGTAACTATCGATGACTTATGTTTGCAAGCAAAACCCAAAAGAAAGCTGATTCACTTACCGATGGTGAAAAAGACGCTTTCGGGCAACCAAAGGGAGAAAGATGGAGAACGGGAGCCAAAGTCATGTTCAACCAAATAGATGGCTTCACAACATATCCAATGAGCTGGAAATGCAACTCTCGAGAAGAAAAGTTGAAGAAATTCAACTCCAAGGCAAAAAGACGACTTCGGAGACTGAAATGCCTATAAGGGGCTTTTTAGCTAAACTGATGACTTTTTAAGTTGAAAACTAGTTAGCAGGGCTTAGGGCACTAGCACAAAGCATTCTTTGCACAAAAAGACCAACATTTCAAGAAAAGACATCATACGCGTATGATGTCTCACAGCATGAATTTTCAACATTTGAGTGCATAGCCTCTTTCCACATGTTAATCACATCCTATGAACCAAGTATCATGAGAATTGGAGTTAGAAAACCCAAGGAAAACCAAAAAGACGCAAAGTAGGCCATAAAAGTGATTTTTGGTCTTAATTTTGTCAAAATAACTCCAAACTCATTGAAACTTTGTAGGATTGTTGTTTAACACATCTACAAGCTATCTGGAACCAAAAAGCACCATTTTGACACAAAAGACATCATACGCGTATGATGTCTATTTGCACTTACAGAGCCAAAACTGCTCATTTGTCATCATACATCCATTATATATATCTAATACATGCTACATATGAAATTTGGAACCATTTGGTCAAGAGGATCACCCCATTAGCCCAATTGAGGGAAAATCCTTCACCTAAAGCCTATTTTTGGCCCAAATCCAACATACTCAAGTCCAAACCAAGATTTGAGTAGGAACAGTCCTTCACTAGGACATGGGGAGTCCACAGAACCAATCCCATGCAAAATTGATGAAAAAACATCATACGCGTATGATGTCTCCAGAAAGACATCATACAAAAGACATCATACGCGTATGATGTCCAGAGCCATTTTTAGCCCAAAATCTATCCAAACTTCATAAATCCACTGAATAAGCCTATCTAAAGCCAAATCCAAGTTATAGGAGAAATTTGGTCCAAAAATACACTAAAAGACATCAAAAGACATCATACGCGTATGATGTCTCAGAGCCATTTTTAGCCCAAAATCTATCCAAACTTCATAAAATCCACTGAAAGCTATCTAAAGCCAAATCCAAGCTTATAGTGAAATTTGGTCCAAAAATACACTAAAAAGACATCATACGCGTATGAAGTTTCACTATGTGATTTTGGCACCTCAGGGCTTCAACCACCAAAGAGAAGTGATCTTTACATGCCATTTGAAAGTGAACCACCAAGTTTTTTATCCAATTTGGATCATAAAATCCAATTCCCTTCAAAATTTTGCCAAGAGTGGAACTGGACTATTGGCCAAAACTGACCAAATGGGATCCAAACTCAAATCCAAGCATATGATAATCATGTATACACTATCAGCTACAAGCACACCAATATGAAGTCATTTTGACACAAAAGACATCATACGCGTATGATGTCTCCAGCATGATTTTGAGCCCATTTTGCATATTTTTTCACCTACCTTGCATCCTTAGGCCCTGAATAGCTCATGTTTCAATTTTCAAGTCATTTGGATAGTTAAAAGCTTCATTTCGGCTTTCACTACTAAAAGACGCTAACTTCTGGAAATTGGAGTTACAGGATCCATGGATTCCACCAAGTCATCGACAACGAAGAGAAAAGACCGACAATCAAAGATGCTATTGCAGGTACAAGATGGAAAGGGCTGACTTGACAAGTTTCTTCACCTCGAGACCATCAGGTGTGGATACAAGAAGATAGTGTACGAGTTGGCAACATCCATTCAGAAGGTTGGAAAAGCCACATTGACAGCCGTGGATTAGAGAGAAGGTAGAAGTATAATCACTCCACAGCTAATTGCAGACGCATTGAAGCTGCACAACAAAGGGAGCTCGGTCAGGGAAAGAAGGGAGGCCATAGAGGTCTATGGGCCCAAGAAACAGAATGCGACCTATGGAGATATGAAGGACCCAAGAGCGGCAACCCTTTGCCGACTGTACAACCAATTTCTTCATGTTTGCAGTAAAAGACCGCAAAAGTATACGACACTACCCCATGCCATTGCGACCACCATCACATGGGCATTAAAGAGCAATATGCCAAAAGAGGTGAATTACGCTCAACACATCCACGAGCAAGCAAGTAATTTCCATAGCAGAGTATTCGACATTATATCAGATAATGATCGCTCCGGAATGGAGTCAGTATATTGTTGAATATCTCACAAATAGAACTTTCGCAGAAGGAACGTCAAAAGCTCGTCAGAAATCTGTAGAGACAGAAGCTAGAGATTACGCTTTAATAGGAGATCAACTCTATAAGAGAGGTAAAGACAACCAGCTTAGGATTTGCGCATGAGAGTCTGAGTATGTGATAATCCTGGAGCAGCTCATGGAGGAGTAGGTGGAGGCCATTTCTCAGGTGATAAGACAGCAAAACTTGTCTTAGCCGCAGGAATATGGTGGCCAACATTACATATGGACGCTGAGGAATACGTTAAACGGTGTGATGATTGTCAGCGGACCAAAGTACCACTTAAAAGAGATGATATTCCGCTTAGACCAATGATGGGGACAAGAGCTTTTGCAAAATGGGGGATTGATTATGTCGGACCCATTTCACCTCCTGCATATAAGACTCATGCACAATACATCGTTGTGGCTACAGACTATCTAACAATGGGTCGAAGCAAAGGCAACTCAAAAAGTAGATGCCACGACCACGGCACAATTTCTATATGAATACGTCTTGTACGATATGGATTGCCAATAGAAAATTGTGAGTGATCGAGGCACACATTTTATAAATGAAGTGATAGAGATCCTTCTAGATGAATTCATGGTAATCCATAGGAAATCAGCCCCGTATCATCCACAAGCAAACGGACAAGCTGAAGCAACAAACAAAACCATATGCACGGTCCTTACGAAGATTGTATCTGAGTCGAGAACTGACTGGGACCAGAAGTTGCATTCAACATTATGGGCATAAGGGTAGCATATAAAACATCAATAGGAACGACCCCATATAACATGGTTTTTGGGCTAAATGCTATCCTACCAATAGAATTCTTGATTTCAACCTTAAGGGTGGCTAAGGATCTAGAGTGGACAGGGCACGAGCTTTCTGATTGAATAGATTACCTGGAAAAGCTAGACGAGCTTTGCCTAAAAGCAGTAGCTTCTATCTACGCTCAAAAAAGGCGACAAAATGAATTTTTTGATAAGCATGTGCGGACTAAAGAGTTTAAGGTTGGGGACTATGTCCTAGTTTACACTCTGAAACAACATGCTAAGAAGCTTAAAAAGCGAGGGATGGGACCTCTGGTGATTAAAGATCTATCACCAAGTGGAGCCGTCAAGCTTGCTACATTAGACGGAGAAGAAATGCCCAATTGGATTAGTGGATGCAGAGTGAAAAAGTATCTTTTGCCGCTAACCCAAGACATGCTTCTCAAAATACATCAAGAAAAGCTGCGTGTCCAAAAAGAAAAAGATTGTGGAGGAAGCGCAAGCCGAGGCGAAGGAAAGAATGGAGAAAAGAAGACTACTGCGTCAGAAACAGTGCAATGAAAGAGCAATACGAATAAACGCAGTCAGTATAACAAAATGGATAATGACAAAGAAGAACCCATCATTGAATGCAAAGTAGGAACCAACCAAATCAAAGCCAGAGCACTATTGGATTCAGGAGCTCAAACTAACCTACTTTCACTTAGTTTGTATAGACAATTGACAAATGCCACTAAATTACAAACTGCCAAGCAAGAGTTAAAGAGTTACTCTGAGAATTCAATCAAAACTGTCGGATGCACAGTTTTACATATACAGATTAACCAATATGTGTATCCTCATATGTTTTATGTGGTTGAAGACCAAGCTACACAACATCCATTATTGCTAGGTTAACCATGGGAGAAGCAATACAATGCAATGATTGACTGGAGTTCTAAATCAGTGCTTATCAAATACGAAGGTGAAAGTCAATCAGTTAAGTTCACCAAAGGAGTAGTACCAACTCCAAAGGAAGAATCCAAGAACAAAGGTAAACAACAACCAGAGAAAAAGAAGAAGCGATGGCAACCAAAATTTTCTATACAACTGGATTGCTCTTCGACGAGGAACTCTGAACATTGGATAAGGAAGACAAGCAATAATATAACAGCTCAACCTTGGGAAAAAACGGAGTCAAAGTTGGTATGGAGACCAAAAAAGGTTGTGCCAGAGAACACAAAGGTGGAAAACAGAGTCTTCAATACCAGACAACAGAGTGATTCCAGACAATCAAGGACAGTGAAACAGATCTGGATTCCAAAGAAGTTCATGACGGCACAAAGCTATAGCAAGCAAATTTGGATCCCAAGGATTTGTAAACAAGAACTCCCTTTAGTACAATCCACGGAAACTCCTAGGTATTTCAAGGTGAGGAAATCAACACAAAGAACAAAGCAGGTTTGGGTCGCAAAGAGTTTGTGGCAAGCACAAGCGAAGCGGAAGCAGATTTGGATTGTGAAAAAGAACAACAAGGTAAAGAAGAATCCATCTACTGATTCTACTACCGAAGTGCCAAAACCAACCCAAAACCCGACCACCAATCCTTCAATCAAACAAAGAGCAGCATTATTGGAAAGACTGTTGTATCATCGCTCTACAATTGCATTGGGAACTTATGACCCAAACAACTACAATGCTTCGCCCACAGACACTGCATACTCGTCCGAGAGGACTCAGACTAGGAGGGGGGGAGGTATACAGGTATACAGGAGCTACAAAGCAGCTACAAGCGAAAAAAAAAACAAAGAAAAACAAAAATTATATTACAAGGGCAGTGTCTTACATGATTTTGCAATTTTTATGTTTGATTGCGGATATTGATAATATTTATGCCCTTATATACCTTGTTTTGCAACAAGAAGAGATCAAATGATGAATTTGGGTCTCTAGACGTGTAAATATCACTAAATAAGAGTGTTTTTGGAGCTAAAAAGTGGTAATCCAAGTCCAGAAATCACAAATAAGTGTATATTCATATACACAGGGTTACCAGCTATTTATTGTGTATGTTTGGAATTTTTTGGCTTCAATTTGCTATTTTCCTTTATTTTTTATGATTTTCTTAATAAAAGTAAAAGAAAAATAAGAAAAAAGCAGGTGAAATGAGATCGGAAAAAAGAAAAGAATAGACGGTGATGGTCCTAATGACAAGGGCAACCCATGGTAAAAATTGGGTACAATTCTGACAAAGTTGCGGAAAGTCCGAAACGGCAGAATTTTGGCAAGTGGACGGAATTCTAAGAAAACAGGTCAAACGGAGTCCGATTTGGGAAATTTCAGATCCTAAAGCGCATCTCACAACGAGATAGGAGCACATGACAAATTTGGTGGCAAGTGAACCGGGAAGTCCGAAGTCAAGTATTTTTCACATCACTTTCAAGCTCATTCACACTATTACCTTCTTGGAGAAGAGCAGAGAGCCACAGGAGCACAGATCTTCTACGACCTTCTACGACTTCCACGAGAGCTCAGAGGACACCAGACATGAGAGGTAGACTCGTTACCATAAGCTTTTGATGCTTATCATTAACTTTTGTCAACAAAACTGACCAAAACCAAGAAACAAGAGCAGACGGGGAATGGGGTAGAATGCTAGGCAGTGGCACAACCGCCTAACCAAACCTTGCAAGAACTTATAGGTGGGTTACCCTAGTATAGAAGATGGGTTTCTAACACTCAAAGCTCGAGAAAGAACGACTGGAAAAACCCTAGGTCAACAGAGCCTGCAAGAGGCAAACAGGAAAAAGTTGTCGAAACAACACGAAACTTCACAGGAAGTTCAACCACATCAAGGACAATGCAACCATAGAATATCTCCAAGTTTGAATCACAAAAAGTAGGTCGGAACAACCGATTTGGCTGCGGACACAGAAAGCGTCATTTTGGCATAACGGCTGAAATTGACGACCGAATGAAATGAAACTTCACAAGCAGCTTGAAGTAACTATCGATGACTTATGTTTGCAAGCAAAACCCAAAAGAAAGCTGATTCACTTACCGATGGTGAAAAAGACGCTTTCGGGCAACCAAAGGGAGAAAGATGGAGAACGGGGAGCCAAAGTCATGTTCAACCAAATAGATGGCTTCACAACATATCCAATGAGCTGGAAATGCAACTCTCGAGAAGAAAAGTTGAAGAAATTCAACTCCAAGGCAAAAAGACGACTTCGGAGACTGAAATGCCTATAAGGGGGCTTTTTAGCTAAACTGATGACTTTTTAAGTTGAAAACTAGTTAGCAGGGCTTAGGGCACTAGCACAAAGCATTCTTTGCACAAAAAGACCAACATTTCAAGAAAAGACATCATACGCGTATGATGTCTCACAGCATGAATTTTCAACATTTGAGTGCATAGCCTCTTTCCACATGTTAATCACATCCTATGAACCAAGTATCATGAGAATTGGAGTTAGAAAACCCAAGGAAAACCAAAAAGACGCAAAGTAGGCCATAAAAGTGATTTTTGGTCTTAATTTTGTCAAAATAACTCCAAACTCATTGAAACTTTGTAGGATTGTTGTTTAACACATCTACAAGCTATCTGGAACCAAAAAGCACCATTTTGACACAAAAGACATCATACGCGTATGATGTCTATTTGCACTTACAGAGCCAAAACTGCTCATTTGTCATCATACATCCATTATATATATCTAATACATGCTACATATGAAATTTGGAACCATTTGGTCAAGAGGATCACCCCATTAGCCCAATTGAGGAAAAATCCTTCACCTAAAGCCTATTTTTGGCCCAAATCCAACATACTCAAGTCCAAACCAAGATTTGAGTAGGAACAGTCCTTCACTAGGACATGGGGAGTCCACAGAACCAATCCCATGCAAAATTGATGAAAAAGACATCATACGCGTATGATGTCTCCAGAGCCATTTTTAGCCCAAAATCTATCCAAACTTCATAAATCCACTGAATAAGCCTATCTAAAGCCAAATCCAAGCTTATAGAGAAATTTGGTCCAAAAATACACTAAAAGACATCATACGCGTATGACGTCTCACTATGTGATTTTGGCACCTCAGGGCTTCAACCACCAAAGAGAAGTGATCTACATGCCATTTGAAAGTGAACCACCAAGTTTTATCCAATTTGGATCATAAAATCCAATTCCCTTTCAAAATTTTGCCAAGAGCTGGAACTGGACTAATTGGCCAAAACTTGACCAAATGGGATCCAAACTCAAATCCAAGCATATGATAATCATGTATACACTATCAGCTACAAGCACAACCAATATGAAGTCATTTTGACACAAAAGACATCATACGCGTATGATGTCTCCAGCATGATTTTGAGCCCATTTTGCATATTTTTTCACCTACCTTGCATCCTTAGGCCCTGAATAGCTCATGTTTCAATTTTCAAGTCATTTGGATAGTTAAAAGCTTCATTTCGGCTTTCACTACTAAAAAGACGCTAACTTCTGAAATTGGAGTTACAGGATCCATGGATTCCACCAAGTCATCGACAACGAAGAGAAAAAGACCGACAATCAAAGATGCTATTGCAGAAGCGGAACCATTTGACATTCCAGCAGAAACCCTCAAGCCAACCAAAACTTGGGTGGAGGAAGCAGTATTGGAGAAAGAGGGAATAAAGATTTACCAGGGGACTTTCAGAGATCCTCAAGGGCAAGCGGTGGATGCACCGATGATCCCACAGGAATTGGTAGATTATAGCAGGTCAGAAGACATCAGCAGTACCTGGAAAGGGCAGACTTGCACAGTTTCTTCACCTCGAGACCATCAGGTGTGGATACAAGAAGAGTGTACGAGTTGGCAACATCCATTCAGAAGGATGGAAAAGCCACATTGACAGCCGTGGATAGAGAGAAGGTAGAAGTATAGATCACTCCACAGCTAATTGCAGACGCATTGAAGCTGCACAACAAAGGGAGCTCGGTCAGGGAAAGAAGGGAGGCCATAGAGGTCTATGGGCCCAAGAAACAGAATGCGACCTATGGAGATATGAAGGACCCAAGAGCGGCAACCCTTTGCCGACTGTACAACCAATTTCTTCATGTTTGCAGTAAAAGACCGCAAAAGTATACGACACTACCCCATGCCATTGCGACCACCATCACATGGGCATTAAAGAGCAATATGCCAAAAGAGGTGAATTACGCTCAACACATCCACGAGCAAGTAATTTCCATAGCAGAGTATTCGACATTATATCAGATAATGATCGCTCCGGAATGGAGTCAGTATATTGTTGAATATCTCACAAATAGAACTTTCGCAGAAGGAACGTCAAAAGCTCGTCAGAAATCTGTAGAGACAGAAGCTAGAGATTACGCTTTAATAGGAGATCAACTCTATAAGAGAGGTAAAGACAACCAGCTTAGGATTTGCGCATGAGAGTCTGAGTATGTGATAATCCTGGAGCAAGCTCATGGAGGAGTAGGTGGAGGCCATTTCTCAGGTGATAAGACAGCAAAACTTGTCTTAGCCGCAGGAATATGGTGGCCAACATTACATATGGACGCTGAGGAATACGTTAAACGGTGTGATGATTGTCAGCGGACCAAAGTACCACTTAAAAGAGATGATATTCCGCTTAGACCAATGATGGGGACAAGAGCTTTTGCAAAATGGGGGATTGATTATGTCGGACCCATTTCACCTCCTGCATATAAGACTCATGCACAATACATCGTTGTGGCTACAGACTATCTAACAAAGTGGGTCGAAGCAAAGGCAACTCAAAAAGTAGATGCCACGACCACGGCACAATTTCTATATGAATACGTCTTTGTACGATATGGATTGCCAATAGAAATTGTGAGTGATCGAGGCACACATTTTATAAATGAAGTGATAGAGATCCTTCTAGATGAATTCATGGTAATCCATAGGAAATCAGCCCCGTATCATCCACAAGCAAACGGACAAGCTGAAGCAACAAACAAAACCATATGCACGGTCCTTACGAAGATTGTATCTGAGTCGAGAACTGACTGGGACCAGAAGTTGCATTCAACATTATGGGCATATAGGGTAGCATATAAAACATCAATAGGAACGACCCCATATAACATGGTTTTTGGGCTAAATGCTATCCTACCAATAGAATTCTTGATTTCAACCTTAAGGGTGGCTAAGGATCTAGAGTGGACAGGGCACGAGCTTTCTGATTGAATAGATTACCTGGAAAAGCTAGACGAGCTTTGCCTAAAAGCAGTAGCTTCTATCTACGCTCAAAAAAGGCGACAAAATGAATTTTTTGATAAGCATGTGCGGACTAAAGAGTTTAAGGTTGGGGACTATGTCCTAGTTTACACTCTGAAACAACATGCTAAGAAGCTTAAAAAGCGAGGGATGGGACCTCTGGTGATTAAAGATCTATCACCAAGTGGAGCCGTCAAGCTTGCTACATTAGACGGAGAAGAAATGCCCAATTGGATTAGTGGATGCAGAGTGAAAAAGTATCTTTTGCCGCTAACCCAAGACATGCTTCTCAAAATACATCAAGAAAAGCTGCGTGTCCAGAAAAAGAAAAAGATTGTGGAGGAAGCGCAAGCCGAGGCGAAGGAAAGAATGGAGAAAAGAAGACTACTGCGTCAGAAACAGTGCAATGAAAGAGCAATACGAATAAACGCAGTCAGTATAACAGAAATGGATAATGACAAAGAAGAACCCATCATTGAATGCAAAGTAGGAACCAACCAAATCAAAGCCAGAGCACTATTGGATTCAGGAGCTCAAACTAACCTACTTTCACTTAGTTTGTATAGACAATTGACAAATGCCACTAAATTACAAACTGCCAAGCAAGAGTTAAAGAGTTACTCTGAGAATTCAATCAAAACTGTCGGATGCACAGTTTTACATATACAGATTAACCAATATGTGTATCCTCATATGTTTTATGTGGTTGAAGACCAAGCTACACAACATCCATTATTGCTAGGTTAACCATGGGAGAAGCAATACAATGCAATGATTGACTGGAGTTCTAAATCAGTGCTTATCAAATACGAAGGTGAAAGTCAATCAGTTAAGTTCACCAAAGGAGTAGTACCAACTCCAAAGGAAGAATCCAAGAACAAAGGTAAACAACAACCAGAGAAAAAGAAGAAGCAATGGCAACCAAAATTTTCTATACAACTGGATTGCTCTTCGACGAGGAACTCTGAACATTGGATAAGGAAGACAAGCAATAATATAACAGCTCAACCTTGGGAAAAAACGGAGTCAAAGTTGGTATGGAGACCAAAAAAGGTTGTGCCAGAGAACACAAAGGTGGAAAACAGAGTCTTCAATACCAGACAACAGAGTGATTCCAGACAATCAAGGACAGTGAAACAGATCTGGATTCCAAAGAAGTTCATGACGGCACAAAGCTATAGCAAGCAAATTTGGATCCCAAGGATTTGTAAACAAGAACTCCCTTTAGTACAATCCACGGAAACTCCTAGGTATTTCAAGGTGAGGAAATCAACACAAAGAACAAAGCAGGTTTGGGTCGCAAAGAGTTTGTGGCAAGCACAAGCGAAGCGGAAGCAGATTTGGATTGTGAAAAAGAACAACAAGGTAAAGAAGAATCCATCTACTGATTCTACTACCGAAGTGCCAAAACCAACCCAAAACCCGACCACCAATCCTTCAATCAAACAAAAAGCAGCATTATTGGAAAGACTGTTGTATCATCGCTCTACAATTGCATTGGGAACTTATGACCCAAACAACTACAATGCTTCGCCCACAGACACTGCATACTCGTCCGAGAGGACTCAGACTAGGAGGGGGGGAGGTATACAGGTATACAGGAGCTACAAAGCAGCTACAAGCGAAAAAAAAAACAAAGAAAAACAAAAATTATATTACAAGGGCAGTGTCTTACATGATTTTGCAATTTTTATGTTTGATTGCGGATATTGATAATATTTATGCCCTTATATACCTTGTTTTGCAACAAGAAGAGATCAAATGATGAATTTGGGTCTCTAGACGTGTAAATATCACTAAATAAGAGTGTTTTTGGAGCTAAAAAGTGGTAATCCAAGTCCAGAAATCACAAATAAGTGTATATTCATATACACAGGGTTACCAGCTATTTATTGTGTATGTTTGGAATTTTTTGGCTTCAATTTGCTATTTTCCTTTATTTTTTATGATTTTCTTAATAAAAGTAAAAGAAAAATAAGAAAAAAGCAGGTGAAATGAGATCGGAAAAAAGAAAAGAATAGACGGTGATGGTCCTAATGACAAGGGCAACCCATGGTAAAAATTGGGTACAATTCTGACAAAGTTGCGGAAAGTCCGAAACGGCAGAATTTTGGCAAGTGGACGGAATTCTAAGAAAACAGGTCAAACGGAGTCCGATTTGGGAAATTTCAGATCCTAAAGCGCATCTCACAACGAGATAGGAGCACATGACAAATTTGGTGGCAAGTGAACCGGGAAGTCCGAAGTCAAGTATTTTTCACATCACTTTCAAGCTCATTCACACTATTACCTTCTTGGAGAAGAGCAGAGAGCCACAGGAGCACAGATCTTCTACGACCTTCTACGACTTCCACGAGAGCTCAGAGGACACCAGACATGAGAGGTAGACTCGTTACCATAAGCTTTTGATGCTTATCATTAACTTTTGTCGCCAAAACTGACCAAAACCAAGAAACAAGAGCAGACGGGGAATGGGGTAGAATGCTAGGTAGTGGCACAACCGCTTAACCAAACCTTGCAAGAACTTATAGGTGGGTTACCCTGGTATAGAAGATGGGTTTCTAACACTCAAAGCTCGAGAAAGAACGACTGGAAAAACCCTAGGTCAACAGAGCCTGCAAGAGGCAAACAGGAAAAAGTTGTCGAAACAACACGAAACTTCACAGGAAGTTCAACCACATCAAGGACAATGCAACCATAGAATATCTCCAAGTTTGAATCACAAAAAGTAGGTCGGAACAACCGATTTGGCTGCGGACACAGAAAGCGTCATTTTGGCATAACGGCTGAAATTGACGACCGAATGAAATGAAACTTCACAAGCAGCTTGAAGTAACTATCGATGACTTATGTTTGCAAGCAAAACCCAAAAGAAAGCTGATTCACTTACCGATGGTGAAAAAGACGCTTTCGGGCAACCAAAGGAGAAAGATGGAGAACGGGGAGCCAAAGTCATGTTCAACCAAATAGATGGCTTCACAACATATCCAATGAGCTGGAAATGCAACTCTCGAGAAGAAAAGTTGAAGAAATTCAACTCCAAGGCAAAAAGACGACTTCGGAGACTGAAATGCCTATAAGGGGGCTTTTTAGCTAAACTGATGACTTTTTAAGTTGAAAACTAGTTAGCAGGGCTTAGGGCACTAGCACAAAGCATTCTTTGCACAAAAAGACCAACATTTCAAGAAAAGACATCATACGCGTATGATGTCTCACAGCATGAATTTTCAACATTTGAGTGCATAGCCTCTTTCCACATGTTAATCACATCCTATGAACCAAGTATCATGAGAATTGGAGTTAGAAAACCCAAGGAAAACCAAAAAGACGCAAAGTAGGCCATAAAAGTGATTTTTGGTCTTAATTTTGTCAAAATAACTCCAAACTCATTGAAACTTTGTAGGATTGTTGTTTAACACATCTACAAGCTATCTGGAACCAAAAAGCACCATTTTGACACAAAAGACATCATACGCGTATGATGTCTATTTGCACTTACAGAGCCAAAACTGCTCATTTGTCATCATACATCCATTATATATATCTAATACATGCTACATATGAAATTTGGAACCATTTGGTCAAGAGGATCACCCCATTAGCCCAATTGAGGGAAAATCCTTCACCTAAAGCCTATTTTTGGCCCAAATCCAACATACTCAAGTCCAAACCAAGATTTGAGTAGGAACAGTCCTTCACTAGGACATGGGGAGTCCACAGAACCAATCCCATGCAAAATTGATGAAAAAGACATCATACGCGTATGATGTCTCCAGAGCCATTTTTAGCCCAAAATCTATCCAAACTTCATAAATCCACTGAATAAGCCTATCTAAAGCCAAATCCAAGCTTATAGAGAAATTTGGTCCAAAAATACACTAAAAGACATCATACGCGTATGACGTCTCACTATGTGATTTTGGCACCTCAGGGCTTCAACCACCAAAGAGAAGTGATCTACATGCCATTTGAAAGTGAACCACCAAGTTTTATCCAATTTGGATCATAAAATCCAATTCCCTTTCAAAATTTTGCCAAGAGCTGGAACTGGACTAATTGGCCAAAACTTGACCAAATGGGATCCAAACTCAAATCCAAGCATATGATAATCATGTATACACTATCAGCTACAAGCACAACCAATATGAAGTCATTTTGACACAAAAGACATCATACGCGTATGATGTCTCCAGCATGATTTTGAGCCCATTTTGCATATTTTTTCACCTACCTTGCATCCTTAGGCCCTGAATAGCTCATGTTTCAATTTTCAAGTCATTTGGATAGTTAAAAGCTTCATTTCGGCTTTCACTACTAAAAAGACGCTAACTTCTGAAATTGGAGTTACAGGATCCATGGATTCCACCAAGTCATCGACAACGAAGAGAAAAAGACCGACAATCAAAGATGCTATTGCAGAAGCGGAACCATTTGACATTCCAGCAGAAACCCTCAAGCCAACCAAAACTTGGGTGGAGGAAGCAGTATTGGAGAAAGAGGGAATAAAGATTTACCAGGGGACTTTCAGAGATCCTCAAGGGCAAGCGGTGGATGCACCGATGATCCCACAGGAATTGGTAGATTATAGCAGGTCAGAAGACATCAGCAGGTACCTGGAAAGGGCAGACTTGCACAGTTTCTTCACCTCGAGACCATCAGGTGTGGATACAAGAAGAGTGTACGAGTTGGCAACATCCATTCAGAAGGATGGAAAAGCCACATTGACAGCCGTGGATAGAGAGAAGGTAGAAGTATAGATCACTCCACAGCTAATTGCAGACGCATTGAAGCTGCACAACAAAGGGAGCTCGGTCAGGGAAAGAAGGGAGGCCATAGAGGTCTATGGGCCCAAGAAACAGAATGCGACCTATGGAGATATGAAGGACCCAAGAGCGGCAACCCTTTGCCGACTGTACAACCAATTTCTTCATGTTTGCAGTAAAAGACCGCAAAAGTATACGACACTACCCCATGCCATTGCGACCACCATCACATGGGCATTAAAGAGCAATATGCCAAAAGAGGTGAATTACGCTCAACACATCCACGAGCAAGTAATTTCCATGCACAACGAGAAGCCAAAATACATAGGAGGAGCGGAAATTCTGACAAGAATAGCTTATGAAGCTATTGGAGCTAGAAATCAGTGGCCAAAGGCTCCCTCCCAGAATGAGTGGCTTAGAGAAGCCGACGAGGAGGAAGAACAGCCCGAAGTATCCAAGAGGGCATCCACAAGAGCATGCCGGAAACTAGAAGTAGTTTCAGAACTTGAAGAGGATGTGGACGAGCCACTTAAGAAGAAAGTAAAGAAGAAGGTTGCTCCCAAGCAAACCAAAAGTCAGAAAGCGGCAAGAATGGAAAGATTAGTGGAGCAGTTTAGAGCGGAAAGAGCTCTAAAGGGTGACTTTGAAGAAAAGTGGGTGCCAGACCCCACTAAAGTCGGAACTAGCTCGGCCAGGCCACACATTGATCAATACGATCAATATATTAAAGCTTATGAGGAGTCAGAGGCTATTTTGGAGCAGCAACCTGTCGAGCCATACACTAAAGAGGAGGTACAACAATTAAAAACTGAGCTGAAAAAGGACGACAAGGGGAAAAGGAAAGTAGATGGGTCTACTAAGCCTCAAGAGAAAGATGGGCAAGCCGACAAAGGGAAAGCCAAGGAAGCTGAGGACAAACATCCCTCTATGACTGATGTACCAAGCCCGAAGAAGACGAAAAAAATTATGGAAGAGACCACAGTAGAGGTGGACACAGATGTTTTGGAAAAGCCAGAAGCCGAGACCAAAGAAAAGAAGATAGATCCAGTTCAGCAAAAGAGAAATGATTATGAGGATCTGGTAGAGATAGGATACACCGAAGAAGATGCCCTTGAGGCAGTTTATGGGATCACCCTACAAAAACAAGATGAACAGAGAGGGACGGAGAAAAAGACAAAGAGTAAAAAAGAAAGTGAAGAGAAACTGGACGAACCGAAAATACTAGAAGAGCCAAAGCCAGTGGAGGTGGTGGCGGAAAGAGCTTTAGACTTGACAGATGATGATGAAAAAGACATGCACATGGTGCATGAACTGCTCAGCAAGATAAAAGAAAGGTCCAAGGCAAAGGAAGTAGAGATTGAGACAGCCAAACAAAGGGAAGCGGAGCTGCAGAGAAATTTAGAGAATGCTATGACTGAATCTGAAAGTCATAAAGCATCACTCTATGATGCGGAAAACGAGAGAGACGGCTTGATACTCCAACTAGCTGAGGCTTCAAGAGAAGTAACAAGTGCACAGGAAGCAAGGGAGCGGATAGAGGATGAGTTGGAGGCGGCTAAGGATGAGCTCATTGAGCTAAGGGAAAGAGTCGAGCTCCAAGAAAGAACAATCACTAGACTCAGGTGTACCCCTAGAGCTAGCAGAGCAGGAACCGAACAAGAGGGAGCTATCGTACCAGTTTTGGAAGACCAGGTCCGAAGCTTACAAAGAGAGCTAAGATTAGAGCAAGTGCAAAGGTTGCACATTGCGGAGGGATCATTGGCCGCAGAGGAGAGGCTCACATTAGAAAATCAAACACTACGGACAGAGAATGAGGCCCTCCGCAAACAGCTCCAAGATCTACAAGAGCAACAAAGAAGAGAGACAGAGACACCACACGAAGAATCAGGTGGAGCAGCCATAGAGCTACCAGAAACTGGAGAGGCAACCACAATTGAAGATCCAGCCCCAGCTCAAGAGGTGGCCTCGACTTCAAGAATCTCTTAAGAAGAAGAACAAAGGCTCCATGACCAAATAGAAAAGTCAGCAGAGGAGAGTGCCAAGGCGGGAATGGAATGGGAGAGGAGACTCCTAATCTCCATTAGACTTCAGGGACTAGACACAAAATTGCTCCATGAACAGTGGATGAAACCCAGCCTGCCTTTCCCTTTGATGAAATTTGAAGTGCTAAAGACGAAAAAGAGACTAGAAGGAGAGCAGTATGTCGCTCTTTACGAAGGCGACATCACAAAGGAGGAACAATCAAAGAAGATAGTAGATTCACAACCTAGATGGAGGAAAGGTTGGCTGAACAAATACCCAGCCTACCTCATCTACTTGGTGGAGGCACCAAAGGAGATCCGGGAGGATGCAACCTTCTGCCCGGTGCCAAGAGTCAGAAACTGGAAAGAGCATGGCAGGATTGCAGAAAAGAAGCCAAATTGGCTTAATTATCCCAGGATACCACGACCAAAGGTAGGAGAGAGAATAGGTAAAGCCTACATGGTGAAAACCCTAACGGGCACCATCAAGCTCTTTACTGGCTCTCCTGACCTTTCATGTCAGATGCTCAAGAAAATCTACAGGACTCTCTTAGCTTGCATTGAAGTGTTCGCGCCAGATAAAGCCACGACCTCGAGTCTACTATCGACGGCCGACACGGTGTCTGATATGATGTACGATCTTTCATTGCAGCCTTCTCCAAAAGTGTTACACGTCCTATACCAAAGAATTATGTTTTTGCCTAGCTTCCACATGCAAACATTCGAAGAAGCTTTCTACACCGGCTTTTTCACCCACGAAAGCAAAATATTCGGCCCAACCTTGACCATCGGCAACCTACGATACGAATCACATTTGCAGATGCTCAAGACGACAGGACTTTATTGCAAGCATAAAACTCATGTCAGGGACGACATGAATGCGGGGGGGGGGAGTATTGAGCCAGCAGAGGATCACACCCACATTTTTGCTCACACTCATCATTTTGTAACCTTTGATTGTAATAAATGTCTTTCCGACATTAATTTTGATTTGAGCCATTCATTAAGTAACGGGACTCAATTGAGTTTCCAGCTTGTAATCCCGAAGTAATTTCACTTGCTGATGTAATTAGTTAGAGATGTTCTCACCTCCAAGGCTGAGGTATATAAGCCAAAGTTTTTGTAACCTAAGGGAGAGATTATTAATCAAAGTGAGTTTTTGAGCGCCGTGACTGTGTCTCAGAGAGAGAGAGAGAGAGAGAGAGAGAGAGAGAGAGAGAGAGAGAGAGAGAGAGTCTTATCTACTTGCTACGCGAGCTACGGAGCCGCCATTGGAGAAGCGACACCGCCATTGTGTTAGCAACGGCGAGAGCTACGCACAGATACCAAGAGTGCGCACTATCGGCTTCTATGTGTGGTAAGTTCTTACGAGCTTCGGTGTGAGTTTTCTTCCAACTCGTGTGTCGAAATTGAGCGTGCAGCATATCTATAGAACCACAATGAGTAGAGCTACACATTAGTACCATCGGGGTCAAGTTTCGGTCACCTGTATATTTCGGCCTGTCTTCATACGCGTTTACCGCACGGAGTGGTTATAGGTTGAGTTTGCAGTTCAAGTCTTTAGGGTGTTGTTCTTACCTAGTGTATAGACTTCCCCTTGAGTTTGAGATCGATTCAATGATTCTAGATCTTGTTTCGTATAGCATTCGTTCGTAGTACGGATTTCAGTCACTTGCGTATTTTAGAACTTAGATTTGATTTCCTTAGTAGTGATTGTCATTAGAAGGTCGAGTAGGTGATTTGACACCCACCTAGCTGTTTCCATGCGCCTGCGGGTCAAGCTCCGTCCTCGTCTGACAAATTCTGTTGTTGGTTGAGTTCTCGCTATTTAGCTTCCGCTAGCGGCGTAACCGCCTTAACAGGGGCCCTAGGTACATATGATTGAGATACACTTGTAGGTATTGTTGTGGGCATTGTGCTACTATGTAGCGGTGCTTTAATCATAAATGAGGTCTAAGCTTAGTGTACTTTTTGGTGGGACAGACATAGTAGCCAAAGATTCTTATTCTGATAGCAAAACAAACTAGCAATAAACTTAGCCATCGAAATAACTTTTGCCAACATATAAGAGGTGAGAGAGAGGGAAAAATTTTACCAAGGGGTGGAAGGGGGGAGGGATAGGCAAAATTTTTCAAAAGGGTTTTACACCAAACGTGTTTCACAATTAGCTCTTCAGTGGTGTAAACCATACAAGAGGTGTAGGAGTTTAAATAGGTGTCCACTAAGGGTAGAGGAGTTCCCAAAAAAGTATAAAATTTTAAAGAGGAGGAGGCCTCTTCAAGAGGGAGGTATCTTATCTTTTAATGAGGTACTTAGTTTAGGAAAAGGAGGGAAAAAGGGAGGCTTAAAGAGTGGAATAAAGAGGGCACAAAAAGAAGAGGATTTGGTAAACTCTTAGGATGGAAAAGGACTTGACACAATCTTAGGAGGGAAAAGGACATCACAAAATAACCATGGTCAAGGGCAAGGGTCCATTGTTAAGGTAAATGGAAGGGGATATGGAGGGGTAGATGTGTCCAAGTTATGGGGGGGAGGCAAGGAGAAGGGGGATGGGGAGGGTGGCTCATTAGAGAGAAGGTTACCAAGACTAGGTGCATTAAGCCAACAAATGATCAGTTTGGAAACATGGGAGAGTTCGGAGTTGCTCTCTAAATTTTTTGAAAGAGGTTGGTTAATGGAACGGGCAAGCTTGAGTTTGTGGGTAAAGGGTGAGAAGGGGATTTTGACAATGGATGGCGGGGATTTTTTGTTGTGCTTTTTTAGAAGGAGAGAAGGCCTAGAGGCATAGTAAATGTAGATAAAGCAAGCCTTTAGAAAGGATGAAGGATAGCCCTTGGCTCTAAGCCTAGAGAGAAAGAGGTTACGAATAGAGATAAAGCCCTCAAGCGAGCTTTTCCTAATTATATACCTCTTGAGCTCTGACAAAATAAAGGCTATTTTTTGGTGGGTAGGGTGCCAAGACTGCCAAGGAATATAGTTGTAGGAGTTAAGAGATTTTTGGTGGCAATGTGTATCCAAAATACCCCTAGAACAAAAAGAGGGGCCTTTGAAAAAGTGTATGTCCAAAATAAAAGCTTCATGTGAGGAGATGGAGGGAGAGATCTTGATATGTTCCTGGAGAGGATGACCGTACAAAAGGAGAAGCTTTTCTAAACGAGAAGGAGGGCCCTCCCAAACTCCAAAAGCATCATCTACAAACCTCTTAAAGTATAGGAGAGACGGGGAAGAGACGAGGCCACCGCTTTCTTCAAAGGAGCAAAGAAAGAGGCCCGCATACACCACCGCAAAATTAGACCCCATGGCAGTGCCCTTAACCTGATGCCAAACTTTACCTTTGAAAGAGATGTAATGATGGTTGAGAATGAGTGAAGCAAGTGATAGGATGAAGTTGACCTTAGGAGAGGGAAAGAAACCTTGGATAGTATTTTTAAGAGTGCAGATCCCCTCCTCGATAGGAATGCTAGGGTAAAGGGACTCCATGTCAAAGGTAAAGCGAGTAACAAGGGGGGAGAAGGGTATGGGGGCTAGGTCTAAGATAAGAGAATGAAAATCCTGGAGGTGTTGCTTTTTAGTCAAGAGTATGGGATAGAGTTGCACATGAAGCCACTTAGAGGCATTTTCCAAAATATAACCCTTATAGGAGCAAATGGGACGGCCCACCAGGATAGGTTTATGAATTTTTGGAAGGAGAAAAAAGGGGCAGGGCTTAGAGATGGATTGAAAGGAGGAGAGGATGAAAGGTCTTCTTTGTGGGGGAGGAGATGATAATGCGTAACAATGGAAAAAATAATGGATTGGACAAAAGGTAAAGGTGGTGTAGAGATAAGAGAGTAGGGTGAGAGGGTCCAAGAGATGATGCAGTGCTTCTTTAGTGTACCAAGTTTTGGAGAGGATGATGGAGCCCAGGTTTTTATCCGCTGGTTTGATTATAATGTTATGATCATTCTTAAGCTAAGCAATGGAATTTATCAAAAAAGGTTTAGAAAGGAATGGGGTAGAGAGATTAAGGAGGGGTTTTATGTGTGAGGAAACAACATAAAAAATAAGGTTGAGGGAGGTGGAGAGAAAAGGAGGGTTCCAAGAGGGATTGGGGAGAGAAAAGGAAGAAGAAGGAGGGAGAGAATTTTTGAAAAAAAGCTTGAGTGGTAGGTTCCTTTCGAGATTGGAGTAATCCACAATGATAGAAGAAGGCGGCAGAGGAGGAGAGGGGGGAACGTAGTTAAGTCCAAGGCCCAAAAGTTTACGTTCCGCGGCGGAGAGAGAGAGCGATTAGCCAAATTGTGAAAAGAGAGGTTGGTTATCTTATGTTCAAGAGTGAAACTTGTTTGCTTACCTAAGGCCAAGATTTTGTAGAGATGTGGGTTGGTGAGGGGGAGCCAATACTTAGACCTTTTTCTACCATTGAGGGAAGAGAGGGGAAGAAAGAAGGAGTTACATGGAGGAGGGGTCCAAATGAGAGGGAAAAGAGGGGTTCAAGAGAAGAGCAAGTGGACCCATGAGGAAGGGTGCTCAAAACTCACTTCTTCCTCCTCCATTGCAAGTTTTTTTACCCTCTAGGGAATTTGGGGAGGCTATGCTCTGGATGGGGATGTTGAGGGTGAGAAAAAATGGTGGAAGTAGAGATAGGGCCCAAAAGGTAATTGGGGGTTTCTTAAAGGGGAGGAACAAGAGAGAGGTTGGGAGAGCTGGGAGGAAGGTGGTGGCTCCTTGGAGATGATGTAATGGGAGGGTTACAAGAGGCGGAGGAGGACGAAAGGTGGACCCTCGGGAAAGAGGATTTGGGCTTCTTGAGAGGTTGATGCATGAACTCTTCATGAGAGGCTCTTGCCGGAGGGGGGGGGGGGGGTTATGGTTAGGAGGCCTCTTTGGGGGAGGTGAGAGAAGGTACTTCATTTGCGTGGTGACCTCATGATGCACCAATTCTCCCATTGTTTCTCCTTTGGGTAGAGACTCCGCTTCTTCCAAAAGGGTAGCTTCTGCCCTCTTCCTTGCATTATGTGCCGCTTAGATCAAAGAAGAGGCTAAGTGGGTTTGGAGGATCGTATTTTGTAGTTGAGCATCGAAGTCGTGAAGCGAGGATTCCAAGAGAGGATTTGATTGGTCCATGCTGAAGGTTGGACTCTTGGAAAGGAGATGGTAGCAAGCTTTTTGGTGAGGTCCAAGAGTCTTTCTTCTACAATGTCGCGGTAAGAATCAAAGCTCTTTTGAAGGTTATTGATAAGTAAACTTTGGGCATGGATATAAGCTTGGGTGCAATCCAATTGAAATTGGATATTAAGGGCTTCAATCTTGGCGCTCAAGAGTGCTTGCGCTTGAGTGTCCTCTAGGGAGAGACGGGGCAGTTTCATGCAAAGGCTAAGAGGGGCCTTTTGGTTGGCGAGAAGATTTTGCAAATGCTCAAGATGTGAAGTGGATTTGTGAAGATTCTGGTTAAGGGTTTTAAATTCTACCAATGAGAGCGAAACAATCTTGTCAAACTCCAAAGGTTTATTGGTGACGGGAAGAATGGGTAGAGTTGCATTACAAGGTTTAGTAGAGAGGGGTGAGGAAAAGGCAAAAGATGAGGAGGAGCTTGCGGGGAGAGAGCCAAACGAGGACGGGAAAGAGAGGGGGGGTTTGAAAGGATACCTCCTTGGATTGACTTTGAAAAGGCACCGTTATGAGAAGCAAAAGAGGAACTAGTGACGCCAAACGCTTTGGTAGAGGGAAGGGAGAGTTGATCGAGATCCACAAGAGGTAAGTTAGCCCTGAGACCCCGTAGTTCCTCCGGACCAAAAAGAGCTTTCTTTTAGGTAGTCCGAATGTGTGCAGACTCCAAGATGGTGGGTTGATGAAGGCCACTGCCCAGGTGAATCCAGGCAGAGATTGAGCGAGGTTGGCAGGCACCAAGGACGCAAGGGTGCTTGCGGATGTAAGGGTCACCAAAGAGGTAGGCAAGGAGTTAGTCGTGAAGGTTGCTTGCAGAAAGAGGGGGCTGAAAGGGGAGTTGGTGGCCAGAGCCGGGCTATTAATTTAACGAGCGTGGGCTCGGACAACTTATTGGGAGAGCCCGTGGCTCCCACAATCTCCATGGCTGATGCTTCAAAAGTGCTAGCCAATGACAAAGATGGGGGAAGGGTTGCCATGCTTGAAGCATGAAAGGTGTTTGCTGCTGTCGAGGATGGGATGCACCTGCCAAAACTTTGAAGCCGGTTTGAGGGGTTCAAAGCCACTGTAGTGATGTTGTTGACAGTGTAGTGATGCAGTCGTAACGGGGCGTACCATTGTATGAGTGAGGGGCCACTGCCAGATTGGTGGAGGGGTGCACCACCTTTTGAGTGGGGGCTGGTGCTGTGGATTGGTGGAGGGGCACACCACCGTTTGAGCGAGGGGCCGTTTGAGAGAGGAAGGCCACTGCTACTTGAGAGAGGGGTTGATGTTGTTCGAGATAGGGGGCGAACGCTGCAAATTGATGGAGGGGCCGACGCTCAGCTTGATGGAGGGGCCGATGCTGCAGTAAGGTTGACGCCTCCAACAGAGCAAGATTGACTCCTAGCAACACCCTGAGCACCCAGCACCACTGCGTGAGAGAAGTTTGGCGAGAAGTTGACGACCAGCAGCTCCCTCGGTTGCGTAGAACTGCTTCTAGCACTCACCCCAGCTGGTGACGTCTAGCACATACACCACATCAGGCCTTCAAGCACCATGCCAAGGAAAAAAGGTTGTCGAGTCACTGCAGTGTGTATAAGACCCGGTAGAGAGGTTCCCTGGGAGGTGGTATGCGCAGATGGGAGATACTATCGCCAGCCGCCTAGGAAGAGCTTAAGAGTGCAGAGGGTTGGAGGGATCACTCAGAGCAGACGACACCACATGTAAGATTGAAAAGAGAAAAATAGGTGATAGACTGATGGTGATAAGCGAAGCATGCTGTAGCTTGTTGCACAGAAGCAGGTTGCGATGCAGATGCTGGTTGCTGTAGCCTGTTGTGCCTAGGTAGGTTGCTGTGCTCACGTAGGTTTCTTGCGTCCGCAGCCCGCGTGCATAAGCAGGTGGCTTGTGGGTTGACTGTGGGAAAAACTAGCAAAGCCAATTGCAGCCAATGTGCGGTAGCAAGAGGCTTGATAACCGTACCTACACAAAGCATTGCAATTCCCGTTGAATTTTACTCTATGTAGGGAATTCTCTAGGCAATGTGGACCAAAGAAAACTGAGCACCATTGTTTTTCCCTTCTTGGTTACATATGATTATTTTGTGATGCACGATTATCTCTGAGACTTTCTTGAATGGCCTTGGTGGGATATGCTAAATTCATCTCAGATATCTTTTGCTCTTTAACAAAAGGCTTTATGGTCATTTTGGCTCATGCCTTGATGCCTGCGAGCTAGTAGATTTAGGCTCAACATATACTCTTTCTCCTTGAATCGTTAAATTTTCCTCCAATTGGATTGCATTGATGGTGACTGCTTCCCAAGTGGTGATACCTCTAATCACTAGGCCATTGTAGATATCCTCATGCCGTAGTCCCCTAATGAATCTATCAAGCAATTGGTTATTATTGAGTCGCTCATTTGGATTACAACGATAATTCAAATGCTTCAAGTGATTATTAAAGTCTCTCATGGACTCCCCTTCCTCTTGTTGGGCTTTTTGGAGCTAAGATGCTACACCCCAAAGCACTCCCTTTCGTATCCACACTTTCAAGAACACTCTCTTAAGAGTAGGGTAAATCGTTTTCTCTTCCATCCTTAGGGTCCTATACCAATCCCCACCCTTTCCACTCAACGTCAGGCATAAATCATTGCTCTTATGTAGTTTGTTGTGTTCTCCTAGGGAATCACATATTTGTTCAAATACTTCGATATGATTTCTAGCATCCCCGTCCCCACTATATTTTTGTGTGAGCTTGGCCACTTGTATTGCCTTAATTCTAGGCTCTCTATCAGGCGTGTTACGCATACTTTCAGCAATAGATCAATCGAAAGCTTGAGCAAATGTTGCCAAGTCACCCAAGTGAGCAGGTATAATGGGGACATGCGCTCTTGGGATTGCAAGTGGAATGGGGATTGACATCGGGTTAGGCATACGGGTGATCCTTGGGTCCCAAGTTGGGTGCGATGTTGTGCCATGTGGTGATCCAACGTTCATATATGTGTGGCCCTAAGCATATCGGATATAGGATATGCCATGTTAATACTATCTGGTATGGCCCCTCTAGAATGAGTACTTGGATAGGGTGGTTGTGGGGTGTAGGTTGTCGAAACAATCGGGGGTGTGAGCTACATGGGTAAGAAGGCGCATAGGTACATATGATTGAGGTATACTTGTAGGTATTGTTGTGGGCATTGTGCTACTATGTAGCGGTGCTTTACTCACAAATGAGGTCTAAGGTGTACTTTTTGGTGTGACAGACATAGTAGCCGTAGATTCTTCAAGGGAAAAATGAGCTAAATTGGGGATGTGAAACTATTGCTTGTGGGATCAGAGGGTATAGAGACTCCATGCGAAACAACACAAGGATCGATAGGACTCACTAAGGGAGTCTCCATTTGTGATAGGGTTGGCTGTTTGGCTTTTTCCGTATCAAAGAATCTCATAGGACCTGTCGAAGGAATGTTAATTCTCTGGAGTCTTGCCTCCCTAATTGGATGGCATGATGGATGACATCACAGAACATCCGTTGCTACTCCTCTAAACTTGTGGCCCCAAACGTGGATTGTGCTACCTCTAACCATCCCACAGGGTATGTGAAGCCTGTGTACAAGTCGGTCAATGTTTTAGTTTGTAGTTCGTACTCCCATTTTCTATGAGAAATATTCCCTCTAAGCTTTGCATGTTGGAGGTTCCCCTTGAAGTGGAATCATTATGGCTCCCCATCCCCTGACTCTCCGTGAATTTTATCTTGGGAGCACTCGGTTGCTCGACTGGCATGGTTGTTGTCATAGGGGTCTTTGCATTCATGGCTTTGTTCTAGCATTTGTAGGTTCTCAATTTCCCTCTCCCTCATTGCTTGCATATATCGTTCGATCTCTTGCACTTCGGCATGTCTCCTACCATTGGGTAGGAGAACCGCAGGGGGTGATGACTCAGTAGGGTCTTTAATGAGCAGAGTAGGTAGGATGTCAACATGGGCACCCCTGGGGAGTACAGGGTCTAAATGAGAAGTGAAAGGCGAATCTACCTCCCGTCGCCCTCATTCACTTCACTACTTGTGGGCTCAGAGAATGGGTGGCTCGACTAAAGGTCTCTTTTAAGCGGCTAAACATGCTAGACCCGTGCCGTGGGGCAAAGGCATGCATGTCTTGACTTGAAATTTCAGGGTGTCGTGTACGATATCCCTCCATGATGTTGTAGTCATAGGAAGAGTCACTAGATGCCATATGAGGGTCTTGAGTTGCACTACTTTTGGTTCCAGCCGAAGGCTCGGAACCTTGGTGGATAATGGGTTCCCATGCAAAGGCACTCTCTAATAAATCGGACTCTATTACTCGTCCAGAGCGCAAATACATATGAGGCGCGTATCCCAAAAGTGTTGAGTGACGTGTACTCTAAGAAGTCTCGCCACTAGGTCGTTTTACTTGGTTTTGTTTGTTTTGTAATTTTTTATTTTTTAATCCCTTTTTATGTGCGTGAGATAGAATAGGCCATGTGATAGCTCGAAATGAGCATATCATTCTGAGTAATTTGATGTGTTTTACAGTAGACGATTTGGCTACTCGACCCCCAAAATGATCGAATTCTAGTTCGATCATTGGCGTGTAGGAAAAAGAGAAAAGTCCAAGGAATCTAGTGAAAGGAAAGGATGAAGCCTAAATCCCACATGCTTCCTTTTGAACTTTACACTTTGGGTATATATATAGTATGAGGTACTCTCATCCTTCACTTGAAAGGAAGCTATGGAGGTCTCCTCTTCCAATATTATATATCAAAGACTTAGATCGAGAACGAGGCCGGGGTTCGGGGAATAATCCCGATAATTCTTTTTAGTGAATGATTTTTTATGATTGTATTTATTTTTAAAATTCAAAAGTTGTTTGTTTTCTTTTTTCTGTTTTTCAAATTTGCAAAAATGTAGATTTACAAAAATACGCAGAACTAACTAAACAAAAAACTGCCAATTTTTCATGTTTTCACAAAGACATTGAGGTGCATTATCATTATGTCAAAGAGACACTCTTAGTAGGTTAGATCATCTTGGATTATGTGCCAACACATGATAACCTTTCACAAAGGTGCTGTCTCATGAGGAGTTTAAATCTTTCTGCATAGCTTTGGGCTTACTCCCCTTTGTGGATTGATCATGTCCTTAGGGCATGGCACTTCCCTATTTCTATGTGCCAGCTCTCATTCACTACATCACTCCCAGGGGGGTGTGAGGTCCCCACCCCGCCCTCTCAAATGGTGGATCTGATGGCAAACCTGGTGGCCACTAGATCTATAGCGGAAGCAAACAAAGTGGTTCAGGGTTCATCTAGCGGACGATCTCTCATCACAAAGTGAGTCGAGCTCGAGCCTACTAGCAACGAGATCTAGCTCCACCTCGCAGGGGAAGCGTGCTTAACTTATGTAGCGATCCTAGGACCCACTTTCCAAGAGTAGAGAAATCTAGAGTGCCTTTTTCTCCATGTTTCAGAGGCACGTACGCTTGAGACTTTGCCGCTCTAGGGGCAATGAGTAATACTAGTGTCGATTTATAACACTATGGGGACGGAGAGTTCTTGACCAATTGGGACCACCCTTCTCATAGGCATTGGCAACCTGAGCCAAGCCCCCACTTTCCACCCCCACACTCACACTTCTTTGTGTGTCCTAATTACTACCACAATGGTTGTTCAACATATAAGTTCCTCGATGGGATTCTGATTCACAGGGTTCATTAAGACAACCCTTCAACCAGTATTGCAAAGCGGCACCAAGACAGTAATTCTAGTAAAAATTCTACTCAAACTTGTTCATTTAAAAGTCCAATGTTCTGGAGGTACAACATCCTCCCTCCAGCGAGAGTTTACTCCTCCCGTTGTCGCTAGCTGCCCATACAACTAGGTATGTCCACCGCATAGAACCCATGACATGGACATTCCCACCGCATAGAACGCAAGACGTGGGTATCCACCGCAAAGAACGAAGGTCGTGGATAGATGCCCTAAGCTAGTAACTCTAGCTACTGCAAAATCATCGGAGCCACCCCCTGTGACAATAGGGGGATCATGACTAGTTCAACATTGGAAATAGAAATGATAATGCCGAGCTATATTTTCCTTAGCAGACATTCTTTCCTATTTTAAACAGTATATCCATCAATCATTCTTTCCTACTTAGAATTTAATATACAGTTCAATTCAAATGCCGAGGTTTTTGTCGAATTTCTCCAACATGTTTACGGATATGTTCTTTCCTAACTTATTGTATGCAATGTTAAATTAAACAAACTTGAATAAAAATGTGACCTACCTCATCCGTTTCCTCGTCATTGACCCGTGAGATGGCCGGTACTTGGTCCTCCATGGGAGCTTTCCCTTTTCCATTCACGTTGGTTGTTCCCGCCTCACGGTCGTGGGCACCACCGAAGCGAGTTCTCTTTACCGGGGCCATTTTATACTCACTACTTAATTGACAAAATTGGAGAAAAAGAACTAATGTCCAAGAGTACCATAACAACCAAGATGACAAATTAGAATCACTGAACAATTCCTTTTATACTAGAGGGTTAGATTTCCTTCAAGACATAGTATTTTATGGATAGTACCTTACTTGTTCCTGCGGGAATTGGTTCTAAAGTTAAGTACTTGGCTTAGGTAATTAGGAATTTCAGATTTTTACTAATTAAATCACTAGAGAGGTGAATTAGACATGCTCAATCACCTTCCTAATGTAAGTCGAGAGATGCAGAATTACCATATGCATAGGTGAGAGGATTTTCCCTTCCTAGTGGATTAATGACGGATTAATTTCCCTTGATTACATCTTAATCTATGAATAGATTGAGTCTAACTTAGTTACTCAAACATTGTGTGGTAATAGGGTGAAATTGACCAATTCCACATCGTTGTTGGCTTGACAATTATTTACTATGATGACTAACGGGAGATTTCTTCTTACTAATCATGCATTAATCTATGATTAGGAAAGGTTAATGGCTGGCATAATTAACTGTTAGATTAAGAATTATGTAGTAAACTAATGATATGGAGAATTAGAGATCAGCTATTGAGTAATTTAGCTATGATTAAGCATAATAGTTACGAGATTAAGAGAATGATAGAGAGGTTTGCAGCAAAGCATAAAATAAATTTGATTTTACCGTGATTAGGGACTGAAATCTACTCGAAATTCTGATCCAATGGAGTTCTCGAGATGAGAATTGGACAGCAGTTCCCTCCTTTGCTTCTTCTCCAAAAACTATGTGTGTCGGCAGCACCTCCCCAAGGTGTGTGTGTAGGTGTGTGTGTGTGTGTAATGAGTGGGTGTGTAAGCATGTGTGTGTGTGTGTGTGAGTACACTCTTATATAGGCTCTCCCATGCTGAAAATCGACCCAAGCTGCTATAAGCATCTGAAGAGCACTCACTTCATGTATGGTAAGTCCAGTTACATGCCTACCAAGTGTTTAGTTAGCTAGTCGAACTGACTCTCACACTCTCTCTCAAGCATGGCAACTCTCCCACACCTGCCTAGAGATAAGAGGGCGCCCCCTAGCTGCTATAGCAAGCTCTGAGTGGCCTGGGACCTGTTCCCACACAGCCTTGAGCCCCGGTGCCTCCCCGCAGATTCTTAGGAAATTTTTGATTTTTTGCTGAAACGGCCGATACGAATCGGAATTAATGCCGTAAATTGCTATACTAAGCTCTAACTAAGCTGTACTTGTCCGAGTACCTGCCATATTTAGCAGCCCTCGAGGTCCAAAAATACATTTTTTCAAATTCAGAATACGGGTGCAGTTTTTCGAGACGGTCTAAACTAGACGGTTTGGGTGACCAAAAACTTACTATTTTTGGAAATTTTTCACGAAAATTATTTTAATTCTCTTTTGGAAGCTTTATAACATTCGAAACATCATGGCACTGACAGAATTTGGAAAACTACTAAAAATTGTAACTTTTTCCATTATGTTTATTCCATGGTACAATGGTGCTCTTTTTGGGGTCAGAGACCTTACAACCTCCCCAACGTGAATAATTTGAGATGTTCTCATCTCAAGAAGGTGTTTGGGTAATCTTTTATGAGCATTGGTTCGTCCTCCCAAGTTGCATCTTCTTCAGGGCAATCCTTCCACTTTACTAGATGCTCCTTGATTGTTCTGTTGCATAACTTCCTTTCCCTTGTTTCAAGTACATAGTCAGGTTGGAGCTCGAGAACTCCTTGTGCTGGCATGACTATCTGATCTGATTCCAAGAGTTGATCAGGATTAGGGATATAGAGTTTGAGTAAGCTGATGTGGAATACATCATGAACCTTTAAGTTTGTAGGTAACTTTAGCTTGTAGGCCTGGTCACTCACAAGTTTAATAATCTTGAATGGTCCACAATACCTTGGGCTTAGCTTCCTTTATCTGCCTAGTGATAAGTTGATTTTCTTCAGTCAGACTCGCAGAAGAACCTTATCTCCTTCTTTGAAAGTTCTTTCCGAACAGTTCTTATCTGCATAGTGCTTTTGTCTATCCTGAGCGGCCTGAATGTCTTTGCGAATAGCTTTAATCTGAGCTTCCATATCTTCTAACATCTTCCTAGAGGCTTCTACCTTGATGGTTGGGTCTGAAAAGTTAAGCGGTGCTAAACAGTCCTGTCCATAAAGAGCTTTAAAGGGTGACATTCATATGCTTCTGTGTTCGGAAGAATTGTAAGCATATTCTACCAAAGGAAGATACTGTAACCACTTCTTTGGATCTTGAGAACAATAGGCCCTGAGAATGTCCTCAATGACTTGATTTACTCTTTCAGTATGCCCATCTGTTTGCAGATGATATGTTGTGCTGAAAGCTAATTGTGACCCAATAGATTGGAAAAGAGAAGTCCAAAACTTTGATGTAAACTTGGCATCTCTATCGCTGACGATACGCTTGTGTAAACCATGTAACCTAAAAATTTCCTTGATGAATACCCGGCTAATATCTGAAGCAGTAAAGGTTGTCTTTACGGGTATTAGATGAGCCACTTTTGTGAGCATATAAACAATCACGAATGCAGAGTCATAACCTCCTGTAGAAGGTAATCCTGTAACAAAGTCCATACTGATGCATTCCCATTTCATCTGGGGTTTGTCAAGAGGTTGAAGTTGCCATGGTAACTTGATTCTTTTGGCTTTTATCCGGTGACAAGAAAGACATTGCCTCACATAGCGAAGTATGTCTCCTTTCATCCCGGACCAAAAATAACTCCTCCTCACAGCATGAAGTGTCTTAGCATGACCTGGATGTTTAGATGTAGGGCTATCGTGTGCTTCATACAGAATAGTCTTCTTTGAAGCTGGGTCCCTGGGTACACAGAGTCTATGTCTGTAGTAAAGATACCCTCCCAGAAGAGAGTAATCTTTAGCTTCAAGCATCTTATTCTGTTGGACTATTGACACTATACGTTGGTATTCTGGATCTACCGAAGATGCTTCTTTAATTCTGTCCCACATAGGGTTATTTTTAATAGAGATAGCTTCGAGAAAAGATTTTCGGCTAAGTCCATCTGCAACGGTATTTTCCTTCCCTGGTCTATACTTTATGTCAAGGTCATATTCTTGTAAGAGTTCTATCCATCGCCGTTGTCGCATATTGAGAATAGGTTGGGTAAAAATCCAATTTAAGCTCTTGTGGTCTGTGACTAGCTGAAACTTGCGTCTGAGAAGATAAGGTCTCCATAACTTCAGCGCATGTATAACTGCTAAAAGTTCCAAATCATGAGTAGGATAATTCTTCTCATGATCCCTTAGCTTTCGTGAAGTATAAGCCACCGGTCTTCCTTCTTGAATAAGAACTCCACCTAACGCAAATTTGCTAGCATCGGTCGCTACTTCAAATTCCTTACTGAAATCTGGAAGCTTTAAGATAGGAGCCGGGACCAAGAATTCTTTTAGATTAGCAAAACTAAACTCATGCTCGGTCTTCCATTCGATCCTCATTCCTTTCTTCAGGAGTTCCGTCAAAGGCGCAGCAATACGTGCGTAGTCCTTGACAAAAATCATGTACCATCCCATTATCCTATGAAATCCTCTTACTTCGCTGACGGTGGATGGTTGAGGCCAATCAACGATATCCTTGACTTTATCTGGGTCCACTGAAATCCCTTTGGCCGATATAACAAATCCAAGATAATTGACCTTTGGTTAGCAAAAGGTACACTTGCTTGCTTTAGCGTAAAGTTGGTGTTCTCGAAGAAGATCAAGTACGTTGCGAACATGTTTTTCATGATTTGCCTCGTTCTTAGAATAGATTAGAATGTCATCATAGAAAACAAGACAAAATCATCCAGTTAAGGTCTGAAAATATCCTACATAAGTCGATTGAAGCTTGCAGGAGCATTTGTTAGACCAAAAGACATTACTGTGAATTCGTAGTGTCCATACCTAGTGTTGAAAACTGTCTTTGGAATGTCTGATTCCTTGATCCTGATTTGGTAATATCCTGACCTTAGATCAATCTTTGTAAACATTTTGGCGCCATGGAGTCTGTCCAAGAGTTTGTCAATCCTTGGAATTGGATACTTGTTTTTGACAGTTACCTGGTTCAGTCCACGGTAATCTATGCATAGCCTTAAGGTCCCATCCTTCTTCTTCTGAAAAAGAACTGGTGCACCCCAAGGAGAAGTACTGGGTTGAATGAATACTTGTTCAATGAGTTGCCTAAGTTGTTCCTTGAGTTCGATGGCCTCTGGAAGTGACATTTTATAAGGTCGCTTTGAGATAGGTTCACATCCAGGGATACTTTCAATCTCATGACCCCTCTATGTGGCGGAAGATTCGTAAGGTCTTCAGGGAATACATCATCATACTCCCTCAACCAGTTTGGTCAAAGTGTGGTATCTGACTGGTCCACCTTGTTGAGATTTACCGCATAAATTTGATGCCCCTTTCTCAGTCCCTTCAAAAGTCTGCTGGCCTTAACTAGAGTAGCCCTAGGTCTCCCATTTCCCCCGTGGATTAAGACTTCATTACCCAAGCTATCTATAAAGGTAAAGTTCCCTTGTGCACAATGGATGTGGGCCAGATTTTGCTTCAGCAAGTCCATCCCTAGTATCCCATCAAAGAATCCTAAGGGTAGGGTTCGAAATTGGGCAGAAGTTGGGTGTCCCCCTAGATCAAAGTCGATTTTTCCTGCAGAGTATTGAGATACTACTTCCTTGCCGTTTGCTAACTCTACAACTAGTTTGCTTGTTGGATACTTATCTAGCTTTAGCTTCCTCATGCATCTGGGTGAAAGAAATGAAAGAGTGCTACCACAATCTATAAGGAAGTTAACTTGTTCACTTCTGAGAGATCCTGGCGTATGAATGACTGCGTATTGCTCGCAACCATTAGGGTTGTCAATTGCAGCATGCAAGGTTGCTCTCTGCATTGCTTCATCTCCCACAGTTGGTTGTACCACTGCGGCATTCACTCTGGCGGTAGCTCCACGCCCTCGCCCTTGGTTCATCCTTCCATGTCCTCCTCTTCCATTAGGTTGGCCATGCCCATGGACATTCAAGGGTATGGCATTGGCGCTGGTTGCCTGAGTCTTCTTGGGACACTTGGATCTGTAATGCCCAAACTCGCCGCATTCGTAGCATCGCACATTTGGGAACTCCATAGTTGTGGTGGTAGCCACAATAGGGCACTGGTCATATGCTCGGTTGACTGGTCTGTTATTCCAAACATTTGTCCTTGCCCTTTTTGCCAAATGATTCCTCCTATTCTAATTAACTTTTTGTACTTCAAGAGCTAAAGGTTTGGCCCTCAACAAGGCATCCTGCAGTGTTGTCGGCCTGAGAGCTTCCAACCGAGTATTCAAACGGTCGATTAGCCCTTGGCAGAACCTTGCTACCTATTGTTCCAACGTCATCTTAGGAGCATATCTCCGAAGAATGACAAACTTTGAATAATATTCTTCGACATATGAAGTCAGCTGTCGAAGTGAAAAGAACTCGTTCATCTTCAAGGTTTTATAGGCGGGTGGTAAGTAACGCCCCATCACTGCCGCCTTGATGTCTTCCCAGGATTGGGAAGATCCCTTAATATCTAAATCCCTGCAATGTTGCTTCCACCATATCTTGGCATCGCCAGACAAGCAGAACATTGCAAGCATGGTTTGATTCACGGGTTGGGTTCCCGCAGCTTCGAAGTAGTCGTCCATAGCCTCCATCCATACTTCCGCATCTCTCTCCACATTTGTCCCCTCGCCCTTAAAGAGTGGAGGTTGGGCTTTTTTGAGGAGGAGCTTTTTTTCTTGCGCCGCCGAGTAGAGAGTAGCAGGCGGTGTCTACATGGGTTATATGAGATTCTAGATACCATTACTTGGATTTCAAATAGACATGAGACTTAAATAAAATTCAAGATCCCACTTTATCAAGAGACAGAGACTCAGAGACAAAAAAAAACACTTTATTGATAAAGATTTATTACAATCAAAACCTCTCAAGGTTTAGGATATCTCATGATCAATTTATTACATGGCTTTTGGAATGCTTATAAGATACGCCTAGCAAGTTGTGTTCACATGATACTCTACTTTATTCGTGACGTAGTTCCTATACTCATCTTTGAGTGGATAGTAAACTATAGCGTCGAGCCAGGATTCTTCTTTTGGTATTCCAAAAGTTCTAACTCGGTTTGCTGGGATTACATTAGTGACCTTCTCCAAAAGCCACTCATTGAGGGTTTGATTGGTGCCGTCAGAGACAGTTAGGTCCATACGTGTAGGCAACAAGTAGAATATCTGCACCACCCTCAATTATTCTCCCCAACGTAGTTTCTTCGAATCGACAGCCAGGCATCCTAGCTTCCGAGCATTGATGTAGTAAACCCCTCCTGCAAGTGTCCAATCGAGCCCCCATCCTCTATCGATGCGAGTGGAGTGCGGTGTATGAGCCTTCAACAACATCTCCATGACATCTCGCCTGAATTGGTAAACTGGGGATCGTCGAGCTTGTTCGTAGATAAGCTCAAACACTTGGAACTTCCGATATTCTAGCACGGGGTCTTCCTGCAACACCAATGCAAGGAATTCGGATCATCCACCTATATACCCTTAGTTCCTTTTAAATATTCACATAATACGACTTTATTTCTCAATCTAACCTAAGCTTAGCTCTGATACCAGGTGTGAGGTCCCCACCCCGCCGTTTCAAACGGCGGATCTGATGGTAAACCTCGTGGCCACTAGATCTATAGCGGAAGAAAACAAAGTGGTTCAGGGTTCATCTAGCGGACGATCTCTCATCACAAAGTGAGTCGAGCTTGAGCCTACCAGCAACGAGATCTAGCTCCACCTCGCAAGGGAAGTGTGCTTAACTTATCTAGCGATCCTAAGACCCACCTTCCAAGAGGAGAGAAATCCCGAGTGCCTTTTTCTCCATGTTTTAGAGGCACGTACACTTGAGACTTCCCCGCTCTAGGTACAATGAGTAATACTAGTGTCGATTTATAACACTATGGGGACGGAGAGTTCCCGACCAATCGGGACCACCCTTCTCATAGGCATTAGGAACCTGAGCCAAGCCCCCACTTTCCACCCCCACACTCACACTTCTTTGTGTGTCCTAATTACTACCACAATGGTTGTTCAACATATAAGTTCCTTGATTAGATTTTGATTCACATGGTTCATTAAGATAGCCCTTCAACCAGTATTGCAAAGTGGCACCAAGACAATAATTCTAGTAAAAATTCTACTCAAACTTGTTCATTTAAAATTCCAATGTTCTGGAGGTACAACATCCCCCCTCCAGCGAGAGTTTACTCCTCCCGTTGTCGCCTAGCTGCCCATACAACTAGGTATGTCCACCGCATAGAACGCACAACATGGACATTTCCACCGCATAGAACGCAAGACGTGGGTATCCACCGCAAAGAACGCAAGTCGTGGATAGAGGCCCTAAGCTAGTAACTCTAACTACTGCAAAATCATCGTGAGCCGTCCCCTGTGTGATCAGTAGGGGGATCAGGACTAGTTCAACATTGGAAATAGAAATGAACATGCCGAGCTAAATTTTCCCTAGCAGACATTCTTCCTATTTCAAACAGTATATCCATCAATCATACTTAGAATTTAATATAGAATTCAATTCAAACGCCGAGGTTTCTGTCGGATTTCTCCAACATGTTTCGGGATATGTTCTTTCCTAACTTATCGTATGCAATGTTAAATTAAACAAACTTGAATAAAAATGTGACCTACCTCATCCATTTCCTCGTCATTGACCCATGAGATGGCCGGTACTTGGTCGTCCATGGGAGCTTTCCCGTTTCCATTCACGTTTCTTGTTCCCGCCTCGCTGTCGTGGGCACCACCAAAGCGAGTTCTCTTTACCGGGGCCATTTTATACTCACTAATTAATTGACAAACTTGGAGAAAAAGAACTAATGTCTGAGAGTACCATAACAACCACGATGATAGATTAGAATCACTGAACAATTCTTTTTATACGAGAGGGTTAGATTTCCTTGAAGACATAGTATTTTATGGATAGTACCTTACTTGTTCCTGCGGGAATTGGTTCTAAAGTTAAGTACTTGGCCTAGGTAATTAGGAATTTTAGATTTTTACTAATTAAATTACTAGAGAGGTGAATTAGACATGCTCAATCACCTTCCTAATGTAAGTAGAGAGATGCAGAATTACCATATGCATGCTACCATATACATGTGGTAGTGATGTGTGTGAACACACTAGGACCGCCGGGGCATTTTTTCCCTCTTTAGGAGGTTTTTTCCCCCGTGCATTGTATATACGCCCATCACTCTAGGGCTATCTATCTTTCCATTGAACACTAAGTAACACACTCTCTATTGTGTGCCTTGAGCTTCCTTCGTCTTCTCCAAGCTGTGTGTGTTTCTCTGCAACCCTAATTCCAACAATTGGTATCAGAGGAGGTCACGTCCTCCTGAGCTTAGTCGCCAGCTGCTCCAGCACACGCCTGCTCAATTTCTCCAATTTCAGTGAGCTTTGGCAAGCGCTCACAGGTCGACAAATATTTTGGCGGGTTCGTAGAGCTCGGTCTGCTCATAATTTTGATTTGGGCTCATTTCGGCCTCCGTTTCCACTACAAACAGTACTGCACAGGCTATTTCGTCATTTTGTGCAGAATTTTTGTCAGTGTTGTTTTTTGCATAACAGGTGCCTTACAGTCTTCTACGGTTTGTGCTATATAGCACAGGTTGTTCCCGCTCCATTTCTCTTATTTTCGGGCAGTTTTCACATCAGGTGCAACATTTACCATGGTTGACAACAACAACACAGATGTGTTCAAGATGTTTGCTACTGAGGAAAGGTTGGTTGGGGACAACTACCCTATGTGGGCTTATATGATGCAACATGTTCTTGTGTCAAAGGGTGTTTGGAACATTGTGTAGAGCATTGATGTACGTCCTGGTTCCGAGGATGTAGGCGATGTTGAGGATGTTGCAAGTCTTGCTGCAAGGATTGCAGCTGTTAGAGTTGTTTTGCCTACGGCAGAACAAGCTCGTTGGGATGTTAAGGATGAGTAGTCTCATGCATTGATTGCGTTGTTTGTGAAGCGCACCATTGTTCCTCACATCCGTTCAGCAAAATCTGCAAAACAGGCTTGGGATATTCTAGTAGGTCTTTATGCAAGCCATAATGAGGCTAAAATTGGTTTGCTGCGTAAAAAGCTGGAGTCAAAGATTATGCATGAGAAAGATGATATGGACACTTTCCTTGCTAGTGTCAAGGATATCAATGAGCAACTTATTTCTGCAGGTGAAGTTATTTCAGACAGTTCCCTTGTGTAGACTGTTCTTGATGCCTTACCAGATTCTTACCAGACTTTTGCTAGTACTTGGAGACTTATGACCCAAGGAAATCCAGAAGTTGTCAAGTTTGATGCATTATGCACATTGTTGTTGCAAGAGTCACTTTCCAAAAAAAACAAGACTAGACAGCGTGTAGTTGAACAGGCTTTTATTGCTTCTCAAAGAAAGGGTGGTAACAGCAATGCAGCCACTTCTTATGGTTCTGCTGCGAGTGGAAAAAATTCTGTTCCTAATGCTTCTGCTGGCAGCAATTCGTTTGGAAATTCTGGTGATAAGGGCAAAAAGAAGATGCGTTGCCATTATTGTAAAGCCAATGATCACTTGATCAAGTCGTGTCCTAAGTTGAAGGCCAAAGAGGCTAAGAACAAAGAGGGTGGTTCCACTGCAAATGCTGGTTCCACTACAAATGCAGCCATTGTTGAGTTTTCTGTGAAACGAGACTGTGTTGCTGATGTTGATGCAGAATGGGCTTTTAGCGCAGAGTGCACTTACAATCCTGCTGTCCATGATGCATGCTTGTCAATTGCTGCAGATTCGCATGTGTGGTATTTCGACACTGGTGCTACAAAGCACATTACCTCACATCGTGAATTGTTTACCTCTCTCGAGTCTGTCCCTCATGGGAATTCAATCACTTGTGCCAACAACGCCTCTTATCCAGTCCAGGGAGTTGGAAAGATTGTGATCACTGCTGCTAATGGCAGTTCCTTCACACTTGTTGATGCACTTTATGTACCTGGGATCAAGAAGAATCTCTTGTCTATATCCGCACTTGCTAGACTTGGACTTGTAGTCAAATTTGTGGATGACAGATGTACAGTTCATGATCTCAGTTTTGGTGATGAAATTGTTGCATCTGGGCTTTTGTGCCGTGGGTTGTATAAGCTCACTTTGTATGACAAGTGTGGACAAAATTTTGCAAATGCTGTTGCAGATTCAAGGGCTATTTCAGATGCAAAACTTTGGCATGCACGTTTTGGTCATCTGAATTTTGCCAGTTTGCTGCATTTGCAGAAATCTGATATGGTTGCTTCTTTGCCACCTCTTGAAGCACCTATCAAACAGCAGAAAGGCATATATTATGAAAGGCATATATTATGAAGAGACTTTTGCTCCCACTTGTCGTATGACTACTGTACGTTTTCTATGTGCATTGGTAGCTCATTTTGGTTGGGATGTACATCAATCAGACATTGTTACTGCTTTCTTGAATGGTGACATATTTGAGGAAGTTTATGTAACGCAGCCTCGCAGTTTTGTCATAAAAGGACAAGAGGACAAAGTGTGTAGATGTAAGAAGGCTTTGTATGGGTTGAAGCAATCTCCTCGTGCTTGGTATGAGACAGCTGACACTCATTTGGTTAAACGAGGCTTTCGTAACAGTCCAACAAAAAGAACATTGTATGTAAAGCGTGAGGATGATGTATTTCTCATTGTGGTTCTTTATGTTGATGATTTGCTGATCACTAGACCAAATGAGTGACATATTGCTGAATTTAAGGCTGATTTGAATGCTACTTTCAAGATGAAAGATTTGGGGCTGTTGCATCATTATTTGGGCATACAATTTAAGCAATGTGATGGTGGTATTGCCTTGTGTCAAAAAAGTTACATAGAGACATTGCTATGTAAGTTTGGACTTGAGGATTGCAAACCTATTGCCACTCCCATGGAACCATGTTTGAAGTTGAGTCTACATGATGCTGGCGATCCTGCTGATGTCACTCTTTACCAAACTGTTGTTGGTTGCCTCATTTATGTATGCAACACGAGGCCGGATATTCAGTTTGCAGTCTCACAGGTCAGACGATTTATGCATAGCCCAGGGTCTAAGCATTGGCAAGCTGTCAAGAGGATTTTCCGCTACCTTAGTGGCACATTACATCTTGGCTTGTTTTATCCCAAGGGGGGCTCATTGCCGCTAGACTTACATGCTTTTTCAGACTCAGATGGGGCTGGTTGTTTTGACACGCTGTGAGCGGGATGAAAACACACACAGCGCCTCTATAACGACCCGACACACACTCTTGGAATGATACACACACACACACACACACACACACACACTATGGGGCACCACTCGGCTTACACAACCAGCCTGGCCGAGACAGGAAACACACAGACGGAGTGAGAAGAGAGAGATTTCCCACTTGCCCACTCAACACTCACACATACACACTCACACACACACACGCTCAAAGGAGGCAAATTGCTGTTGTTTAGACTCAATGAAGCTCAGCCCAACACCAATGGGGCAATAGTTTACACAGTATTGAGGAAATACACCAGATACAACCACAAAGTTAAGCGGAGGCTTCACTCACCGGAGAAGATTACACAGAAAAACAATAGAAAATCTGTGAGGAATTTGGCAAAATGGACAGCGCCATTGCGTCCGGAACGCCCAAAAACCCCACCCTGTAATGTCACAGTGCTCAAATCCGACCTCGAATGAGCAGTTTAGGGCCAAAAAATGCTCCAAAAACAGCAAAAACACACTTACGGCTGTTCCTCCTCTCTTCTCCACGTTTTTTCTAGTCTTCTCTCTTGTTTTTCAGTTCCCACACTTAGCTGTATTAGTTGGGTACCCGTGGCCTTTTAGATGACCTCAAACGGACCCAGAACAGGCCAAAAACTGACCTCGCAGTGCATAATTGTCACCTTTGTGCATCATTCGCACACCTGGCACTCAGATTTTTCCAATAATGCATCTCGCCACCACGTGAAGTGGCCCCAAAAAGTGGTCCTCATGATGACCTTTCTGCATAAGTATCACAAGAAAACACCCACGTCGTGTCCATACTTCTCCGCGTGCAAGTATTAACCCCGTTCGACCTCTTGACGCCACTCGATGCCATCTAACACACCTGCTTACCTCATGTCGTCGGCCCGCGGATAGATTTCTTGAGAAGTTTTACGCGCTACCAACTCCTCCTTGTTGTAGAAAAAACACAGTGGTACTGGTAATAGTGAAAATCGATGCACTATGTACACCCTGTCCTACCTGTACACATGTGGGCCCCACGTAACCACCTGGCTCTGAAAAATGGGCAATTATTTATTTGATGCACCATGCATGTATATGTACATATGCACAATCCCTTGCTCCAAAAAACTCCTGACATAAGTGAGCAGGATGAAAACACACACAGTGCCTCTATAACGACCCGACACACACTCTTGGAATGATACACACACACACACTATGGGGCACCACTCGGCTTACACAACCAGCCTGGCCGAGACAGGAAACACACAGACGGAGTGAGAAGAGAGAGATTTTCCACTTGCCCACTCAACACTCACACATACACACTCACACACACACTCTCAATTCAGCTCAAAGGAGGCAAATTGCTGTTGTTTAGACTCAATGAAGCTCAGCCCAACACCAATGGGGCAAATAGTTTACACAGTATTGAGGAAATACACCAGATACAACCACAAAGTTAAGCGGAGGCTTCACTCACCGGAGAAGATTACACAAAAAAACAACAGAAAATCTGTGAGGAATTTGGCAAAATGGACAGCGCCATTGCGTCCAAAACGCCCAAAAACCCCACCCTACAATGTCACAGTGCTCAAATCCGACCTCGGATGAGCAGTTTAGGGCCAAAAAATGCTCCAAAAACAACAAAAACACACTTGCGGCAGTTCCTCCTCTCTTCTCCACGTTTTTTCTGGTCTTCTCTCTCGTTTTTCAGTTCCCACACTTAGCTTTATTAGCTGGGCACCCTTGGCCTTTTAGATGACCTCAAACGGACCCCGAACAGGCCAAAAACTGACCTCGCAGTGCATAGTTGTCACCCTGCTGCATCCATGCGCACACCTGGCACTCATTTCTTTTCAATAATGCGTCTCGCAACCACGTGAAGTGGCCCCAAAAAGTGGTCCTAATGATGACCTTTCTGCATAACTCTCACAAGAAAACACCACTTTGTGTCCGTATTCATCCACGTGCAAATATTGACCCCGTTCGGCCTCCTGACGCCACTCGATGCCATCTGACGCACCTGCTTACCTCATGTCATCGGCCTGCGGATAGCTTCCTCGAGAAGTTTTACGCGCTACCAACTCCTCCTTATTGTAGGAAAAACACACTAGTACTGATAATAGTGAAAATCGATGCACTATGTACACCCTGTCCTACCTGTACACATGTGGGCCCCACGTAACCACCTGGCTCTGAAAAATGGGCAATTATTTATTTGATGCACCATGCATGTATATGTACATATGCGCAATCCCTTGCTCCAAAAAAATCCTGACATAATTTGCCCATCCCCTAGCCTGCTAGATCATTCATGATCAGCAACAGCAAAGAGAGATATGAGACTCGCCGCATCACAGGTCTCCTCATCCCTCACCAACACTGCTTTATCCACAGACAACTCATCTTGCTCCACCATCATGAATCTAGCATGATACAATTTAAGACGCAATCCATTTACCCTTGACTTATGTAGTACACCATCCAGGTTAGCCAGCTGATATGTGCCATTTGGAAAACACTCCACTACCTTGAAAGGGCCTTCCCACTTAATTTGAAACTTCTTTTGGAAGGTGTTGTCCAGCTTACTGTTGTAGTGCAAAACCAAGTCATGTTTCTTGATACCCTTGCTTTTGACCTTTTCATTTATCTTTGCCAAAGCCTTATCCTGCAACTGCCCATAATGCTCCAATGCGCTCATCCTATCCAACTGGACCTCTTGTAACTGCAAGAGCCTCTCTCTGAATGCATCACTAGGCGGCCCAAGCAACTTCTCTAACATCTTGACCGCAGGCAACTCTACCTCCACAGGCAATAGTGCTTCCTTTCCATACACCAAATGAAATGGAGTAAACCCTGTACCTGTCTTCACCGAAGTACGGCAAGCCCATAATGCACTAGGCAATTCCAAATCCCAATTCTTTCCTTGGTGCTCTGTCACTTTAGAAAGAATTTGTACCAACTCACCATTGAATCTTTCATTTAAGCCATTACACTGCGGGTAATAAGGAGTGGTATGCTGGTGCCTAATCTTCATCTTTGTGCATAAGAAGTCTAGCAGTTTAGCTCTAAATCCTGGCCCCTTATCTGAAAGTAGCTCTAATGGCACCCCAAACTTGCAACATATTTCATCATACACAAATTTTTCCACATCCTTTGCAGTGATCTGTTTTACTGCTATAGCCTCTGCCCATCTAGAGAGATAGTCCACTGCCGTCAAGATATAGCTTTTGCCCCTGCTTGTGATAGGTAATGGGCCTATTGCATCAATCCCCCACTTTTCAAACACATCAAACGCCATAATGGTTTTTCGTAGCTCTGGCTTCAACACTCTCTTCCCAAATGCTTGACACCTATTGCAAGACCTACACCAATGGTGAACATCCTTGTGCAAACTAGGCCATACATACCCCTCTTGCAAAATCTTATGCAAGGTGATCTTTAGAGCAAAATGGCCACCACATGTGCCTTCATGATTCTCTTCCAACACTCTGTAAAGATCCTCCCGCCAAGGTACACGTCTCAACACGAGATCAGCCCCTTTCATGTATAAGACATCACCAATCAATTTGTACCTGTATGCTCTACGCACAAAACCATACTTCTTAGACTTCTGAATCTCCTTTGGAATAATTCCTCTTAGCAAAAACTCCTCTTCTTGAGCCAAACTTTCCCGGCCATGATAAAGAGGTAAAGTGGTCCTCAACACAAATAGCTCCCCAATCATGCCTTGAGCTGCTTCATGTGTCTCTCCATTTAGAGCATGTTCAATGTGTCTGATGCTCCATGCTTCGAACTTTTTTAACAGGCCTTTAATTATGAAGCACATTTCCTTCAATGAGGTGTTCTTGCTCTTCCACACACCCAACACTTGCTTCACAACTAACAAGGCATCACCTTTTATGCTCAACCTTCTAACCCCATACTTCAAACAAATGTGTAATCCAGCTTCCAACGTAGCATATTCAGCCTCATTGTTACTATGCGCATCCAACTTGAACCCTTTCTTGCATACTAGCTTCCCCTCTGGATCATAAAGTGCTATACCCCCTGAAGCTGCATCATGGCTCTTTCTGTATGAACCATCACTAAACAACACATGTGCATTGCTGATCTGTGGCACTTCTTCAACTACCTTTCTCACCACCTCTTCCTTAACAATAAGGGGATTCTCCTTGTAGGTAAACAAATCAGCTAGGGTAGCCCTTGTACTGTCTTCCACTAGAAAAGAGAACTCAAACTCTTGCAGCTCAATTACCCATTTCTTCACCACATTTGACATGTTAGTACCATTAATTAACTGTGGCAAAAAGGCATAACTCTTCAAGAAAACAAAAGTCCGTGGTAGCAAGTAATGACGAAATCGTCGACAAGCAAATATTACACTGGCCATCACTAGCTCTACTTCCGAGAACTTTCTCTCCGCTACCAACTTCACTCGGCTTGCACAATACACTGGCCTCATATAATGGCTGCCCTTCCCCTTTTGCAATAGCATGGCTCCAATGGCATCATCCCCTACTGATGGATTTACATAAAACACTTGCTCCCAATCAGGAGCCTGCATGGCTGACAACCCCCCTAACACCTCTTTCACCTCTTGAAACACTTCTTCACACTTGTCATCCCATTGCAATGGATCATGCTTTGCCACTTGCTGTAATGGATAAAGAAACTGCGAAGACAATGGAATAAACCGTGCCATGTACTTCACTTTGTGTATAAAAGTTGCCAATTGCTTCGTACTCGTAGGTGATGGAAGAAGAATAATAGACTTAACCTTGTCTGGATCAGCCTCAATGCCATTTTCTGACACCATATGGCCCAATAACTTCACCCTTGGCTGTGCTAGATGACATTTCTTTGGATTTAGTTGTCCTCCACATTCATTATATCGAGCCAATACCATCTGCAGCTTCTCATGATGTTCAACCCTATTGCTGTAGACACAGAAGTCATCCATGAAAGCTTTAACACAACTACCAATGAATGGTTCCAATACCCAATTTGCTCTCTCTTGATAGAAAGATGGTCCATTTGACAACCCAAATGGAAATACTGTGTAGCAATAGCATCCCCATGGCGTAATAAAAGTTGTCTTTGTGCAGTCTTTAAGAGCAATCTTCAATTGAAAATAGCCTGAAAAACCATCACACACACTGTACCTCTCATAACCAGCCACTGAATCCAAGATCTGATCGATGAATGGAGGAGGACATGGGTTCTTCTTAGTGGCTACATTTAAGGGTTTAAAATCTACACAAATTCTCCACTTCCCATCCTTCTTTGGACTGACTACAACTGGACTCACCCATTCTGTGGTCTCCACAGGGACTATGAACCCTGCCTTCAATAACTTGTCCACCTCTTCTTGCAAGGCTTCCATTTGCTCTTGACCCATCCTTCTTAGCCTTTGCCACACTGGCTTAGCACCTTCTTTCAGCTCTATATGCATCTCTTCGCCCTTGAACCCTCTGATCTCTTCATATGAATTAATGAACAAATCAGGAAAACTAGCCAGCATGTGCAAATATATATCCTTATCCATAGCTGAGAGGTCTCCACTGATCATTTGTGTCATCAATTTCTGCTTCTTTGACATCTCAACCTTGGTTTGCATCAGCCCTTCAATCACTTCATAAGGCCCTTCACTTTCATCTTCAACCTCATTCGCAAATGCAACTAAACCAAACTCTTGGATTTCTTTGTCCATCAAAAGAAATGCAACATCAGCATCCTCATCACTGCTGGTAGTGCTATCACTGTCCTCATCTGTCACCGTGGAAGAGTCTTCATCACTAGACTCATCCTCATCTTCATAAATCTCCTCTAATCATTTCCTTGTGTCCATATTATAAAGCTTCTTGGTACCTGTCTTTCCATAGAGGCTAATCGTACCATGTCGCCAATCTTGAACAGCTCCCACTGCACGTAACCATGGTCTGCCCAGTATAATAGGATATGCTCCCAACCCTGCTGGCATCACATGAAAATCAACCACTACCTTTGCATCATATGCCTCCACTTCTAAGCTCTTTACAACACCCAAGCATTTTACTTTTTGATGGTTTGCCAATCTAATCCGAAAACCTGACACCCCAGCCACTGTGAGACCCATCTTCTCAACGCATGAGTGTGTTATGACGCATATTTGGGCCCCGCCATCAACATAACCTTGTCCCAAATTTTTCCTTTTATGCCACACATCTACTATTGGACAAATGTCTAGTAGCTCATCCATTGCCAACACCTTTACTGAACCTCTCTCTGGCTCTGTCTCCATTGGGTTAACCATCCTCTTCCACTGTCGCTTTAGCTTAGGCACCATCTCTATAAGCTGCCCAAAAGTAACATCTGCCTTCCTGCTCATCAGATCCTCCTTCAAGTCATAGATTAATTGCCCATCCCCTAGTGGAAAATCTGAAACATGAAACTTTCGACGAGCTCTCCTTTTGCTCTTGGCCTTGACATCCTCGCCTTCATGGCTCTTTCCTTTCTTCTTACTAGGACCTGGGGCACTTCTTCCTTCCTTATCCTCTGTGGTCCTCTTCCCAATAGGCATCACTAATGTATCCTCTAGCTTTGATGCCTTCTCCAAGGTGACTACACTTAGCACTTTTGTCTTTCCCTTTTTCTCATGGGTCAGTCCACTGGTTCCTTCGTCTCCCTTAATTTCGATGCCATAATCATTTGACCTAGTTAGCACATGTCTTGGCAATGGATACATGTCTCCCCCCATCCTTGGTGGCTTATCACATTGCGGGCTGATGTGACCCAACTCTCCACAGTTATACCATGTGGGCGTCTGCCTCCAAAACCTACCATTGCTTTGTCCAACACCATTCCTAGGCCTTTCTTCACCTCGTGGCTGATTTGCAAACCTCCCTCGACCTCGATTATTTCCCACTTGACCTAGCATGTTTAGGCTGAGATTCTTCATCAAATCTACCATTTGCCTCATGTATTTCCTTAGCCCATCATCTTGCACTGCTGTAGTGACCACTGCTGGCATAACCTGAGTAGTAACAGGAACCACTGGTTCGTGATGAACCCCTGACATGCGACCTTGTAAAGACTCTATAGGCTGAAATTCAGACCTCATGGGCAAAGACTCCACCCCTAACTGGCTCATTTTCCTCAACTTCCACTCTTTGTTCCTTGATACCTCTAGTGCATCTTCATATGTCCTAGGCTTCTTTAGCTCCACTCTCCAACGTATATTCTCCCAAAGACTAGCTAAGAACCTGTCCTTCTTCATCATGTCAGGCGGGGATACCTGTGGTGCTAAGGCCTTGCACATTCGCTCCCATGTCAATGAAAACTTACGTATGTACGCATCTACTGGCTCACCTTCCTTTTGCACCAAAGCCTGTACTTCTTGCCACACTTTGTCAGGATCTTCTATCTTCACAAACTCCACTTCCAACCCATGTCGTAGATTGTCCCAACTCAACCTTACAAATGGATCAGCCACACGCAACTCCTCTTCAAATGCTTTAGACCAAACTCGTGCATCACTCTTCAAACAAATTTGGAGAAGGCGTAACATCTGCGCAGGGTCATGAATCTGGTTGCTAATGCAGGCAACCTCCATATTTTCCAAAACTTCTTCCACATCTTCATCACTTCTTCCATGAAACTCCGGATAAGAGAAAGCCATGGCTACCCAAGTTTCAATGCTTTGAGAACCCCTTTGAACACACGTGCAAGAACTCAAAACTTTTGACTACCCAATCCCCAGAAACTTCAATGGAGCTCAACTTTAGATAAGGACAAACACATGCACATCAAATGAGTTTTCATAGTTGATCATCGGAATTACAACAGGCAAAGGACATTCCAAGATCTCTCGTAATCTTCTTGGCCCGAACATAAAGACTATGCGCTGCTGGAAAAAAATCTTCCTGGACACATGAACATTTATCTGTATTCTTTGAGTTAAATGAAATGGAGTGAATTGAGGGCCATTTTGATCATCCATTAAAGCCAACCATGAAGCTCCCAAGAAGGCACACCTGATTTAACCTCTGATTTTGCCAAAATTTCAGCAGCATAACAGCATAAATGGCTCAAAAGACCAAAAAACCAGCCATCATAACTTGGAAAAATTTTGGCAGAGTTTCCCCAGAAATAGAGCAGTAGGAACCCAAAATATAGACTGTATATGTATGCATAAACTGTCAACAATAGAACCCGAGCATCAAATAGGACTTACTAGTACATAGCCTATGGCGAGGTCACGAAAAGGGTGCTCCAGCTACCTATATCACCGAAAGGATCTCCACATTTGAGAATCCCCCAACTCAATAAAAACCTCACGCTATCGACCCTCACACGAAGGCTAATGCAAATCCCGTATAGTCAAGTCTCAGAAATGACTATCTTCCAGACAAAGTCTCAGAAATGGCTGGGACTTCCAAATACAACCAAGTATGGCTCCACAAATGCGTACAATGGCAGTTTCCACAAGTAACGTACAATCCAGCAGACAATGCGCTCAAATAGGCGCCAAGTGATGCATACCCACAACAACTGTAAGTGACATCACTGCTAGTATATCATTGTACTCCAGCTACCTGTACCTGTGTGAATCACCTATACCTATACCTGTCCTTGTAACCTGTAACCTGTAACCTGTAGCCCCGAATCTCGAAGCTTGAAGCTCAAAGCAGAAGGTACTCGAAGAAGATCCTCTGTGGGGGCGCCAAAAGAATGTGAGCGGGATGAAAACACACACAGCGCCTCTATAACGACCCGACACATACTCTTGGAATGATACACACACACACTATGGGGCACCACTCGGCTTACACAACCAGCCTGGCCGAGACAGGAAACACACAGACGGAGTGAGAAGAGAGAGATTTCCCACTTGCCCACTCAACACTCACACATACACACTCACACACACACTCTCAATTCAGCTCAAAGGAGGAAAATTGCTGTTGTTTAGACTCAATGAAGCTCAGCCCAACACCAATGGGGCAAATAGTTTACACAGTATTGAGGAAATACACCAGATACAACCACAAAGTTAAGCGGAGGCTTCACTCACCGGAGAAGATTACACAAAAAAACAACAGAAAATCTGTGAGGAATTTGGCAAAATGGACAGCGCCATTGCGTCCAAAACGCCCAAAAACCCCACTCTACAATGTCACAGTGCTCAAATCCGACCTCGGATGAGCAGTTTAGGGCCAAAAAATGCTCCAAAAACAACAAAAACACACTTGCGACAGTTCCTCCTCTCTTCTCCACGTTTTTTCTGGTCTTCTCTCTCGTTTTTCAGTTCCCACACTTAGCTTTATTAGCTGGGCACCCTTGGCCTTTTAGATGACCTCAAACGGACCCCGAACAGGCCAAAAACTGACCTCGCAGTGCATAGTTGTCACCCTGCTGCATCCATGCGCACACCTGGCACTCATTTCTTTTCAATAATGCGTCTCGCAACCACGTGAAGTGGCCCCAAAAAGTGGTCCTAATGATGACCTTTCTGCATAACTCTCACAAGAAAACACCACTTTGTGTCCGTATTCATCCACGTGCAAATATTGACCCCGTTCGGCCTCCTGCGCCACTCGATGCCATCTGACGCACCTGCTTACCTCATGTCGTCGGCCCGCGGATAGCTTCCTCGAGAAGTTTTACACGCTACCAACTCCTCCTTATTGTAGGAAAAACACACTAGTACTGATAATAGTGAAAATTGATGCACTATGTACACCCTGTCCTACCTGTACACATGTGGGCCCCACGTAACCACCTGGCTCTGAAAAAATGGGCAATTATTTATTTGATGCACAATGCATGTATATGTACATATGCGCAATCCCTTGCTCCAAAAAACTCCTGACAACGCGAGTGTCCACAAGTGGTTTTTGTTTCATGCTTGGCAGTTCATGTATATCATGGTTGAGCAAGAAGCAACCAACTGTGGCCACTTCGAGCTGTGAGGCTGAGTACAGGGCAGTCTTCACAGCTACGGTTGAGTGTGTATGGCTCAGACGCCTTATGGATGATTTGGGTGTTGGACAGGACACTGACAACACTATCTACACTGACAGTCAGAGCGCATTGGCAGTTGCGAGGAACCTAGTTTTTCATGCTCGCACAAAGCACATTATGGTGCATTACCACTATGTCAGGGAGAGTCTCTGAGCAGGAGAGATCAGCTTGGCTTATGTGCCAACACAGGACAACGTTGCAGATCTTTTCACAAAGGCATTGTCTCATGAGAAGCTTAAAGCTTTCCGCAAAGCTTTGGGCTAACTCCCCTTTGTGGACTGATCCTGTCCTCAGGCCATGGCACTTCCTTTACTCATGTGCCAACTCTGGTTCACCGCATCACTCCAGGGGGGATTTGTTACCATATACATGTGGTAGTGATGTGTGTGAACACACTAGGACCATCACTCCAGGGGGGATTTGTTACTATATACATGTGGTAGTGATGTGTGTGAACACACTAGGCTATCTATCCTTCCATTGCACACTAAGTAACACACTCCCTATTGTGTGCCTTGAGCTTCCTTCGTCTTCTCTAAGCTGTGTGTGTTTCTCTGCAACCCTAATTCCAACAATGCATAGGTGAGAGGATTTCCCTTCCTAGTGGATTAATGACGGATTAATCTACCTTAATTATATCCTAATCTATGAACAGATTGAGTCTAACTTAGTTACTCAAACATTGTGTGGTAATAGGGTGAAATTGACCAATTCCACATCATTGTTGGCTTGACAATTATTCACTATGATGACTAGCGGGAGATTTCTTCTTACTAATTATGCATTAATCTATGATTAGTAAAGGTTAATGGCTTGCATAATTAACTGTCAGATTAAGAATTATGTAGTAAAGTAATGATATGGAGAATTAGAGGGCAGCTATTGAGTAATTTAGCTATGATGAAGCATAATAGTTGCGAGATGAAGAGAATGATAGAGAGGTTTGCAGCAAAGCATAAAATAAATTTGATTTTACCGTGATTAGGGGCTGAAATCTACTCAAAATTCTGATCCAATGGAGTTCTCAAGATGAGAATCAGGCAGCACTTCCCTCCTTTGCTTCTTCTCCAAAAACTATGTGTGCCGGCATCACCTCCCCAAGGTGTGTGTGTAAGTGTCTGTGTGTGTACTGAGTGGGTGTGTGAGCATGTGTGTGTGTGTGTGTGTGTGTGTGTGTGTATGAGCACACTCTTATATAGGCTCTCCCATGCTGAAAATCGACCCAAGCTGCTATGAGCATCTGAAGAGCACTCACTTCATGCATGGTAAGTCCAGTTACATGCCTACCAAGTGTCCAGTTAGCTAGTCTAACTGACTCTCACACTCTCTCTCAAGCATGGAAACTCTCCCACACCTCCCTAGAGATAAGAGGGCGCCCCATAGCTGCTAAAGCAAGCTTTGAGTGGCCTAGGACCTGTTCCCACACAGCCTCGAGCCCCGGTGCCTCCCCGCACAACCTTAGGAAATTTTGATTTTTGGCTAAAACGGCCGATACGAATCGGAATTTAATGCCGTAAATTGCTATACTAAGCTCTAACTAAGGTGTACGTGTCCGAGTACCTGCCATATTTAGCAGCCATCGGGGTCCAAAAATGTATTTTTTCAAATTCAGGGTACGGGTGTAGTTTTTCGAGAAGGTCAAAACTAGACGGGTCGGGTGACCAAAAATTTAATATTTTTTGAAATTTTTCACGAAAATTATTTTAATTCACTTTTGGAAGCTTTATAACATTCTAAACATCACGGCACTGACAGAATTTAGAAAACTGCTAAAAATAGTAACTTTTTCCATTATGTTTTTCCATGGTACAATGGTGCTCTTTTTGGGGTCAGAGACCTTACAACCTCCCCAACGTGAAGAATTTGAGATGTCCTCATCTCAAGAAGGTGTTTGGGTAATCTTTTATGAGTGTTGGTTCGTCCTCCCAAGTTGCATCTTCTTCAGGGTTATCCTTCCACTTTACTAGATGCTCCGTGATTGTTCTGTTGCGTAACTTCCTTTCCCTTGTTTCAAGTACATAGTCAGGTTGGAGCTCGAGAACTCCTTGTGCTGGAATGACTATCTGATCTGAGTCCACGAGTTGATCAGGATTAGGGATATAGGGTTTGAGTAAGCTGACGTGGAATACATCATGAACCTTTAAGTTTGTAGGCCTGGTCACTCACAACTTTAATGATCTTGAATGGTCCACAATACCTTGGGATTAGCTTCTTGTATCTGCCTAGTGATAAGTTGCTTTTCTTCGATTGGAATTGCAGAAAAACCTCATCTCCTTCTTTGAAAGTTCTTTCCGAACGGTTCTTATCTGCATAGTGCTTTTGTCTATCCTGAGCGGCCTGAATGTCTTGGCGAATAGCTCTAGTCTGAGCTTCCATATCTTCTAACATCTTCCTAGAGGCTTCTACCCTGATGGTTGGGTCTGAAAAGTTAAGCAGTGCTAAACAGTCCTGTCCATAAAGAGATTTAAAGGGTACATTCAAATGCTTCTGTGTTCGGAAGAATTGTAAGCATATTCTACCAAAGGAAGATACTATAACCACTTCTTTGGCTCTTGAGAACAATAGGCCCTAAGAATGTCCTCAATGACTTGATTTACTCTTTCAGTTTGCCCATCTGTCTGTGGATGATACGCTGTGCTGAAAGCTAATTGTGACCCAATAGATTGGAAAAGAGAAGTCCAAAACTTTGATGTAAACTTGGCATCTCTATCACTGACGATACGCTTGGGTAAACCATGTAACCTAAAAATTTCCTTGATGAATACCCGGCTAATATCTGAAGCAGTAAAGGTTGTCTTTACGGGTATTAGATGAGCCAATTTTGTGAGCATATCAACAACCACGAATACAGAGTCATAACCTCCTGTAGAAGGTAATCCTGTAACAAAGTCCATACTGATGCATTCCCATTTCATCTGGGGTTTGTCAAGAGGTTGAAGTTGCCATGGTAACTTGATTCTTTTGGCTTTTATCCGCTGACAAGAAAGACATTGCCTCACACCGGGGAAGTATGTCTCCTTTCATCCCGGACCAAAAATAACTCCTCCTCACAGCATGAAGTGTCTTAGAATAACTTGGATGTCCAGATGTAGGGCTATCGTGTGCTTCATACATAATAGTCTTCTTTGAAGCTAGGTCCCTGGGTACACAGAGTCTATGTCTGTAGTAAAGACACCCTCCCATAAGAGAGTAATCTTTAGCTTCAAGCATCTTATTCTGTTGGACTATTGACACTATACGTTGGTATTCTGGATCTACCGAAGATGCTTCTTTAATTCTGTCCCACATAGGGTTATTTTTAATAGAGATAGCTCCGAGAAAATATTTTCGGCTAAGTCCATCTGCAACGGTATTTTTCTTCCCTGATCTATACTTTATGTCAAGGTCATATTCTTGTAAGAGTTCTATCCATCGCGAAGTAGTTCCTATACTCATCTTTGAGTGGATAGTAAACTATAGTGTCGAGCCGGGATTCTGTTAGAATTAGGGTTGCAAAGAAACACACACAGCTTGGAGAAGACGAAGGAAGCTCAAGGCACACAATATAGAGTGTGTTACTTAGTGTGCAATGGAAAGATAGATAGCCCTAGAGTGATGGGCGTATATACAATGCACGGGGGAAAAAACCTCCTAAAGAGGGAAAAAATGCCCCGGCGGTCCTAGTGTGTTCACACACATCACTACCACATGTATATGGTAACAAATCCCCCCTGGAGTGATGCGATGAACGAGAGCTCGCACATGAGTAAAGGGAAGTGCCATGCCCTCAGGACATGATCAGTCCACAAAGGGGAGTAAGCCCAAAGCTTTGCGAAAAGCTTCAAGCTTCTCACGAGACAAAGCCTTTGTGAAAAGATCTGCAAGGTTGTCCTGTGTTGGCACATAAGCCAACCTGATCTCTCCTGCTGAGAGCCTCTCCCTGACATAGTGGTAATGCACCTCAATGTGCTTTGTGCGAGCATGAAAAACTGGGTTCCTCGCAACTGCCAATGTGCTCTGGCTGTTAGTGTAGATAGTGTTGGCAGTGTCCTGTCCAACACCCAAATTAGCCATAAGGCGTCTGAGCCATACACACTCAACCGTAGCTCAAGTTTGCAAGACTCACATCCGAACTTTCAGGTTCAACCGAGTCCTGAAGTATGCCAAAGCTTCAAGGTATCAATGGGATTGTCCCTCCGGCAGTCTCAGGAAAACCTTGGTTTGTATGCCAAGGAAGTTATCAGCTAGGCTTCATCTTTTTGGTCAAGGGACGGACCGGTGCTCAATAAGCCTAAAAGGTACCTTCTGCAACGTACCTTACTTCATCGAGCAGGTAAACTCACCTTCGTCGCCATCCAGGAAGGAATCAACACGAAGTCAGACAAATCAGCTTCCAAGAAGCAGTGGGGATCAATGCGACTTGGTTCTCACACAAAAAGACGAGAGCTGCATCGTCACTGCAGCTACAGGTAAAACATCCGGAACAGACAAGTTCCTCGGCATGGATCACGCAGCCACTTGATCTATGCCCCCAATGTACATACATCTATCATTCAAGCCCCAGCAAAAGTGCGAAGCGGACTTGGTACCCACAGATTTTTTTGCATTCAGCAAGCACGGCTGTTTGAGATAGACACTGCCTCATCGGTAAGACCGCTCATGCAGCCCATTTTGGATTTCGTAGATGCACGTAGCTCTACACCCTCCAAAGCATTAACCAGGGAAATTCCAGCCCTAACAATGCTACTCTCGGGACGAGAGTTCTCTAAGGGGGGGGTGTATGTTGGGCTCCGGTTGATTCGGAGCTCCCGGGGTGACGGTGACCACCCGATCTCGGCTAGCCGTGGCACGGGCCGCGGGGACGCGCGATGGACCCGGTTGGGGACGACGGACGATGGGACATAGTCCTGACCTATATTTTCTCCTCACCACACCGTCTAGGTACTACGGACGCGTATGGGGGTTTGAGAGCTCCTGGTAACGGGAGTGTCCCCCTCCACTTCATCACGTGGAGGTAATCGGGGGAGTCCGCCACGCACGGGGACTCCATGACCCAGTTTCGGAGCCGTCGGCTCGTAGTCGGCGAGTCTCTTCGGCGAGCGTCGGCAAGGCGCCTCATGCGGACAGGTGATCCGTTTTGGACGTTCAAGTACTCCACGCGGAGGTCTTGACTTCCTCTACAAGCTCATCTATAACATTCACAAACGCGCGCCCGAGGCGCTCCTCGTTCGTAGACGAAGACTGCGGCAGACTCGTAGTCGGTTCATTTCGGCGAGCGTCGGCTTGGCGCTACGCGCGGACAGTATGTCCGATTTGGACGTTTAGGTGCTCCACGGGGAGACCTCGACTTCCTCTTCAAGATCAGCTATGCACACTCATGAACGCACGCCCGTGGCGCTCCTCGTTCTCAATCGACGGGCTGCTGGCAGGTTCAGCCCACCCCGACCCGAGGCGGTCCGAGGCCCATTTCGGCAATTTTCCATGATAGCCCAAAGTGGCTTGAGAGAGTTCCAAAGGGATCTCCCAGATATGCGCTCAAGGCCCGAATAGCCTCGTTTGCTCAGCTTGAACATAAAGACGCTTCCGCACTCAATTAAACTTCAACTCCGCGCGGTGCCACCAAGGCTCCCGCTGCGCTAAAAGCCCATTCTGCATCAACATCAGCATTAAAGTCTCCTCTCACAGAAGACTCAACAATGGATGCATTTGTAGTGGAACCAGCATTTGTAGTGGAACCACCCTCTTTCTTCTTAGCCTCTTTGGCATTCAACTTAGGACACGACTTGATCAAGTGATCATTGGATTTACAATAATGGCAACGCATCTTCTTTTTGCCCTTATCACCAGAATTTCCAAACGAATTGCTGCCAGCAGAAGCATTAGGAACAGAATTTTTGCCACTCGCAGCGGAACCATAAGAAGTGGCTGCATTGCTGTTACCACCCATTCTTTGAGAAGCAATAAAAGCCTGTTCAACTGCACGCTGTCTAGTCCTGTTTTTTTTGGAAAGTGACTCTTGCAACAACAATGTGCATAATGCATCAAACTTGACAGCTTATGGATTTCCTTGGGTCATAAGTCTCCAAGTACTAGCAAAAGTCTGGTAAGAATCTGGTAAGGCATCAAGAACAGTCTACACAAGGGAACTGTCTGAAATAACTTCATCTGCAGAAATAAGTTGCTCATTGATATCCTTGACACTAGCAAGGAAAGTGTCCATATCATCTTCCTCATGCATAATCTTCGACTCCAGCTCTTTACGCAACAAAGCAATTTTAGCCTCATTGCGGCTTGCATAAAGACCTCCTAGAATAATCCAAGCCTGTTTTGCAGATTTTGCTAAACGGATGTGAGGAACAATGGTGCGCTTGACACACAACTCAATCAATGCATGAGCCTGCGCATCCTTAACATCCCAATGAGCTTGTTCTGCCATAGGCAAAATGTAACATTTAATGGCCTAATAGCTTGTGTGTAGCGGAAATTAACATGAACATAGTGGGCATTTCATTAGAATAGATTCCTAATGAGAATTACAAGAGTGCTTGGGTGGAGAGAGCAACAAAAAGCATAACACCTAGTTAGATAGCATCAAAAATACTTTCAAAAGAGAGAGAAATTAAGCTATTGACAACAGTTGAGGACCGGATTTTCATGGAGCCGGTCCCCCCTCCAAAAGGCTTTGTATTATGGTTTCTCCCATCAAGAGAGACATTGTACAATACAATTCTTTGTGTTCCTTCAAGACTAGCTAGTGCAATGAAGATGAAAGCTTCATGCACTAAGCAAAACACTTAGCAAAAACAACTTTAATTATCCCCCTTCTCCGACCCAAGACCTCACACACCTTCGAAGATGGTGAGAGCTAGCAGGGTATGAGAGTAGATTGAGAGGAAGGAGCATCTTACGAGAAAGATGTACATCTCCTCACATAATCACTCATATTAGCATAGCTTTAGCTTAGTAATTAGCTTGGTAGAGGAGATGAGCATGCATTGAAGCTTGGCTCTTGGTTGGATTTGCATCCACAAGCCAAGAGTGTGTCGATGTAGGCTTCTATCTCACAAGCTTGGAATAGGTGATGAGCTCTCCATTAAAGCTTGGGAAGAGATAGTCTTCTCTTTCTTCACACATGAGATTGTGTGAGTGTGTGTGTGATAATGCTTTGCAAAAATCAGCCCCCTCTCTCTCTCTCTTGGGTGAGCCCTCTTGCTATTTTCTCTTGCTCCAGCCTCATTGGCCCTCCCCAAGTCAAGCCAATGACCATTAAGCAGCATAAGTGATAGCCTTTTGACATGTGTCCCCCTTTCCCCTTTTGTGAGAGCTTTAGGTAATTTAATAATTAAACTACACTCTCATTGGACCCCTTTGCCTCCTGGCCAATAGGAATCAGGCAAGCCATTGGGCTCCTGAATGCTCATTGGACCCCTTGGGAGACTGCCCAATAGTCTTCTAGGAGACTTAATTCTCATTGGTTCTTTCATTAAGTGTTTTTAAATTAATTAAACTAGAGTTACTCTAGCCTAATTCTCATTGGTCCACCTCCAAGGCCATCCAATAGGAATTGGGCACACCTTGTGGGCATCTGGGCTAGGGAGCTGACATGTGTCCCTAATTTCCTTTGTGTAAAGGGAGCCTGTGTGTGTGTGTGTGTGTGTGACTTTCTCTCTCATCCCCTACTCCCAAGGCTCACCCCCTCCTATGTAGGGATTTGAAAAGACTTTTTGGTCACACACAAAGCATCCAATTTCCCCTAGGGTTGACCTTTGGACACAACCTTTGAATTTTGGAACCTTAGCATTTTGGAAGTCTTAATGGGCTGAACCATAGGGTCTTTTTATCCCATTGTTGCACATGGCTCTTTTGCAAATGGCCCCCCTTTTGGATCCCTATTTTCCCTCCTTTGGACCCCTACAATGGCCGGTCTGCTAGCTTAACCAATATTCTAGCTTTTTCTCCCCTGGCACTTCCCCACATTAAATGATCAGTTTAATATGAGAAAATCATTTAGGAGAATTAGATATTGATTATTATGACATTACCTCTCTCTTGAAATCATAGTCGTTCTCGACTATGGTGTAGAGAAGATAAAGCATATTCATGAGTCCTTTTCTTAGCGGGTAGAGGATCCCTATGTTACCCTACGACATCATTCCACAATGGATGACTAGTCCATTTGGTGCTTGAGAGCCTGAGGCTGCCGCAAGCATGTCTGCACATTAGTCCTATCAGTCTTCCATAGTAGAGTGACAAGCTCTACTTGGTGTTTGGGAGACGTCGTCTCCGCAAACTTGATCTAAGCATGCATACTACTTCATTTTTGTGCACAATAAAGAAAAAGAGAGTCTTATAAGACAAAAAATACTTTGTTCATTTTTAACATTTTGTACATTTGCTTACTTTTGGGAAGCATTGTAAGCATTGACAAGGTTTAGGTTATCCTTTAATTGTATGCCTTGCATCCATCTAGCATCTTCAAAAGGATAATTTTTAAACTTAATAAGACATCGTCGGATAGTCTTACCGCCTCTTAATACCTTGTCTTCATGTCGGAGAATGGACTCGGGCTGCAGCACCCCCTCTTGGTCCTCGATCTCCGGTGGGTCTTCAATAGTTGGTTCTTGAGGTGGCTCTCCTTTGTAAGGCTTTAATAGGCTCACATGGAAAGCATTGTGTATGAGCCAGTGATTGGGAAACCTGAGTTGATAGGCCATTTCATTGATTGGCCTAAGAATCTAGAAGGGAACATAGTACCTTTTTGCTAGCTTAGCATAGTACTTTTGGTGGCCCGTAGGATTCTTGCCTGTCGTGTGCCTTAATCGAGCCTTGGGAAACTTTAACAAGACCTAATCGTTTTCTTTAAAGGCTTGGGCTCTTCTGTGCTTGTCAGCAGCAGCCTTTTGCCTTTGCTGTGAGATAGAGATAGCATCCTTAATCTTTTGAAAAGATTCTTGTAGGTCTCGGCTATACTCATCGGTAGCGAAGATCTTCCCATGTACCTTAAGTAGCAAGGGAATTTTTGATCTTCCCTCAATTACCTCGAAAGGTGCTTTTCCCATGGAAGTATGTACAATGTTATTGTAAGCATACTCCACTAAGGGTAAGTACTTCTCCCATTGGGATCTTTGATCTACTTCCGTTACATAGGGTTTTAGTAGATCGAGAATGGTTAGGTTAGCTATTTCACTTTGGCCATCCATTTGTGGATGATAGGCCGAAGAGAAGTTTAGCCTTGTCCCTAAATTCTCAAAGAGACCCTTCCAGAAATTACTGGTCATTCTAGGATCTCTATCTGACACTATGGACATTGGCAAGCCATGGTACTTGAAAATTTGTGAAATGAAGAGGGTTGCCATTTGATGGGCTTTGATAGTCTTTTTGACAGGTATAAAATGAGCTTGTTTATTGAACCTGTCTACTATCGTCCATATTCCCGTATTCCCATGGATAGACTTAGGCAATCCAAAGATAAAATCCATGGATATGCTCTCCCATGGTGAATTAGGTATTGGCAAGGGTTGAAGCAATCCAAGTTGCTTCCCTCTATCAAATTTTGTCTTTTGGCATACCACACATTTAGAAACATACTCTTGTATGTTCACTTTCATGGTAGGCCAATAGAAATATGTTTCAATTCCCTTTAAGGTAGACCGAATCCCTCTATGCCCCGCATAAGGTGGAGCATGAGATTCATACATTACTTTCTCACGTAGTGAGTTAGTAACGCATAGTCTATTGCCATAGAGAAGATAACCATCTTGTAAAGTAAATGGTTCTTCTTTCTTCCCTAATGCAAGGGCTGAAATCACATCTCTAAAATCGGGATCAATAGCGTACTCCTCTTTCATTGAAGATACATTGTGAGTTGCTATGGAAAACGCATTCACTCTCGGCCGTCTTGAGATTGCCTCAGCTACTTGATTATGCTTGCCAGCAATGTGAGCAATATGAAAATGAAATTGCGAAAGGAAATTTTCCCACCTCATTTGTTTGTCGGAGAGCTTGGTCTGCGTCATGAAGTACTTAAGACTTTGGTGATCCGTTCGCAAAATGAAAAGAGTCCCCAATAAATAGTGCTTCCATGAGTCTAAGGCATGTAGAAGTGCAAGGATTTCCTTTTCATATATGCCTAGAGCTTGCTCAACAGGGTCGAGCCTTCGACTCTCATAGCCTATGGCATGCCCTTCTTGGAGCAAAACAGCTCCAAGGCAATCACAACAAGCATCACATTGGACCTCAAATGGTTTTGAGAGATCCGGTAGTGTAAGCACAGGTTGAGAGATAAGCTTTTCTTTAAGCTTTTTGAAAGCATTGTTCTCCTTAGCAGACCATGTATACCTAACGCTTTTCTTTGTTAGGTCATGTAATGGTCCCGCAATTTGTGAGAACTTTTCTATGAAGCGTCTATAGTATGCACACATACCTATAAAGCTTCTTAGTTCATGAAGATTCCTTGGTTTAGGCCATCCTTTTATTACCTCTAACTTTGATGGATCCATTTGGATGCCATCTTGAGAGATAATGCGACCTAAATACTGAATCTCTTGCAAGAAAAATTCACTTTTCTTTCGATTAACATAAAGTTTATTCTCTCTCAAAACTTGAAATATTACCTGGAGGTGTTGCTTGTGTTCGTCTAATGAATTAGAGTAGATGATAATATCATCAAAGAACACTCCAGTGAAGGTTCGATGAGGCCTGAACAGCTTCTCCATCAAGCGGTTGAATGTGGCTGGTGCATTGGTCAAGCCAAAAGGCATGACAATGTATTCGTAAAGACCAAATCTGGTGCGAAATGCGGTCTTTACAATGTCTTGATCAACTATCCTTATTTGATGATAGCCACTTTTTAGGTCAATCCTACTGAAGTAGGTTGATCCTTGTAGCTTATCAAATAGGTCTTCTACCCGTGGAACGGGAAACCTATTCTTGATAGTGATCCTATTTAGTGCTCTATAGTCGACACACATACGATATGTGCCGTCTTTCTTTTGCACTAATAGCACAGGTGAGCAAAATGGAGATGAGCTAGGCCTAACCATGCCCTTCTCAACTAACTCATGCACTTGCCGCATAATCTCATCTTGTTGAGCTTGTGAAACTCTGTAAGGAGGTTTGTTAGGCGGTGAACTTCCTGGAAGAAGTTCAATTGCATGGTCATCATTACCTCGTTTAGGAGGTAGCTCACAAGGGATGTCGTCAATAAAAACATCTTGAAACCCCTTGAGAAAATTGGATAACTCTAATTCCTTTTGGTTACTTTTATTTTCCTTTGCTAAAGCATTAGGTTCTTTTTGAGAATCTTTAACAAAAATCACGTACACGGAAATAGAGCTCTTTATTGACTTGTTGAAAGCTGGTGTATGTACAATGGGGATAGTGTAACCCATTTCCTTAGCATCTATATACATGTCTTTTTCCCTGAACTTAAAGGAGATTCTCCTTTCAGGAAACTTAACATCGGCAGCCAGGCGATCAAACCATGGTGCCCCTAGGATCACATCCTCATGCTTGAGAGGAGAGATAAAGAAGTCCTCTTTGTCCACATAGCCTTGGACATGAAGCCTCAATTTCCTGATTAAGGGAGTGACTAAAGCTTCTTGCCCCTTGAAGGCACTGTCTGCGGGTAGGATATCTCCCATCTCGTAGGATTGTATGCCTAGCTTGGTGGCCAACTCTATAGATATAAAATTGTGAGTAGAACCAGGGTCAAAGAGAATAAAAGCATCATGTTCTCTTACCTTTCCCCAAGCATGGCATAGAGGAGATCCTTTGTGTTGATTTTGGTGAGTCTCCTCCTCTTGGATTTCAACCGGTTATCCTTACGATAACGCTCAAGCTCTTCAGGAGAGAGTTTGTTCTTACCTTTGTAAACTCCCTTCTCTTTAGCTTTGTTGGAGTTGCCCTTAGGAGACTTTTGGACATTGTCCTTCCCCTTAGGCTCATTGGAACCCTTGTTTTCCGTGGGCTTATTATTTCTTTTAGCCCCTGTTTGGAAATTGATTCGAGAGGCCACCATAGTATGGTGTATTACCGCCGATATGGTACGTGGCCTTTGGGAGTTGACATACTCCGCCATTTCTTCGATTAAGCCCGCACAAAATTGCTGCTTTTGTTCTCCAAAATCCAACTTTTTGAAGACAGTGGCTTTGAGTTGTAGGTCCCAAAACCTGTCTACATATTTGTGGATGGATTCATTGGGAGAGAGCTTTAAGATTCGCCATTCAGTGAGTACTTTGTCTTTGGCAGCGGTGGCAAAAAACTGCTTCATAATGGAAGCTCTTAAAGCTTTCCATGTTTGTGGAGCTTCACCGTTGGCTCGTAGGCTAGACCACCATTGTCTGGCGGACTTTTGAAAGTGCATAGCTACATGGCATAGCTTAGAGGACTCCGTGAAGCCCTCATCTCCAAACGCCGCATTGAATTGCTGGATAAAGGCCAAGACTTTGTCCGTAGCACCAAATGTGCCATCATAGGTAAGGAAAGAGATGCTCTTCCCTCCGTCTTTGAATTTCTTCAGTTCTGACGACCTCTTCCATGCGGCATAGGATTTCCTATGGCCTGTTCTTTTTGATGGTTCAAAGGTTGCACCATCACTTTCTTCAGAAGGTGAAGAATTTGAAGAAGGTGGAGAAGAGGGTGACCTCTTTTTCGCCTTTTTCTTGTCTTGATCTTCCTCGTCTTCACCATAGCTTTCATAAGAGGAAGAGGATGAAGAAGATGGAGAAGAGGGTGTCCTCTTTCTCGCCTTTTTCTTCTCTTGCTTTTTATCATCCCTCTTTGAATTATGGCGTGGAGAAGAGTGTGATGGTCTTCTTCGCTTTGGTGGTGATGGAGAGCGTTTAGCCCGCCGTCTTCGTGGAGCCATCTCCGCCGAGGTGGCAGAAGACTCACTTCTTTCTCGTTCCTTCGATGGAGGCTCTTGAGTTCTCCTTTGGGAAGGAGATGCATCATCAAGAAGTAAATTCTTGGCCCTTCATATGGATTCTCTTCTTCTTCCCGAATCGGAGAGAGACCTCTTTTGGTAGTCTCACAAGGAGGCTTCCTAGGCGTTCTCTCGTCATGGTGATGAGCTTGGAGAATCCCGTGAGCACGAAGCTGCCATTGCACTTCACTTTGGAGAGATGGATTGCCCATGGCTTGTTGAAGCCTAGAAACAAGATAGTTAACAAGCATTGAAGCATCATTAGTAGCTTGCTCATGAGCAAAATCAAAGTTATCAACATTAATTTCACTCTCTTTACTATTGTCAGCCATTCTAACAACTTTTAGGTGTAAACTTTTTAGGTGTACTTTGGCACTTCAAGCCCTAGTTGCTACTCCTCTTTACCCCTTTAGAAAAAGCACTCAAGCTATTGTACCCGCGGCTCGAATACCATTAATTGCAAGGAATAGAAGAGAGGGTCTTTCGACACCAAAATAGCACCGGCTCCTGTCAAGATTCAAATAGCTCAATAGTGGTTAAGCCGTAGGCAAGCCCCGTAGGACTCCACTATTAAGACCATAGCTCTCGACGGTGATGCCCCGTTAACTGCACGAAGGCATGCGCACTGCAAGGCTGAAAAATTCCTATTCTACTTACTCACAGGCAATTAATAATACCAACCATTTATAGCTAGCTTGAGGACCTCCCTTTTTGAGCAAGAAAAGAGAAACCTTGTGCTCTGATACCAATGTAACATTTAATGGCCTAATAACTTGTGTGTAGTGGAAATTAACATGAACATAGTGGGCATTTCATTAGAATAGATTCCTAATGAGAATTACAAGAGTGCTTGGGTGGAGAGAGCAACAAAAAGCATAACACCTAGTTAGATAGCATCAGCAATACTTTCAAAAGAGAGAGAAATTAAGCTATTGACAACAGTTGAGGACCGGATTTTCATGGGGCCGGTCCCCCCTCCAAAAGGCTTTGTATTATGGTTTCTCCCATCAAGAGAGACATTGCACAATACAATTCTTTGTGTTCCTTCAAGACTAGCTAGTGCAATGAAGATGAAAGCTTCATGCACTAAGCAAAACACTTAGCAAAAACAACTTTAATTATCCCCGTTCTCAGACCCAAGACCTCACACACCTTCGAAGATGGTAAGAGCTAGCAGGGTATGAGAGTAGATTGAGAGGAAGAAAGAGTATCTTATGAGAAAGATGTACATCTCCTCACATAATCACTCATATTAGCATAGCTTTAGCTTAGTAATTAGCTTGGTAGAGGAGATGAGCATGCATTGAAGCTTGGCTCTTGGTTGGATTTGCATCCACAAGCCAAGAGTGTGTCGATGTAGGCTTCTATCTCACAAGCTTGGAGTAGGTGATGAGCTCTCCATTAAAGCTTGGGAAGAGATAGTCTTCTCTTTCTTCACACATGAGATTGTGTGAGTGTGTGTGTGATAATGCTTTGCAAAAATCAGCCCCCTCTCTCTCTTGGGCGAGCCCTCTTGCTATTTTCTCTTGCTCCAGCCTCATTGGCCCTCCCCAAGTCAAGCCAATGACCATTAAGCAGCATAGGTGATAGCCTTTTGACATGTGTCCCCCTTTCCCCTTTTGTGAGAGCTTTAGGTAATTTAATAATTAAACTAAAATCTCATTGGACCCCTTTGCCTCCTGGCCAATAGGAATCAGGCAAGCCATTGGGCTCCTGAATGCTCATTGGACCCCTTGGGAGACTGCCCAATAGTCTTCTAGGAGACTTAATTCTCATTGGTTCTTTTATTAAGTGTTTTTAAATTAATTAAACTAGATTTACTCTAGCCTAATTCTCATTGGTTCACCTCCAAGGCCATCCAATAGGAATTGGGCACACCTGTGGGCATCTGGGCTAGGGAGCTGACATGTGTCCCTAATTCCCTTTGTGTAAAGGGAGCCTGTGTGTGTGTGTGTGTGTGTGTGTGTGTGTGTGTGTGTGTGACTTTCTCTCTCATCCCCTACTCCCAAGGCTCGCCCCCTCCTATGTAGGGATTTGAAAAGACTTTTTGGTCACACACAAAGCATCCAATTTCCCCTAGGGTTGACCTTTGGACACAACCTTTGAATTTTGGAACCTTAGCATTTTGGAAGTCTTAATGGGCTGAACCTTAGGGTCTTTTTAGCCCATTGTTGCACATGGCTCTTTTGCAGATGGACCCCCTTTTGGATCCCTATTTTCCCTCCTTTGGACCCCTACAGTGGCCCGTCTGCTAGCTTAACCAATATTCTAGCTTTTTCTCCCCTGGCACTTCCCCACATTAAATGATCAGTTTAATATGAGAAAATCATTTAGGAGAATTAGATATTGATTATTATGACACAAAACAACTCTAACAGTAGCAATCCTTGCTGCAATACCTGCAACATCCTCAACATCGCCTACATCTTCAGAACCAGGACATACATCAATGCCCTGCACAATGTTCCAGACACCCTTTGACACAAGAACATGTTGCATCATATAAGCCCACATAGGATAGTTGTCCCCATCCAACCTGTCCTCAACAGCAAACATCTTGAACACATTTGTGTTGTTGTTGTCAGCCATGGTAAATGCTGCACCTGATGTGAAAACTGCCCGAAAATAGGAGAAACGGAGTGGGAACAACCTGTGCTATATAGCACAAGCTGTAGAATACTATAAGGCACTTGTTATGCAAAAAACGGCACTGACAGAAATTTTGCACAAAATGACAAAATAGCCTGTGTAGTACTACTTGTAGTGGAAACGGAGGCCGAAATTAGCCCAAATCAAAATTCTGAGCAGACCGAACTCTACGAGCCTGCCAAAATATTTGTCGACCTACGAATGCTTGTCAAAGCTCACTAAAATCGGAGAAAGTGAGCAGGCGTGTGCTGGAGCAACTGGCGACTAAGCCCGGGAGGACGTGACCTACTCTGATATCAATTGTTGGAATTAGGGTTGCAGAGAAACAGACACAGCTTGGAGAAGACGAAGGAAGCTCAAGGCACACAATAGAGAGTGTGTTACTTAGTGTGCAATGGAAAGATAGATAGCCCTAGAGTGATGGGTGTATATATAATGCACGGGGGAAAAAACCTCCTAAAGAGGGAAAAAATGCCCCGGCGTGTGCTCACACACATCACTACCACATGTATATGGTAACAGATTCTTCTTTTGGTACTCCAAAAGTTCTAACTCGGTTTGTTGCGATTACATTAGTGACCTTCTCCAGAAGCCACTCATTGAGGGTTTGATTGGTGCCGTCAGAGACAGTCAGGTCCATACGTGTAGGCAGCAAGTAGAATATCTGCACCACCCTCAATTCTTGTCCCCAACGTATTTTCTTCAAATCGGCAGCCAGGCATCCTAGCTTCCAAGCGTTGATGTAGTAAACCCGTCCTGCAAGTGTCCAATTGAGCCCCCATCCTCTATTGATGCGAGTGGAGTGCGGTGTATGAGCCTTCAGCAGCATCTCCATGACATCTCGCCTGAATTGGTAAACTAGGGATCGTCGAGCTTGTTCGTAGATAAGCTCAAACACTTGGAACTTCCGATATTCTAGCACGGGGTCTTCCTGCAACACCAATGCAAGGAATTCGGATCATCCACCTATATACCCTTAGTTCCTTTTAAATATTCACACAATATGACTTTATTTCTCAGTCTAACCTAAGCTTAGCTCTGATACCAGGTGTGAGGTTCCCACCCTGCCGTCTCAAACGGCGGATTTGATGGTAAACCTGGTGGCCACTAGATCTATAGCGGAAGCAAACAAAGTGGTTCAGGGTTTATCTAGCGGACGATCTCTCATCACAAAGTGAGTTGAGCTCGAGCCTACTAGCAACAACATCTAGCTCCACCTCGCAGGGAAAGTGTGCTTAACTTATCTAGCAATCCTAAGACCCACCTTCCAAGAGGATAGAAATCTCGAGTGCCTTTTTCCCCATGTTTCAGAGGCACGTACACTTGAGACTTCACCGCTCTAGGGGCAATGAGTAATACTAGTGTCGATTTATAACACTATGGGGACGGAGAGTTCCCGACCAATCGGGACCACCCTTCTCATAGGCATTGGCAACCTGAGGCAAGCCCCCACTTTCCACCCCCACACTCACACTTCTTTGTGTGTCCTAATTACTACCACAATGGTTGTTCAACATATAAGTTCTTTGATTAGATTTCGATTCACAGGGTTCATTAAGACAGCCCTTCAACCAGTATTGCAAAGCGGCACCAAGACAGTAATTCTAGTAAAAATTCTACTCAAACTTGTTCATTTAAAATTCCAATGTTCTGGAGGTACAACATCCCCCCTCATCCCCCTCCAAGGAGAGTTTACTCCTCTCGTTTTCGCCTAGCTGCCCATACAACTAGGTATGTCCACCGCATAGAACGCACGACATGGACATTCCCACCGCATAGAACGCAAGACGTGGGTATCCACCGAAAAGAACACAAGTCGTGGATAGAGGCCCTAAGCTAGTAACTCTAGCTACTGCGAAATCATCGCAAGCCGCCCCCTGTGATCAGTTGGGGGATCATGACTGTTCAACATTGGAAATAGAAATGAACATGCCGAGCTAAATTTTCCGTAGCAAACATTCTTCCTATTTCAAACAGTATATCCATCAATCATTCTTTCCTACTTAGAATTTAATATACAATTCAATTCAAATGCCGAGGTTTCTGTGTGATTTCTCCAACATGTTTAGGGATATGTTCTTTCCTAACTTATCGTATGCAATGTTAAATTAAACAAACTTGAATAAAAATGTGACCTACCTCATCCATTTCCTTGTCATTGACCCGTAAGATGGCCGGTGAGATGGCCGGTACTTGGTCGTCCATGGGAGCTTTCCCTTTTCCATTTACGTTGCTTGTTCCCGCCTCGCGGTTGTGGGCACCACTGAAGCGAGTTTTCTTTACCGGGGCCATTTTATACTCACTACTTAATTGACAAACTTGGAGAAAAAGAACTAATGTCCGAGAGTACCATAACAACCAAGATGACAAATTAGAATCACTGAACAATTCCTTTATACGAGAGGGTTAGATTTCCTTCAAGACATAGTATTTTATGGATAGTACCTTACTTGTTCCTGCGGGAATTGGTTCTAAAGTTAAATACTTGGCTTAGGTAATTAGGAATTTCAGATTTTTACTAATTAAATTACTAGAGAGGTGAATTAGACACGCTCAATCAGCTTCCTAATGTAAGTAGAGAGATGCAGAATCACCATATGCATAGGTGAGGGGATTTTCCCTTCCTAGTGGATTAATGACGGATTAATTTCCCTTAATTACATCCCAATCTATGAACAGATTGAATTTAACTTAGTTACTCAAACATTGTGTGGTAATAGGGTGAAATTGACCAATTCCACATCATTGTTGGCTTGACAATTATTTACTATGATGACTAGCGAGAGATTTCTTCTATCTAATCATGCATTAATCTATGATTATGAGAGGTTAATGGCTTGCATAATTAACTGTTAGATTAAGAATTATGTAGTAAACTAATGATATGGAGAATTAGAGAGCAGCTATTGAGTAATTTAGCTATGATTAAGCATAATAGTTACGAGATTAAGAGAATGATAGAGAGGTTTGCAGCAAGGCATAAAATAAATTTGATTTTACAATGATTAGGGGCTGAAATCTACTCGAAATTCTGATCCAATGGATTTCTCAAGATGAGAATCGGGCAGCACTTCCCTCCTTTGCTTCTTCTCCAAAAACTGTGTGCCGACAGCACCTCCCCAAGGTGTGTGTGTAAGTGTGTGTATGTGTGTGTGTACTGAGTGGGTGTGTGAGCATGTGTGTGTGTGTGTGTGTGTGTGTGTGAGCACACTCTTATATAGGCTCTCCCATGCTGAAAATCGACCCAAGCTGCTATAAGCATATGAAGAGCACTCACTTCATGCATGGTAAGTCCAGTGCCAACCAAGTGTCCAATTAGCTAGTCTAACTGACGCTCACACTCTCTCTCAAGCATGGAAACTCTCCCACATCTCCCTAGAGATAAGAGGGCGCCCCCTAGCTGCTAAAGCAAGCTTTGAGTGGCTTGGGACCTGTTCCCACACAGCCTCGAGCCCCGGTGCCTCCCCGCACAACCTTAGGAAATTTGATTTTTGGCTAAAACGGCCAATACGAATCGGAATTTAATGTCGTAAATTGCTATACTAAGCTCTAACTAAGGTGTACTTGTTCGAGTACCTGCCATATTTAGCAGCCCTCGGGGTCCGAAAATGCATTTTTTTCAAATTCGGGATACGGCTGCAGTTTTTCAAGACGGTCAAAACTAGACGGGTCGGGTGACCAAAAACTTACTATTTTTGGGAAATTTTCACGAAAATCATTTTAATTCACTTTTGGAAGCTTTATAACATTCTAAACATCACGGCACTGACAAAATTTAAAAAATTGCTAAAAATAGTAACTTTTTCCATTATGTTTATTCCATGGTACAATGGTGCTCTTTTTGGGGCTAGAGACCTTACAGGGTGCATATGTGGTAGTGATGTGTGTGAACACAGTTAGGACCGTCAGGGCATTTTCCCTCACTAGGAGGTTTTTTCCCGTGCATTGTATATACACCCATCACTCTAGGGCTAACTTATATTTCCATTGAATACTAAGTAATACTACTCTCCTTGTGTGCCTTGAGCATCCTTCATCTTCTCCAAGCTGTGTACGTTCTACAACCCTATTTCCATAGGTATCTTAGGTAATCGTGATTTCATTACTTGTTTAAGTGGAAAGGAGGAGTTTGCATGCCATAAGTCAAAGGTAGGAGGAGGAAATTAAGGGAATGTTTTATGATGTGAAAAAATAAGAGCCAAAGGAAAGAAAAAATGTCATGCTTAAGGTAGGACTAGGGGAACAAGGCCCTAATCTATGCATGCATGGTCAAGGGGGCACCTAAAATAGGGACCATGGGCTATATAGGGCCAATGATGGGTGGATATTAGCATGTAGTAGTTCCTCTATCAATTCAATGGCATCAGAGCACGGCTACAAACCAAATTTGGGTCTACACGAGTTCCACGCACACGATTACATTTTTTAGGCTATTGTTCATAGAACTCATCGTAGAGGCATACTCACAATTTTGAGAGATTTTCCACCAACAGGTGTCCTACAGTTTAACGCCCCTTTCAAAGGTTTTTGTGCCCTCAAAATTGCATTTCAATCTAGATAGAAGAAAGTACTCTATGGATGCCTCAAGAAATATTAGGTGTGTTTTTCCTTGTTTTTGCTTATGGTAAGAGATTCTTTCATAGATCTACATGTCCAACATCCTTTCAAGATTTCATGCAGTGTGTGTTGCACTTTCTTTAGGTAGAACAACCTCTATGTGTTGAATTTTGCACTCTCGCTGCACGTGCATGTAAGCAAATACATTGTTGATTGAAGAACTTTAATGTTGACACTTTTGCTTATGCACATGCAGTTTCTTCACAATCTTGTGAACTATTAGTTTGTAAGAATAAGAATAAGAATAATTCCTCATTTTCATGTGACATGTGTGTATATGTTCTTCTATCATAGAGAGTTTTTGTAAATCTACATGCTCATGCATTGCATAAAGATAGTTTTTTAACGTTTTCCTAAGTTTCATGTAAACTTGGAAGAGGTAGTGCATAGATTTGTGTCTCAAAGAACATCTATTTTGATTTCTACCTTTTTATGTATGCATGGCATGCTCTTTGTGTGCATGGAAACAATGCCTTCTACACATCTCCATCTATATGATACATCTACGCAAAGTTGAAGCAATGAAAGCATCCATTGTGCATCAATCAAGCTCTGTGATGCTAATGGTGAGTAAATTTAGATCATGATGCTAATGGCCTATCAAGGAATTTTTTTAGTTTGTATGCAGACCATTCAAAATTCTCATTAGGCAGTCATGCAATAGTTTCCAAGGGGAAGCCCTTTTAAGGCTTGGCCACTAAGAAAGGGAAGATTCTCTGATTGAAGCAATCTTTCCAAGGGGGCATGATTCCTATTATGCATATTTTATGATTATATGGCCAAGGAGCCAATAAAAAAAACCCATTATGTCATATCAATGTTCTACAATTAATATCTTGTGTATCTGCTCTCATCATTGGCAAATCTCAAGCATGCTTTATCACTGCAATTAAGACATGCATTAATTGTGGGTATTGTTTATGCTTCCACTACTCCACACAATTCAGAAGGTTGATTATGTATTGATTATCACCAAGGTCGATTTTATTATTTTGAGTGTGTATTATGCATGGCATGTGAATGTCTATAGAAGCATCAGATGGCTATGATTATCAAAGCCTGATAAAGTTTTGAACATGTCATTATGTGAAGCAAGAGTTTGATTTTATCCATATCGCATAGTAGCTTCCAAAGTTTGAGATATGCTATTAGCATACGAAATTGGGGGAACTTTGCAATGCATTTGAATGGTCTCTCATTGGATGCTGACATGAACCAATCCAAGAGGGCTTACATGGCACATATGAGAGCTCTCAATCTATTAGAATTGAGCATGTGCTTTTGGATTTCAAGAGAACTAGCCATAGATGTGCGGAAAGGTTAGACAATTTCAAGTTCTTCTTATGAAGATAAGAAGGAGAAGATGGGGATGATGGTAGTGTGTAAGCCCAAAAAAAATCTTCTTTTTTTGTGTCTTGTCTTATTGATAGTTCCCATGGAAGGGGTGGTTCTCAATTGTGATAATGTGCACACACACTTACTCAATCACACAGATTGTGTGAGCAAGAAGAATATGAGATTGAAGATGCGAGGATTGAGTCCATCATTGGGTATGTTTGTACATGGATCTAGGCTGTGTGTAGATTGGTGTCCTTAGATATAAGTTCATGTGAGTGAGATATTGTAGATGGTTTTGTGTGTGGTGTTGTTTTTAAACTAATACATATACACAAAAGAACATACTAGTTCAATAGTCAGCTAGCTTTAGACAAAGGACAAGGATTAGCACAAAAACGACTCAATCTTTGATTCATTTCTGTACACCATAATGAGAATGATTTATCATTCTAGGGATTTGTACATAAGATAGTTAAGAACAGCCAATAATAAAGTGACAAAGGCTGAGTTTAGCAAAGCCAAAAAGATCCTAAGTGAAGATAGAGTCCTCACCTGCATCCATATAAACAAGACAATAAACAAAACACCCCCTTTCCAAAAAAAGGCTATAGTGAACAGTCTTTTGGCCAAAGCTAGAAATAGTCTAAAGTGGTTTATTGTAATCAAGAAGTAAACCTAACATGATACATGTGATATAAGCAGGGTTTGCAACTGGTTGATATCCAACATCTCAGTGAGGTCCAATCATAGTGTTAAAAAAGGTAAGCTAACCATTATTCATTAGTACTTTAGGTAACAGTTAATGTCAATCAAACCCTAGATCAGAGGTAAAAATTTTCTATAAGAGTCAATAAACCATTATGCAAGCATTGCTTCTAAATGATAAATGTGAAAGCCAAATCACTTATAGTTTATGGAAGGTTTTTTTCAAAAACCAGTCACTTGATATGAAAAACTTGTCAACAACCATACATCATAACTCAATTGATGGTAAAAGAGAGTAGGCGATCCACAAAAACAACTTATACCTATTGTAGGGTATAAAATTTCAAAGTTCACAAGTAGAAAAGCATAATATCACTATACTAGCTAGGTATTTTGAGCCTAGTAGGCACCATAGTACTACTAGTATCCCAAGTAGCAGCAAGGGAAGTATAGCCAGATAATGATCCTAAGCTTTATAAGTAATAAATATCCAAAGCTTGTTCAGCCTCAAATTGTAAAGCAACAGTTTTCACAACTAAATCCATATGGAGGTAGTGTTTACCAATCACCTACAGGTGAGGCGTATCAAAAGGCCGAAACCAGTCAATTATAGAAAAACTGTATTGAATAACTAACGGACATATTATACCAGCCATATTATAACCATAGTTTAGGCCATGCCATTGTAATACATCACATTTAATCCAAATACTAAGCAATGCTAGACCATACTAGAATGATTCTAAGTATTTTAGAAGAAACAACCATTGAAAGCATGTTCATTACTTGCAGTAAACAAGAAAGTGGTGTTTGATAGAGTAAAGCTATATTTTGTCAGCATTTTGAAGTAAATTTAGTTCTAGAGCTATGAGACAACAAAAAGGAGTCCAACTAAACTCAGTACAAGCTAAAGTTTAGAATGTGTGTCATAAATCATATATTCAACCCTATAACAAGATCAAATTTCCTCAGTGTCATTTCCTATGACGACAGGAATCAGCTCTCAATAATGTACTGCCATTGCAAACTTTGTCCATGTAAGTTTTGAAAACCTATTGGTGAAGTTTAGTTAACCCAAAATCTCACACAATCTCATTAACCACTATACCAAGTGTAACCCCTTTGGGAGCAAGAATATACAATCATCAAGCTTGTTATGAAATGAAGGAGAATCTTCTTCCATAAGAGATTAAATCTGAGGATTGTTGGGGTATAAAGCCCAATGTGGTTGCCCAGGTAAGTGGGCGGGCCGCCAGGTATGTACACATATTCTTTTGTAAAAACCTAATAAGAACTCTTTATGCTCTACACATTACAGTAGAGTGAGTTCACCATATCGTTGTACTCCTTCTCGCACTCTCTCTCGCGTCGCACTTCTGCTCAGATCGAGGCTCGGGGCAGCATTTGCAGGTAGCCAGAGTCACCTGCTCAGATTGGAGTGAGATTCAACAGGCGAAGACACGGCCCCAAATCTTGTGGGTAAGCAATTTCATTCTGAGGTCATCTCGGCCACCGTTCGGCTTCGACAAAGTTCTGCGTAGGCCATTTTCGACTACGTGGTCTCAGCGGGTGCAGATCCGACTCTGCAAATTTGGGTTTCGGCCTATGACTACAGGTGATGAGGATATCTACACTTCCAGAGTGCTGATTTGTGGCTATCTACACAATGAAATATGGCTTACAGTTCTTGGAGGCGTGTCACATACGACACGGACGCATCTACACAGATTGTAGGCGACATCCACTAGTTCATCAGGTAGCTTGTGTTTGCTGCTTGATATTCCAAATTTCATCCTGACATTGCAGGTACTTCCACATGGGATGTATTGTCAGAGATGATGTATGTCTGTTGAGGGTTTGCTGGCTGTGAGTTATGCAGCAAACAACCGCCGCAGTGGTTACAGCATATTGTGGGAAATTTGTGGATGTATGACTTTGTGGGAAGTCTATGTACTGTCAGATTTACTGTAGCCTTTGTTGAGGGTCGAGTGAGGTTTTATTGAGATGGGGGATTCTCGAATGTTGAGATCCTTTCGGTGATACAGGTCTTGGAGCGATCCCTCGAGCACCCTTAGATAGGCAGCTAGGATGTATTGACTGTGAGTTAGACAGTTGGGATTGCATCTTTGCTTTACTGCCGTTGAGGCATTATTGCAGTCTATGCTTACAGGACAGTGAGAGACAATACAGGTGCAGGACAGGTTTACTCGCAACTTACAGTGTTAGAGAGACAGTGTTTCTTGAGCTGTTTTTTTTGGTCTGTTTTTGAGTACACCAGAGCCATTTTACAAAGGAGACTCTGCCGAAATTTCTGCAGAATCTGAAGCTTTCTTGGTTCATTTGACAGGTTGGTATTGGTTCAGAGGTCAGTTTACAGAGGAAACTCTGCCGAATTTTTCCCAGGAAAGTAAACTACTGTGAAGCGTAGCTATGGCTGGATCAAAGGACACTGCTCTTTACAATATCAAGAAGCTGGATGAAACCAATTTCCCATTGTGGAAGAAGCAGATTTGGCACGTGTTGGTACAAAAGAAGCAGATAAAACCTATAAAGCTCAAGGGGATAAAACCACAAGATATGGACGAAGATGAATGGAGCGAAATGGATGAATTGGCACTTTCTACCATTATGCTGACTTTGGCAGAAAGCGTTTACTTCAATGTAGCAGACGAGATGTCGGCTTATGAAGCATGGACAAAGCTGAGTGATCTTTATGAGAAGCAGAGTGCAGCTTCACAGGTATACTGGCTTAAGAAGCTTGTTGACTTGAAGATGAAAGAAGGGACACCTATGTCCAATCATCTGAATGAATTCAACACCATCTACAGTCAGTTGTCAGCTCATCGTGTCAAGTTTGATGAACCTGTTGGAGCTATGTTCCTGTTGATCACATTGCCGGAAAGTTGGGACACTTTTCGCACAGCTTTGAGTAATTCTGCACCTCCAGATGGTTTGAACATAGCAGGTGTAGAAGGCAGTCTGCTTACTGAAGAAACCAATAGAAAGACAATGGACAAAGGCAAAGAAACAACCTTAGTTGTCAGGGGAAGGAACAAAGAAAAGTACAAAGGTGGAAAGAGGAATCAGTCTCGTAGCAAGTCCCGCAGTGCTAAAGGCAAGAGTGACATAGAATGCTACCATTGTGGCAAGAAGGGTCACATGAAAAGAGACTGCAGAGAATGGAAAGCAGAAAAAGGCAAAGAGAAAGCTGAAGACCATGGTGAGAAGAACAAGTCCTCAGTGAAGATTCAAGAAATAAATGTGACAAACACTGTTGCAGAGGATGACAGTCTAGTGTCAGGAGACATCTACTTCTTGGAGAATATAATGGACTCAGCTCTTCTTACAGCATCTGATGGAAATGCACTGAGTGGCTGGATTATAGACTCAGGGGCATCACTTCATGTGTCTCCAAACAAGGAGTGGTTTACCTCTTATGTGACCACTAAAGATCACGTTCGGCTAGGCAATGGGCAGACATGTGAGATCTTAGGTGTTGGAGATGTTCAATTGAAGTTTCAGAATGGCTCTTCTTTCACGCTGAAGAATGTGAGACATGTTCCCGCAATTACAAAGAGCTTGATCAACACAAGTTTACTTGATGATGCTGGCTACGTCACCACTTTTGGACAGAACATGTGGAAGATATCCAAGGGTTTGATGACAGTAGCACATGGAGTAAAGTCTGGAGGACTTTACATGATTTATGTATCAAATGTCTCTAAAAATGTAATCAATGTAACCGAGCAGCCGAACGTTTCTTTGTGGCATAGCCGGTTAGGACATATGTCCAAGAAGGGAATGGAAATCTTGTCTCGTTCTGGTTATTTGCCTGGCTTTTCATTTAATGATTTTGAATTCTGTGAACATTGTTTGTATGGTAAGCAAACACAGCAGCCACATAAGCATAGAAGCAGTAGAAGAGATACACGGTTGGCACTTGTTCATAGTGATTTGTGTGGACCTATGCCTAACCTATCTCTAGGGGGAGCTTCTTACTTTATGACATTTATAGATGATTACTCGAGGAAAGTATGGGTTTACTTTCTCAAGCACAAGGATGAAGCGTTTGGTGTTTTCAAAACGTTTGTGACACTTGTGGAGAATCAGAGTGGCAAGAAGCTTAAATGCTTACGCACTGACAATGGTGGAGAGTATGTTTCAAAGGCCTTTCAGGATTTTTGTGAGTCAAAAGGTATAAAACGTGAGCTTACTGCTCCTTACAATCCTCCTCAAAATGGTGTTGCTGAGAGGATGAATAGGACCATACAAGAGAAGGTCAGAAGTATGTTGTCTAATGCACAACTGCCAAATGGGTTTTGGGCTGAAGCTGTATCAACAGCTGTTCATCTTATAAATAGATCTCCTAGCAAGGTTTTGCAGAAGGATTTAGTGCCAGAGATGGTATGGTCAGGCAAAATGCCCTCATACAAGCATCTCAGAGTCTTTGGCTGTGAGGCATATACTCACGTTCCAAAGGAATTTAGGAACAAACTTGAGCCAAAGAGTAGAAAGTGCATCTTTCTAGGCTATGGTAATTCTGGTGAGATGGGGTACAGACTTTGGGATCCCGAATCCAGAAAGATTATCCGCAGCAATGATGTTCACTTTAATGAAGCCAAATATCATTCTAAACCAGAGAGGGTTGAGGAGATTAGAAGAGTTGTCTTCCAAGAAGATGGACCTGCACGTGCAAGACAAAATGTCAAGGCTCAAGAGGAGCAAGGACGGGATAGAGTGGAACCACAGGTTGTGGCTGAGCCTGAGCCACCTATTGTGCGTAGATCTGGACGTATCACGCGACCTCCTGATAGGTTTGTTCCATCTATGAACTATGTCATGTTGACTGATTGCAATGAGCCTTCATGTTACAAGGAAGCAGTGCAAATGAAGGACTCCGGGAATTGGCAATTGGCCATGCAGTCAGAGATGACAGCTCTGCATAAAAACCAGACATGGAAGCTAGTTAAATTACCACAGGGAAAAAAGGCTCTACCTTGTAAATGGGTTTACAGGTATAAGATCCCCGCTCATGATAGTCAGCCAAAGTACAAAGCAAGGCTTGTTGCCAAGGGCTTTAAGCAAGAACAAGGCATTTATTTTGATGAAGTCTTCTCTCCGGTGGTCAAGATGACTACATTGAGATGCTTTCTTGCATTGGTTGCCATATTAGATTTGGTGTTGCACCGAATGGATGTCAAGACAACGTTCTTGCATGGTGATTTAGATGTGGAAAGTTACATGCAGCAGCCAGAAGGGTTTGTTGAGAAAGGCAAGGAAGATTTGGTATGCCAGTTGTTAAAGAGTCTTTATGGCTTAAAACAATCACCGAGGGCATGGTACCATAAATTCCACAAGTTTATGCTTTCTCAAGGCTACAAACGTAGTGACTTCGATCACTGTCTATATACAAAGAAGGCTAAGGATGGCAGTTGGCTGATCCTTATTTTGTATGTGGATGACATGTTGATTGTTGGCAAGCACTTGGAAGAAATTTCAGCTTTGAATTCAAAGATGGCAAAATCGTTTGACATGAAAGACATGGGTGAGGCAAGTCATATACTTGGTATGCGCATTGAGAGAGACAGATCAAAGAAGTTGATTTGGTTATCTCAAACAGAGTATATTGACAAGGTTTTGCAACGTTTCAATATGGAGAAGGGAAAGGCACTGAGTGTTCCATTGCCACCATATGTGAAACTTAGCAAACAAGATTGTCTTGTGTCTGAGGAAGAACAGGCTGAAATGGATAAGATTCCATATGCGTCTGCAGTGGGTAGTTTGATGTATGCAATGATTGCTACTCGCCTAGACATTGCATTTGCAGTGGGAGTAGTAAGTCGATACATGTCAAACCCAGGCAAAAAACATTGAGAGGCAGTGAAAGGAATATTGAGATACCTGAAAGGTACAAAGAGTATGCGTATATGCTATGGGAGTCAGGAGCTAAGTGTAAAGGGCTTTACAGACTCAGATTATGCAGGTGACTTAGACAACCGAAGGTCTACGTCAGGGTATGTCTTTACATTGGCTGGTGGAGCAGTATCATGGTGTTCTAGATTACGAGATTGTGTTACTCAGTCTACTACAGAGGTTGAATATGTTGCAGCATCAGAGGCATGCAAAGAATCAATTTGGCTTAATCGACTAGTAACAGATTTGGGAATCTGTACACATATTCTTTTGTAAAAACCTAATAAGAACTCTTTATGCTCTACACATTACAGTAGAGCGAGTTCACCATATCATCGTGCTCTTCTTCTCGCACTCTCTCTCGTGTCGCACTTCCGCTCGTACTCCTTCAAGGATTATTCAAGATATCTAGTAGCACAATAGATCAACATAAAAGCAGTGGGAAGCCAAGCCCTAAGGGAGTAGGTGATCTAAGTAGACCAGAACTATACCCGTATACACTTAGTTTCAAAAAGTATGAAATTTTACCTAAATCCAAGAGGGATATATGGGAAGGATCCAATATTTTCTCAATCAATCCCATAACATCAAACCCCAGATTGTAGTAAGTGTAGTACTAGAAGATAAGTGCAGTTTATATTTTTCTTGAAAACGACATCAAGTGGACAGTGGAAGACTCAGGTATAAGTTTTGACCCAACCACCATGACTGAGATCAGTAAAAAATGAACAGGGTATTTAGGCTCGCCAAGCCAAGCACTCCAAGAACCAATCATGTCAAGCACTTGAAAAACGCTAACCTAACCCTATGTGATTTAAGGTCAACAAAGGTGAAACAAAACAATCATACATGTTCAGTCACCAACTGTTCTAAATAGGCTTGAACAAATCATTTAGTACCGATTTAGATCTTTTTTGAATTACAGAGGAGGTCCTTAGTAGATCTTTTTGTACCAAAGAGCGGAATAGTATAAGATTTCCAAACATTAAGTTCAAAGTGCTAACCTTCTTGAACCAAAAATTATAATCAGAAGAAAAGAAGCTGCAAGGCAGTGGGTATCATCACCAACCAGAGTATTAAGTAGCATAGCCCAGTACTTTCAAATTTTTGCAGTCGACCATAGTGAAAAAATGAATTTTTGATTTTATATGCATAGAAAAAAACATGTGCAGCAATTGGTTTGTACAATACTCTTGATGGTGCAAGGAGAAAAACTGCAGAGTCACCCGTGATACTATTCCTTCTCATTTTACCAGAATGTAAACAAAAAAATGAACACGGCTAAGTGAGGGGAAAACATCACCCTCACCTTCTTTTTAGAGCACTAAGGTAGCTAGGTCCACTAAGAAGATCCCAAATCATTTCATCATTTGCTCAATGTAGGGTTGAAGGCAAGTTGAGTGGACTCATTCTCTTGCATCAATACCAGAATTTGCAAATGATGCAATTGTGTAGGCATTTTAGCAACCTTGTCTAGGCTCCAAGAATCCTCTCCAGATTAGGAAAAATAGGTGGTGCATCATCATCACATGCCAATCTGCATTTATGGTGAGAGAGAGAGAGAGAGAGAGAGAGAGAGAGAGAGAGAGAGAGAGAGAGAGAGAGAGAGAGAGAGAGAGAGAGAGAGAGAGAGAGAGAGAGAGAGAGAGAGAGAGAGAGAGAGAGAGAGAGACATGATGGTGTTGCAGAGCAATATTGAGGATGCAGTATCTAAGTAGAGGCGAGACAGTTCTACAAAGTGGTCAGAGAAGACCATTATGGTGCGGCCCATCACGCTTGGGAGGGGGGTCTCTTAAAAGGGTTGGTACATTTTATGCTTGGGTAATTATTCCAATTGAGATCATGTTTTTTAGGGGGATGTTCACACCAACACGAGAGTGGAAACTCAATATGAGCATGCTTAAGGGTATATTCCACATGATGCAAACAAACCAAAGTGCTATAACAAAGGTCCAGTCACAACAGAGAAAAAAGTTTTAAGCTTTAAGTGTCAAGGCCAATTAAACATTACACTATAAATTAGGAGTTTGATCAAGGGGTTACCAAGAAAACGAAAGTCCACAGCTAAGCCACATTATCCAACCCAAAGAGCAGTAAAGTGTATTGCCAGAGGATATGCGTATATGTATACTCCAAACTTTGTAACATTTAGCCCCTTAATAGGCATATTTATCCAAGCCATCCAAATATGTCATGGGGTAAGACCCACGGGAGGTGGATCTGTATATTCGTCAGCAACATTATTCTTCCACCAAAATTCCTTCAAGATACAGGCATAAGATAGCCCACTTATAAGACAAAATGATCACTAGCTATCCTAGTAGCTCATGTTTAAGTGTGTAGCTAGGTGGAACATTCATAGCATATGGAGCGACCAAGTGGTGTGTGTGTGTGTGTGTGTGTGTGTGTGTGTGTGTGTACAAGGGGTGAGGGTGATGTGTAGTCCCTGGGCTACAGAAGGGCAAATAACTTGTGTCTAGTGTTTATGCATCATTCCCCTTCTCCAACATGTAGAGTGCACGTGCTTGTAGAATGTGAGGACATGGATGATACATGCCTTGGTGACTTGTTTGCATCGGTCAACTTTCTTGGGAGAGTCTTCATGGTGTGTGCCCCTAATAAAAAAACATGCACACTTAACAATATGTATCAACAACAACAAAAGGAGAGAGAGAGAGAGAGAGAGAGAGAGAGAGAGAGAGAGAGAGAGACCACCATGAGTTAATCATCAACAAAAAGACACACATACACACAAGCACGCACAGTACGTGATCAAGTTATTTTTAACCATAAAAACACATGAAAGCTAATATTTGCACCAATCAAGTGCCATGATATTTAATGTTTTTTTACAAGAAGAATAGTGTGAACAAAGCTAGAGAGAGGGAGACTTGTCAATAGGTAGGTATCTTTGAGTGAATACATCAGACCTGCCACCATCACCATGAAACAAACATAAAAATGTGAAAGATAGGTGTCCAAAAAGATTACTACTTGTTATTGATTTCTATCAAATAAAAACACTAAAGTTACCAAACGTGAGTAGATGGATCCAATCAAGAGCATCAAGAGTATGTGTGATGTTTCTCTTGTTAACTTTTAGGTGTGGTCCTCTTTGCCTCTGAGTTTTGTTTTGGACCCCTACCCTTATATAGTGCTTTATGTTTGTCCTCCACACCCGTAAAAGTTTGTGAACGGTTTTGAATATTGGGGAGTGATATGAAGCCTCACTCACTCTCTCACACACACACACACACACACACACACATGTATATATATACATATATACACATATATATGTATATGTGTATATATATACATGTGTGTGTGTGTGTATGCATATACATATACATATATATGTATATAAATAAATAAATAAATAAATAAATATATATATATAGAGATGCTTTCGAAGAAGCCTGGGGAGGGATACTTTGTGAAATTGACAATGAAGATCCTATTATTTGCCGATGGGCATCAGACAGATTTAGTGATGCAGAAACCCGGTATCACTCTATTCAGAAAGAACTACTTGCTGGTGTCAACACTGTATTAGCTTTTCAACTATTTCTAGTCGGACATGCTTTCATCCTACGAAGTGATTTAAAGCACTTTGATAAATTTCTTAAAGAAAAAAATGCAGGAAAAGTAGGCAATGCCAGGATCTATCACTGGGATTATAAGCCGAGTCATTTGGACATCACTTACGAATATGTCCCAGGAATAAAGAATAACATTGCCGACCTTTTGTTGTAAGATCCCCAACCCGCCTATACCGTGATCGGGATGGGATCCTTGACAGGTCTCTAGGCCTTATAAAAATTGGAGTCTCTAGACAAGAAAAATCCAAGGAATAAACCTTTGCCATTGACAATGGCTTGGGTCTATAGCCTTAGAAGAAGACCTAGTCCTGTCACGCAGCGAAAACAGGACAATGTATTCAAACGGCCTACAAAAAAAATTCTTATTCCGGCCCTATAACTTCATCATTCAGATTATGGTTTCCTTAGCCAACGCTTTTTTCCCCCTAACATATGTGAGGGCACAGCCGTTGGTAGATTCCTCTTCCGATTCAAGAAGTTTTCTAAATGTTTTAGTGCGCAGGGATGGATAGTTACCTGACTAATCAGGTCCACCCGTCCATGATTGACAACCTTAGTCAATCCCCACTTACCACCCCGCACTCACACAAGATTCATTTATCTTATTATACATTGTTTTAATATTTAAAATAATGGTCTCTTTTAACGTTCCATCACAGTAATTCCTTGAAGATAGTATTGAAAGCATTCTTTTAGAAAACAGACATCTTTAAACTTAACACAAGGTACTGTCAATCAAAACATTGTCCATAATAACCATGACCAGTACTCTTCTTGTCTCAAGACCACCTAAGGGTGAAAAACGGCACCCATTCCTTATTCAAATCCGGAGTGGATAAACCCCCACCCAAGGTTCCAGGTGCCCATACACCAAACCAGTTTCCCATACAACCGGGCGGCTCCCCTGGGATAAAAAAACGGTATCCTAACTTATGTAGAAACATCAAGACATGACATGGAGTAGAAACTCATCGTTCATGGGGGTAACCGACTTAACCGTGGCTAGAAAGCCAATCATTATCATCAATTTATATCAAGGAGTCGGAGGTGTCTTGAGACAAGCTGTCTTAAGGATGATTAAACATATCTTTCCTAATTCAACTAGTTTTAACCCACACAATTCTTTCCTACATTATAAACAAATGCACGCTGGAAGTTACCTTCCGTTTTCAGCCAGTTTATCATTCTTACGTATGTAATGCTAACTTATAAAAGAATTTAAACTAATTAAAGACTTAATTGAATAATGGGAAACCCACCTGGGATTGATTGGTCATCTGTTGTTGCGCTGGTGCCTGAAGACTCTCCCCCGTAGGCCTACTACTAGGCCCGGCTTCGTCGTCATGCGATGCTCTAGTTCGTTTTGGAGCTACGTCCTCATCATCAGATGTAGGATTTGCTCGGGTCCTTTTTGATATCATAACTTCTTATCCTTATAAAAAGGATGTTTAATTATTAGGTAAATAGTTCAAAATCTAGACTTAACCTTTGTATTTAACCGTAACCCATCCAAAGTTATTTTTATAGTCTTAATTGGTAAATTCTTGACCTAGTAATTTCTTATTTGTCTATATAAGCATCATAACTTTTTCCACCGCTTCCCTAAGGTTTTTCTAAGCTCTCCTAACTTTCTTATAATTTTCTATATCTTTTTCCTAATTTTCCCATCAACTTTTAAGCTAATAATCTACTTATTTTGGGCTTAATATTTATTGTATTTAATTTCTCTTAAAGATTTCATTTCCTTAATTTGATATCATAGGTTTGCACTTACTATAATTTTTATAAAAACTTTTAACCACAAAGTTTATTTATTTTAATTAATCAATTGCTAAAAATAAGATTTTTGGTCAATTATAATTTACTAACCTCACTAATTAACTATGGCATAATTATCACCAATAGATAAGGATATTTTTGACCTCTGGTAATTATCTTATTATTTTCCAGCTTAGTTATATAATTTCCATCTTCAATTTTTAGCTAAAATTAGGATAATTTGACTTAAATAAATACTTATACTACTTTTTTAACCTTGAAATATTTATCACGGCCTCTTTATTATGTAAGCTAGCTTTGATAAATAGAATGTAATCATATAGCATGATTTACTAATTTCTTGCTTGAGATTCCCACCAAAATTAGTATATTTTGACTTAGATAAATATCTATACTACGTTTCTAACCTTGGCATAATTATCACAACCTCTTTACCCTATAATATAGCTTTGATAAATAGCATGTAATCATATAGCATGATCTACTAATTTCTCTCTTTAGTTTTTAGCTAAAAATAGTGTAATTTCACTTAGATAAATATCTATACTACTTTTCTAACCTTGTCATAATTATAACCGCCTCTTTACCCTATAATATAGCTCTGATAAATAGCATATAATCATATAACATGATTTACTAATTTCCCTCTTTAGTTTTTAGCTAAAAATAGTGTAATTTGACTTAGATAAATATCTATACTACTTTTCTAACATTGTCATAATTATCACGGCCTCTTTACCCTATAATATAGCTTTGATAAATAGCATGTAATCATATAGCATGATTTACTAATTTCCTTCTTTAATTTTTAGCTAAAAATAGTGTAATTTGACTTAGATAAATATCTATACTACGTTTCTAACATTGGCATAATTATCACGGTCTCTTTACCCTATAATATAGCTCTGATAAATAACATGTAATCATATAGCATGATTTACTAATTTCCCTCTTTAATTTTTAGCTAAAAATGGTGTAATTTGACCTAGATAAATATCTTTACTAATTTTATAACCTTGGCATAATTATCACGGTCTCTTTACCCTATAATATAGCTCTAAAAAATAGCATGTAATCATATAGCATGATTTGTACAGACAGGCTCACAGTCAGGTGCTGTTGGCAGGAGGTAGAGGTGAGCGCTTCCTGCTCACACGTTCGGTCAGATAGGGCTGTCCTCATGCCCCTTTTCTCTTTCTGTTCTATGCGGATGCGATGAGCAGATTTTTGGTGTCACAGCAGGTTGGTTTGAGAGGCTTAGCACTCCATATACGGGGAGATGAGCTTCTGGACGCTGAGTTTGCTGACGACTCAGACTTGTACTTAGAGGGCCAGGAGGCCAATCTACATAGATGTGATCAGGCTTTGGAGACCTTCTGCTGTGCATCGGGCGCATTGATCAACTGGAGAAAGACAGTGGCTTTCTCGGTTGGCAGTGCTCCTGTGCCAGATTGGATGCCAGGAGAGGGTTTCAGGTGGATTCCTCCAGGGACTGCAGTTCGGTACTTGGGTTGTCAGGTTGGTCTGGACTTGTCCCCCGAGCATCAGATTGCTCCTCTTCTCCTGTCCATCAGGAGAAAGCTGTTACATTGGAGCTCAGCACGACTTTCACTGGCTGGTAGAGTAGTAGTTGCCAACCAGGTGTTGTTGGCGACTATGTGGTACATCACTTCTTGCTGGATCTTCTCGAGTTCTTGTATCAGCCAGGTAGAGAGGCTGATCAGGAACTTCCTTTGGTCAGGTCGCGATACTCAGATTGCCCGAGCCAAGGTGGCTTGGTCGGTCATCACACTTCCTTGTTCTCAGGGAGGGCTTGGGATCATTGATCCTGCACAGCAGAGCAGAGCCCTTCTTGGGAAGTTTGTCGTCAGAGGACTTCTTCCAGGCGAGGAGCCCTGGAAGGAATTCTTGTTGCAGAGGCTTCGTGCCAGGGTGCCTCAGTCAGGAGGCCCTTGGCAACCTTCGACCAGATGGATCTTTTCAGAGCTGCGCCGAGTTGGTTTAAGCAGGAGACTGGAGGACAGATTTGCTGTGAGTTTGCTTCGATCTTGGGAGCTCTTACGGCGTGGCCTAGAGCAGAGATAGCCGACGTGCACGGAGGAGCGTCTACGGCAGCCCCTCGTCTGGAACCCCATGGTTAGCACTCAGAGAGGCCACTTGGTTGGGAGTCGGCCTCATGTTTCTTGGGGTCCCATGGCGGCAGGTCTAGCGCGCTCTCTAGGTGACTGGCTAGAGTTCACAGGTTTGTCAGAGGAGGTGCAGGCTGTCCAGCTACAGGGCATGAGAGGGGTGCAGAGCATGTGTCAGGACATCTCAGAGTCAGTTCGAGCTGAGTGGCTCACGCCTCTCGAGCCTGAAGCACCCCGGTGGATGGGAGCCTTCACACGACTGGAGGTTCTCATTTCAGTCAGGGCTTGCTCAGAGACTGTCCCAGCCCTGTTCTTCGAGCTTCAGGATGGGGGACGATTACAGCGAGTTGCAGTAGAGGCCCCGCATGTAGCAGAGTGCTGTTTCCAGAGGATCCGAGTTGTGGGCATCCGTGGGAGGACTTGCGTCATAGACCCTGACCCAGCAGCTCTTGAGACTGGACACTGGAGGCTATGGGCTTGGGAGTGTTGTCCACTGGCATGAGTACATTGGGATCCTGGTGAGTGGCTATGGAGGGACCCCTTCTCTTCTGTCGACTGCCCAGGAGTCTCCTTCTTTCAGTACACTGTTCGGCTTGGACGTCATATACTTGCAGCACAGAGAGAGGCTCGCCCCGCTGCAGCACGTCATTGGCAGGAGGAGGGCCTCACAGTCGAGTTCTTGGCAGCTTTTTGGCAGAGGCTGTGGGACTCCAGACAGCCGAGGCGAGTCACCTTGTTCCAGTGGCTGGTTGCACACAAAGCCACATCAGTAGGGAGCTGGCTTGTGCATAGTGGTCTCTCGGCCGCATGTGCAGCCTGTGACCAGTTGGTGGAGAGTCAGCGTCACTGTCTTTGGGAATGTCCCTCGGCCCAACAGGTGTGGCTACGTGTTCTTCGGCTGATGCCTGCCCTCTCCACGGCTCAACAGTACACTTGGGGGGCAGCGGCTTGGTCCACCCTCACGGGCCCAGCACTTCAGTTTGAGCTATCTTCCACCAGCAGGATGATAGTGATACAGGGGGGGCGACCTACACTCCAGCCTGCTACAGAGATTACTCCACAGGAGTGGTGCAGTGAGAGAGAGGAGTGTTGGGAGCTCATCAGCGGCCTAGCTCTCTGGTTCATCTGGCGGGCCCGCTGTTTTCGCATCTTTGAGGCTCGTCCTGTGCCACCAGCAGAGATTGTTCGTGACTTTTGGCTAGAGCTGATCCATACTCTCAGAGGACAGCTTGAGGGACTACAGGGCAGCTCCGACCGCATGCGGGAGCGCCGCGAGGCTTTTCTTCGACTCTGGCACCCTGGGCCTTTCTACACCATAGTCCAGGGGGTGCTCAGATGGCACTACTGTCCACCTGCGTGGCTCTTCCCTCCTCCCATCTCTTGATTTAGCCTCATTGTATATATGCTGTTTTTTCATTGGGAGAGTCTCCCCATCATGCTTGTTGTAGCCCTCTCTCGCAGAGGTGGATGTAGCCCTATGGGCAGTTTTCATTAACTAATAGAAGGATCTTTTTCTCGAAAAAAAAAAGTCTATGCTTAAATGATTACTGCAACCCTTCAATTTTACCTATTTTACTCAATTCACAGTGTAAACTTCCAGGGGTCATAACTATGCCAGTTTTTATCGGAATTCAATTCTTAAAATTTCTAGCCCGGGGTTTGCTGTGCTTAAGATTCCAAAAATACCAATATTTGCCATGGTCGGACAATTCTACATTGCTTTTTCAATAATCATATCAGTTTGATTAAGCTTATACAACCTTTAAGGTTTCAGAAACTGGAAACCTTACATTTGTCCAGAGTCAAAGGAGATAGAAAAGATGAACAATTGACATCAGCAAAGACGCCTATAAAGGAATAAAAGTGACCTAAGCACTGAGATCGGCAACCGAATAAAGTATTTCCAGGTAGTATATACATATATATGTATGCATATGCATAAAAATATACATATACATATACATACACATACATACATACATATATATATATATATATATATATATATATATATATATATATATATAATATATATATATATATATATATATAGAGAGAGAGAGAGAGAGAGAGAGAGAGAGAGAGAGAGAGAGAGAGAGAGAGAGAATTACCCATGCGCTACAGAGCAAAACAGAACCTTTCAAAACTAGTTTTTTTTTTGTTTTGAAAAAAAGAGAGACTAGCAAGGCTAGAAAAATGCATTTTCCCGAACCAAAAAAAAGGGGCAAACATGAAATTCTATCGTTTGAAGCTTTAATAGGTATTTACACTAAAACTTGTGCAAGTTTCTTGATTTCCTTCAAGGAAAGCTCAAAATCTAGCCAAGATTTAACAATTTCAATGGTTAAAATGAGAGAGAGAGAGAGAGAGAGAGAGAGAGAGAGAGAGAGAGAGAGAGAGAGAGAAGAAGAAGAAGAAGAAGAAGAAGAAGAAGAAGAAGAAGAAGAGAATTTTTAATGTCGTGGGAAACTATCCCAAGAGACCTCAAAGATCTATCCGACAAAAGTTGAATTACTTACTACATCTGCTTGTCCCCATGGTCCGCAAGAGAGACAAAGATGAGCCTTACATACTAGAATGCAACAAAGCTACATAAATAATATTTGTGGCATTGTTGCTCGTGAAATTACCTTCAAGAAAACTCGCAAGAACATCATCGAGTTCTGCAAGCAAAGCAAGGATACTGCTCAAAAAGGCAATGTTAAGGATCCTGAGGCTACTCATAAGGCCGCCCACGAGTGGGTGCCATCAGTTCTGCAAATACAAGGTTTGTGGAATGTCTACAAGAATTCAAGGAGTGGACTCACAAAACTTTGGGCTCGGCTACGGAATCAATCTCTTAGACAATTGAGGTTATCAAAGGACACTCTTTGGGAAGGTTGATAAGGACAACAGGTGATGTTTTGTGGTGATCTTTTCACATTCATAGTGTGCCCCAATAGCTGTGCCCCAATAGCTGTGCCCCAATAGCTGTATATATTTGTCTTTGGTTTTTAGGAAACAAATAATAATCCATTTTTTGTGCTTGCCCAACGAGGTATACTACATAGCCCCTTTTTGAGCATATTGATCATATGCATTTCATTGTTGTGTGGACATGACTCTAGGTTTTCTTGAAGAATTATTAAAACTTCCAAAAGAAGGGTTTTTGTTTTGAAAAGAGAGACACGCACGAGAGACAGAGAGAGAGAGAGAGAGAGAGAGAGAGAGAGAGAGAGAGAGAGAGAGAGAGAGAGAGAGAGAGAGAGAGAGAGAGAGAGAGAGAGAGAGAGAGAGAGATAGTTCTATTATCGTCCTGGGAGGTCAAATATGACCTATGGGGCCAAATGAACATGTCATGTGGTGTGAGTGGAGTTCATAAGTGACTCTCGATGCTCAAAAATGGCTGAAATGAGCGTCGCAATAGAGAGTCCACATCGTGGTTGGGAGAGGAAGGTGTGTAGGGAGAGATCATGGCTGAATATATGGGGAAAAGAGGACCTAATGTGGTCAAAAGCTGAGCACTCAAGTAGTGTGTGGTACTCACTCTCTCGCACTTGACGAGGGCATAAGGTGCAAAGTCGATGACACTCCTCGCCAGTGCCCCAACGTCCTGTCTCGCAGCGTAGAGAATGGGAGCTAAGACGAATGGAGGCAATGGTGCGGATCACACTCAACGGGATGGGCTCAAGGATGTAGGAATGGGTTCGGTTACCTTGTTCCGAGAAGAAGAGAGATTTGTAGTTTGGGGCAACGTGTGTGGTGTAATGGCTGAAGCGAGAACCTTTGGATTTCTCCCAAGCCGTGATACATTGGCGTTGTAAGAAGGCCTCATTAACTTGGGAGTCGATCGACGCATCCTTGACCAAGTGACATGCATCCCATCTTCCAAACCATTTCTTGATATCAAGCATCCACCCCGAACTTAGTATTTTGCATCCACCACAAGAGAGAGAGAGAGAGAGAGAGAGAGAGAGAGAGAGAGAGAGAGAGAGAGAGAGAGAGAGAGAGAGAGAGAGAGACGGCCATTTGCAGCAAAGTGTAACCATCATCTGTTGTCTTTGCTTCTCTCTTCTGATTGATGAGAGTCATCTTTGGAGCACAATGACGATGGCTTAGTAAAATATTACGAATCACATCATATTATTCCTAGACTCTCGGAGTGGTGATGGTGTGCTTCTTAAAAATTGTGAACTAAAGCATGCAAGGCTTTTATGTAAAGCACTAGAGACTGATATATGGAGGCCATGAGCTTGGCTGCCAAGATGCTTTAGTGAAGCATTATGCCTCACAAATGGAAAGCGTGTGCATTTGGTTATGAAAGTTTTAGAATAATAGGTAGTGACAATTAGAACAGTTAGTGGCAAGGAGCGTACTTTCAAAATTGACAGAATGAAGAGCATTCAATGCTTGAAATAAGCCTTAATGAAAGAAATTGGATTTGTACTTGATAAGAAACAACTAGTGTTGAAAGGTCGTAATCTCAAAGGATGACATGCAAATTGAGTATTTTTTAGTGGGGGATGATGCTTATATATAGTGAACTTTTTCTAACAAACACGGTAAAAGTAATAAGTCATGCTATTGGGGCTGACATAAGAGGTATTCAAAGTTTCTCAAAAAGTGAGGGGCAAACAACTTAATGTTGCACAGTAAAATGAGGGTGCTAGAGAGGGGGAATGGGGGAACAAACTTGGCACACAAATAAACGCCTCTCTATAGCTTAGGTTATCCACAACACCCCTATCCTCTCAGCAACACCTTCAAAAAACACACTTTACACTAGCAGACCACCGCATGCTCACTTCCCAATGCTTACACACTCCACAAGACCACCAGACAACACAGACATACTGCCACAGTCTGTCTCTACCCTTGCACACACACAAACGCTCAATCTCACTCTCTCTCTCTCTCTCTCTCTCACACACACACACACACACACACACACACACAGACACACACACACACACACACACACACACACACACACACACACACACACACACACACACAGACGCTCAATCTCACTCTCTCACACAAAACACCGCCGGTCCGGGGGACACATCCACACTGCCGGCACCACGGCAAAGCATAAGAGCAGGAGAAAGAGAAGGGGAAATGACAACAAGATTGAGTAATAGTGTCTTGATTACACTTTAGAAGGCACATACAAAGCTTTTTTTGTCATCACAATGGCCATTTTCATGAAAAGATACAAGGGGTTTGATAGGCACACTCCTCTGTCAAAACACTCCACCCTCCAGGCTTCAAACGGCACAAAAATTCCCCCCATTCGATTAAAAAAATATCTTTTATAGTAGGGGACCTTCAACTTTGGAAACTACCATTATATTGGTCCACTTGGCATCTTAATTTGGAAACTTTTGGGAAGGCGGCTCCCCTTTTGATTGCTCTCTTCAGCTTATCTTCTTTGCTCTTAAGTGAGGGGGCACTAGCGATGTCGCTAGTGCCCTTGGAATTTTCAATTTCTAAATTATCTTTTTCCCTTTTTACCTCTTTTTTCCACCTTTGGAAATCTCCCATTTGACCTCTCTCTCCCCTGCTCACATGGAGAACCACTTTGCCTGCTCTTTGTCCACTTCCATTAGCCCTCCTTGACTGGCTTGGTTTTGTCCATCCTTGACTGGCCTTGGGATTGCCCACTTTCCCTTTGTCCTACCTTCGAGTTCCCTTGGATTTTCTCCATGTCTTTCTCTCTTTCTCTCTCTCATGCAAATTAACTCCCCTCATTAGGAAAAATATGAACCCTCTAGGAGCCCTTTGGGATTAAGGTTAATTAGCCAATATGAAGAGGGTGATAAACACACTCTATACCCTCAAAAAAGTAGGGGGACAAGGTAGCCTTACACCTCTTAATGGCCTCTTACCCAGTGAGAAGGTAAGGAAAGTGGCTAGGGGAAAGGGATGGGGGCGCGGGGAGGGGTGGGGGTACCACTTTGACCTCTTTTCCCCCACTTTTTGGCCCAGATTTAAAAATACTCTAAAAAATTCAAAAAAATTTTAAAAAATAAATTTGAAGTTTTCCCCTCCTTAACAAGGTCCCCAAACTTATTTCATGGTCAAAAAAGTATTTTTGACCTCCAAAAGTAAAAAACGTACACTAAAACATACAAAAAATTAAAATTTTCAAAAAAGTTCAAAACATCATTTTCCACCCTCCAAAGTCTTTCCAAACCTATTCTATAGCTAAAAAGTGATTTTCTCTCTCTACAAACTCTTTTCTAAGCTCTCCATTGCTGCAACAACCACATGCACCCCTTATAGTCAAACATTATCTCTCTGCTAGCTTTCTTCCACCTCCATTGTAGCACCAAGCAAGCTCCTCCCCCATCTCTTCCCCTTGTCCAACACAAAGTTTCACACCAAGTTAGATCCTCTTCCTTCTCTCACCTCCATTACACCATGAAACAAGATTCTAGTCCTTCTACTTTCATTCACTCACACTACGTGGAAACCTCTACTCCCAAAGATGGCAAAAGTATGAGCTCACACGACTTGCATACCACAACAATAGGAGGTGTGAATAGTGTGTGGGCATTGCAAGGGTTCATCTCCAACATAAAGATAGAATGGTAAGAAAACTACCCTTGTAGCTCACATTCAAAGCTTAATCATCTCCATCTTTAAGTTTATCATGCTGGAGAGAATAAACCTCTTTATGGATTTCAATGCTTAGGCTTCACACCTCATAACACTGGGTGGTGCTATTTTGTTGATGGCTTTGGTGCGCCATCTATAGTTGTGTAGCATGTGATTGAGTCTCACAATGCAAGTAAGTTGTGTTATCTATGGAGAGTCATCAAAGATTTTTCTTATAATTTATTCTTTGTAGTATAGTTATCATTAGATTATTAGAATCATATCATTTTGTACTTTATAACTTTGTATTCACATAATCTGTTGTTTACTTACAGGGTCAACTTCTTTTCAAAGGACATGAGCTCTTTGCAAAGATGATAACCTTTGCCAAGCTTGACTTAGAGAAATGACAACCTGACATGGAGGTGTCGATGT